>NC_058409.1:120879921-121179921 GCF_002201575.2 Neomonachus schauinslandi
CCGCACAGCGCCTACCTTTCTGGCAGTGCAGCCCCTCGAAGCCCAGGGGGCAGTCGCACTCGTAGCCCTCCTTCCTGGGCCGGCAGCTGCCCCCATGCGCGCAGGGCCCCGCCACGCAGGGGTGGGCTGCGTTCTCCACGTTCACGCCCCGCGTGAAGTCGTGCTTCATGTGGATGGTGCGGTCGTTCAGGATGATCTGCGGGGGACAGAGCGTCAAGACGTTCAGGCGCTCGGAACACATCTTTGCAGTCTGCTAAAGCCTCCCTCGGCACCCGCACCTGCACGACGCGTGCTGAGGGAGCTTGCATAAAAGAGCAAGTGTCCAGTTCCGGTTTTTATCGCCTTGTAAAAGCAATGCAGGAACCGAGTGACTACCCGTGGCCCTTGGGAGAATCTGCAGAGAGGAAAGCATCCCCCGGCTCTGGAAGATTCCAGGAGGTCATAAAGAAGTCCCAATAAATACGAAATGAGGGTTCTCAACCTGGCTGCCTGTTAGAATCGCCTGGGGAACTTTAAGAAATGTACTGAAGCCCGGGTCCCACGCAGGTCAATTGGATCAGCATCTCTGACGGTGGGATCCAGTCAGCAGTCACTTTTAAAAGCTTTCCAAGTGATTCTAAGATGCAGCCAAGGTTGAAAGGTGCTGCTGTAAAACCAAGGAGGAAAGAATACAAAACAGGCAGGAATCAAAGGGGGACTGATGGCTCCTGGTGGCAGTGGGGCTGGGAGAAGCTTCTCCCTGTATTGCTGTGTTCCTCTGGCCAGTGGTCTCCAGGGAGTCTACAGCTCCATCAGCTGGGACTCCCCGATTGTCCCACCCACTCCTCTACCCTCCCTCCCTGACACTCTTGAATTCCCTTCCTCTCCACATCCCCTTCCCCACCATTAAAAAAGAAAAAAACTCAGATCACGTTCTTAGTACTGCCATGCAAATTCACCGGCAAGAGAGCTCCTTTGCCTTCACCCCCCTTTCCCTGCAGTGGGGCTCTAGCAAAAATGATGAATTATAGGGAGAGGTTACTGGGCTTTCCAGCCCCAGGTAAATGGAGCCAATGTTTTCAGCCCTTGACTTGGAGAGTGTGTTTATTTTGAGCTGTGTGGGTGTTTCAGTGTCATGCAGGCTTTGCGGAACCTGGGGCCAGAACACCTCTCAGAAAGACCTCTGCCCTGCAGGGGCTTCTAAGAGGTTAGCCGTGGTCTTTCCTGCCACTAATGCATGGTTCCACAAGCTTGCCTAGTCCTTGGAGGGTGTCGGGAGAGTTGGGAGAACACTTTTTTTTTCCCAGTTTTGAATCTTACAAACTGCGAGAAAGTAGCCAGAATCCTTCTTTACTTGTCCCCCTTTCATACCCCAAGTGAAAGAGTGTGAAACTGAGTCATACGTATTTGAGACAAGCCAAGATGCTACCCTCCACCACAGGACATGGCACAGCCAATGACTCAGCCCCTGGGAGGGGAGGGTGGCCTTCCCAGGAGGTGAGGAGGAAAGGGTTATGTGTGCTGTGTGAAGGGGGGAGGGGCAAAGCCTGACAAGGGTTGGGAGAGAGAGTGAGGCCACTTAGCATCTCAGCTTGCTTTCTAAGTGAGAATTTCTAACACACGATTAAACAAGGCCAACCGCGCTGATGGGGGACCATGGGCTGAGCTGAGGTGTCACTGACATCGCTGTTCAGCAACACAGGGAAACACATCAGGGTCAGCAAGTATTGCCTGGATCCCTTTCGTGGGACCCATACCGGGATACAAGAGAAGAAGGACAGAGCCCCATGGGGCCCTTCCGAGTGCCCGGATGTGTAAATCACGATAGGACCACCTTTCACTGGCCTCCTTCATTTTACGCTCCCTCATGCTTCATGCCAAGGCTAGAAAGGATCAGTGGCCCACCGCCCACCATCGGTTGCTAAAGGAAAACAGGAGGAAGCTAATATCCAGGAATCGAATATGCTTTTCTTCAAATCCTTTTTCTCCCAGGGCTTGGCAGTCCTGGGAATCTGGTTTGGTGAGTCAGCCTGCCTGTCTGTTACAGACAAAACATGTTATCATAACCAGAGAGGTCATGGGCAGCCCCAAGAGAAGGAATAACAGACAAATAGGAGTGCGGTCAGTGCCCTGTATCTTTAACTAGCTGAAGGATTTTTTTTCTGAACCTTCTACGGAAGGACTTCTTCATCTATGCTCTTGTAAGAGCATCTTACATCATCAAGTAAGAGCTTGGTTACGTGATTGATGAACAACAACTGCTAACCTGCAGGGGTGGCAATGGGGGTGGAAGTGGGGATGGGGGTTGGCTCTTGACTTGAGCCGACTGCATAGTAACCCCAAAGAGAAGCACAGAGCCAAGAGTTGCTAGGAGACTCCATTCGCCTCCTTCCCTTTGGTAGAAGCATCTGCAGCCACCTGATGCCTGTTCCCTCCCTCAGCACCGCCCAGATCCTTTGGTGGATTGGCTGTAAAGATTCATCTTCATTGAGTTGCATTCATGGAATGTCTGCTGGACAGAGGCCCTGGGGTAGAAGTTATAAGAAAGTAGGGTTGGAAAGCTCTGTTGCTAGCCTTAAAAAAGAAAACCTTAAAACTTTCTCCAAGCTTCTTTTTTGGAGGCATGGGATTATACCGATCATAGTTCTCGATTCCATCATCTGTAGACAAGGTCACACAACAAACATGCACAAATAAAGCTGGTACCTTCTGGATGCTCCCACTAAATGGCTTCAGGATGCCCGAGTTCTTCTTCACATCATCATAATTCGGGACTCCACCAATAAAAATGTCCGTGTTGCACTTAATCTGCGTGAAGCCTCCCTGCCAAAAGAGTAGACACGAAACACGGTATAGCTTCAGAAAAGATAGTCAAGACTACCAACTGGTAGACCTGGTACCCTGGGGATCCACCCCAAAAGGCTGGGGGGACTTCCACATTGGTTTGCATTGCCACTTACCCCCTGTTTGAATGTCTGTAAGTGTAGTAACCTCTCTGAGACTCTGTTTTACCATCTACAAAATGGGAACCCTAATATCTACCGCAGAAAGGTGTCATAGTGCATGTGGTAGACTGCATGACTGCCCACCAGTATTCAGCACTTCTCCAGAAGCACCCCTCTCCCTGCAGGAAGATCAGCTCCAATCTATTGATCTTGAGTGGGGCCAGGTAACTGGCTTCAGTCAATAAAACACGGGCAGAAGAGAAATGAATCATTTCTGCACAGAAGCTTTCAGAGCCAGAAAGGGGGGCTCATGGTGGACTCTCAGCCTGGGTGTCAGATTCAAGCTGCACCTGACCCGGGGCGCCTGGATGGCTCAGTCGGTTAAGCATCTGACTCTTGGTTTTGGCTCAGGTCATGATCCCAGGGTGATGCGATCAAGTCCTGCGTCGGGCTCCACACTCAGCAGGGAGTCTGCTTGAGATTTCTTTCCCTCTGCCAACCCCCCAAATAAATAAACAATATATATATTTTTTTAAAAAGCTGCACCTGACCACGGATGGACATGTAAGTGAGAAATAAGCCTTTACTGTAGCTGCTGCTATTTTGGAGCTGTTTGTGATTGACGTTGGCACAGTCTAGCCTCTCTTGGAGGCTGAGATCCTGCTTACTTAGCATTTTGCCCACAGTTGGATGCATAATCAGCATTCCTGTCTGACCAGCTATTGTTATATTAGGCAGTGGTAAAGATAGAACCTCTTTAGGCCAAGAGAAAAGGAAGGCGTGGTGGGTGGGAGGCATTCCTTCTTAACAACTACAAAGGGTAGAGAAATTCTTCTATTTTCCGAATTCTGAGAAAACTTCCCATGTTAACCCCCAGAGGTTTCCCTCTTACTGGTTATTTCAACAGCCTAAACTCTCATGCATGGGCTAGGCATTAAGCTGTGTGTAATATTTAAGGTTTAAACTCCTTCAGATATGAGCTGTAAGCAAAAAGTTAAAATGTTCTAACAATTAGAGATACATTGAAATCTGAGATCTCTGTGATGAATACTCTTTAGGTAATGTAAGTCAGGTTTCCTCTTACTCATGGTAAAAAGAAATATAGATAGTAGCAGCATTTAGTCATTAATTTAACCAATATTATTGGGCACTACTGTGTCCCAGGCACTAAATGCTGCACAAACAACAGGAAATAAGGAAGACCTGGTTCCTGGCCTCCAGAGGCTTACACGGGCAGGTGGGATTAGCTCAGCAAGGACTGTTTAGGGGACTCTGGATGCACATGGGTGGGGGGTGTCCCATATCCTACCCTAGACCCAGAGAGTTGGGGAGGTGGTCGAGGAAGAGTCAGAATTGTAGAAACTGGCCAAAGTCAGGGCTTGAGGGGAAATAGTAGGTATAGGGCAGAGGCAAGGAGGGACCAGATCCTGCACGCATAGAAATTTACCCTGTACCCAAAAAGCAGTGAGCTTTACGCAGAGAGAAAATAGTCCTATCTGTGTTTTAGGCAGATCACAGGCCAGAGGGAGGAGAATGGATGTGGCTCAGGTCAGAGTAGGGAAGGGGAGACAGGGAGGGCAGAGAGGAAGGTGCACCATCTCAGGGGATGCTCACAGTGTCCAGGTCCAGCCAGGTAACGGCAGGGAGGCCTCGACTGGAATATAGACAGCACCGCCTTCTGTCAATAACCTTTGGGCAGCTTCCAGAGTTCTTATTTAACTGGCCAGGGGTTGGGGGGGGGGGGGCGGTGCTCATCAAAGAAGCGAAAGGGCTTTCAGGAATTCTAGTGGCTGCCTGGAATACTGCCCCAGGCAGCGGCTGTCACCACACACCCACAGGCACCCATCACGGTCACGTCTTAGCTCTTACTCAAAAGTTCAAATCGGCTAATAAGAGGAAAGGAGGAAGGCTGCAGGGTCACAGGGATTTCAGAGAAATAGGCTGTTTTGAAAAACCTTTGAGTTACAGTTGTATCCAGGGAACGGGACCCGGCCCCCTGGGGTGAGATCTGCTTCCTTTTGGTTGCTCATCAGAATCCTCCCCCACCTACCTCCTATTGACCAGAGGCAGGCCCACAGCTGCCCCACCCACGGGGAACCGCAAGAGAAAAGCGAATAGACCCCACCAAAATGAGGCTTCGTGTCTAGATCTGCCACTTCTATTTAGCTGGAAGTGGATGGAAAATCTGAGCAAAGCCGCTGGTTAGGGTTTTCTGGAGCCCTCAGAAGCACATCCCTTCTTTAAGTCTGGCTTAGACTCAACCCTGGACTGTTGGTATTTCTCAGCTGAGCAACCCAAAGTTCGGTTTGGCTTTAGTGTGGACACTTAGGAGCCGACGTCCTGGGTTAACCCCCAGAAGTGTTCGCTAACCCCACCCATCTCTAAGTGCTAAGACCACTATTCTTAATATCATTGCTCTATAACCAAAAGGGTCAGCCATGCCTTTGAACGTGGTATGGGCAGCTAGCTGGGGAGCAGAAACCCCTGGGGGAAGATGTGAGTAAGGCTCAACTCATTGAGATCAAGCATGGGGCCTTCCACTCCTGTGTCAGAGCTACCTCAAAATAAACAAACAAACAAAAAACCACCTCACATGTACCCAGAATAGCTACACCTTTACCCACATGTTTATATTGCTTTCCAGGTGGGAGCTGCACTCCAGCTTCCGTCTGTTCCAAAAGCCAACAGGGAGGCACTGGTTCTACCATACTCGTTTAATTCTCATTCTCTGATATGGTAGCAATAGAAATTCTGAGGTATGGTTTTTACCTTTGTGTTGTCTCTTCGCTGTAGAATTCCAGTGGTAAATACCATGACCTGAAAAGTTCCTTACTTATAATCAAAGGCCTTAATCCTACTATCTACAAATATCCCCATTCTGAACTTTTGTTCCTTTTGTACAAATGTTTGTAACTAAGGCCTACAGAGATACAATGCTTTTTTGAATTTATATTAAATCAACATACAGTCAAGTCTATAGTTGTGAATTTCTACTTCTATCTTGGACTAAATTCAGCTGTTAGAATTTTCTGGCTCATGCCAGAAGTGATTCCTGTTCTCCCTTTAAAATCCATCTCCCTCCCTCCCTTTCTTCCTTCCTCCCTCTCTCCCTCCCCGACTCCTTCCCTGTTTTCCTTCCTTCCCTCTCTCCTTCCTTCCTTCTTTCCACAAATACGTATAGAACATTTTCTAAGTTTGAAGGGTGCTCACCCCTTGAAGCAGAACCCAGTTTGGGATTCTTCTAATCCTGAGGAGGTCCTTGGTTCTGACAAGACCTCCCACCACTGCCATCCCTTATGCTGGCCTCTGGACATATGTGTGTTCTTCCTTTTTTCTTCTTCAACCCAATACCTCTTTCCTCACCAAAAGTCTCCTTTTCTTCCTCTTCTTTTTTCTACCAATCCATTTTCTTATCAGAATACCCACATTCTTTAATGTCCTCTTTAAATTTGGAGATGTACAGAACAAAGACTGCTGGGAATTAAAATAGTAGAAAATCTGAAGTCCCCTCTGTTTTAGGGGGACTAAATTTTGTGTGTGTAAAGAATCCTAGTAGATTATAATTTAAAACAAATCTCTCTTATCTCTTCTTAAAAATGTTATTTTCTTTGGACATGACCTTGGAAATAAAATCATGGATGGAAGTTATAAACTTGAGTAGAAATCCTGTGCTCTGAGGTCACGAGAGTACTCAATTAACTAATAATAAGTCAAGCTGTGTAGTGTTAACCGGATGCCGGGTACCGTTGTGTTTTATATATATAGCTATTCTAATTTGCACAACTCTGTGAACTAGGCCCTATTATCATCACCATTATCCCCATTTTATAGATGAGAAAACACAAACTTGGTCAAATGACCTATCTGAGTTGACACTACTGATAAGTAATGGAGCTAGATCTGCAACCCAGGAGCCTGGCGTTAGAGCCGTGTTCTTGTCAGATGTGTGACCCCCCACACCGATGGCCTGCCCTCCAAGTCCGTGTCCTGACCTACTACATTAGACACTGACTCGAACAAAGGCAGGGATTGGTGGTAGGGGTGGGGGTGACAGGCAATATTGTAAATGCCACACTTGTATTAGCTCACTTAATCCTCGCAACAACCGTAAGAGACCTCCCCCATTATTACCCCATTCACAGCCAAGGGAATAGAAACGCTAACTTGCCCAGTGGGGAGCTTGGGTGTTAAGTGAGGCAGCCTGGCGCCGGGGTCCATGTACTTAACCACTACACTGCTGCTCTTCTCACCAGGACGGGAAGAAACCCGTAACCCAGTTACTGGTGTGTCCTGCTTACCTCTGCCATTGCTTCCACCACCTTCTGCTTATCCACTTGTAAGATCCCATTCTTTGCTGTGCGAGACACGTGCAGGTCGTGCCAGTGGCCCAGGGTGAGGGGGTCTTCACTCCTGTCGAAGGAAGGAAACTGAGCATGGGTTAGCATCACTGGTGTTGCGGATCATGCTCATGAATCCACCTGGATGCAACCAATGCCAACCTCAGATGCCTCATTTCATTCGGTCCAAAGAAAACAATCATTCCTGCTTCGTAAGCACAGCTGTGTGAGCTCCATCTATTGGACCCCTTCATGGTAGGAACATTGCAATTATTATTTTATTTATTTGTTCCAACAAGCCTGAAATGTGGGTCAGATGAGCCTGGTTTTCTAGATGAAAGGTGACAGGAGGGTGAGATGTGATCACAGCTGCACACAAGCTTTGAAAAAGAGTTACCTGGGCTCTGGTGTAAAACACAGATTCTTTGTTGTACTGATGTCTGCAGCATCCTTCGAAATGCAGAAAAAATAGGATGGATTGATGGATGGATGGATGAGTGGATGGATATAAGGATAGCTAGGCATGTGATAAAGCAAATATAGCAAAATATTAATTGTAGATGGCAAATGGGAGGTATAAGGATGTTTACTATATAATTCTTCCAACTTTTCTATATGTTTGAAATTTCTCATAATAAAATGTTGGGGGGGGAGGAATTCCATATTGTCTGATATTGGGAAAAGGATTAAAGGTACTTTAAAAATCCAATTATTAATTCCAGGTGGAAGCGCTTAAAGTTTAAATGTTATCAATAGGAGTTTTACACATTACTTTAGATAGTGAGGTATGCAAGAAGAGTATAATTATTGCATTTGTATTTCTAACAGTGTCTAATTCATGGCCTTCACTGAACCTCCCAATTATTTTTTGATCCTGGACCATCTTTAGAAAACTGTCAGGAATACCAATGGGCACAATTATCGAAAGGTCTCCACCCCCTCACTTGATTTTTTTTTGCTCTGGCTAATGTTTTTGTGATTTGTCCTTAGCAATTAGAATTTAATCACCTTGGCTAAATCGATATGCAATAAAGAAACCAGAGGCGCTCTTAAAGCAGCCCCATCTCCGTGATAAGTCACAGCACCTTGGTGGCGTTCTTGTCCTGCCAAGGTCATTCCCTGTCAATACCTGCCTTCCTCAGCATGCTGGTATTGATCCCAGCCATCACAAGCTCATTGCAGTTGCCTCGATTTTTGAATCAAGTTCATAATGAACTTGACCACCTTATCCTTTTCCTAAAGTTAAAATGATTTGGCCAATTTCACAATTTCCTGTGGTTCCGGCTTTCAGTGAATGTTCTTAATCAAGCAGGAAGTCTTTGAAATGGTTTTCAAAATAAACATCTTGCAAAGGGGCGCCTGAAACACCTACAGTAATCACTGTTGTCAGGTTACACTGGAGAGGGGAGGGGACAGGGGGTGCTTTGCCCCTTGGACACTCTGAGCACTTGCTTCCTTTTCATCACAACTAATACGCAGAATCCTTTTTCCAGGCACTTTCCTGCCAGGCAGGAAGACAATAACTCACGTTTAAAATAAATAAATAAATAAAACCACCTCTTGTCTCAAAGAGGCACAGAATTATGAAAGAGAGACATGCTGGACACTCAGGTCCTATCTGTCTGTGACCCCACAGCTGGAGCTGTCTCCATGGAGACGTGGGGTGTGGGGGGCCATCCGTCCAGGAGGAGGGCTAATGAGCCCCGACCCTCCCCTCGCTCTTTCTGGTTACTCCGTATCCAGGAGGAAGCCATTTGAAAACACAAGGTGATATTCAAGGTGTCTTTCCTTCTCAACTTGACAAATAGTTGCTTAGCTGTTTTGCATAATCATATGTAAATTGAATCAGTTAAATACCCACCCACGTTGTCTTGAGACCTAGGATGTTTTTGCATAACCAGAGGTACAAAAATGTTCGTCCATGCCCCAAGGAAGGAAGTGTCACTGATGTGCATGAATTCAGCCACAGGACAAAAATGAACAGTCCTTCTTAAGAATTGTTGGAACCTAATGCGGTAAGCATTTCTCATCAGCCATGAAAAATGACCAGCAGTTAAGGGCGATGTATGGTTGTAACATCTCTCCCGCACGCTCTTCCTAAAAATGACAGTCTAGCAGTATGAATTACGATTGAACGCAGCCCGCAGTTTCCTTTAAGACAACCACCACCGACTGATTTCCTGCTGCGGGGCACCATTGAATGAAACATCGTAGTGAGTTTCAAAAGAGAATTCACCAAATGTAGGAACAAGGAGCATGTCTGCCTTTGATGAGCAGCCCTCTGGCTTGAAGGTAAAAACTACCATGGGAGCAAGATAGTAAGAATAGGGAAACCTAGACAAATAAGAACATCTGCCCCTACCATCCACAGGCTCTGAGGGAGTCATCAAAATAGTGACACACTGGATGGGAACAATCGATCTGCTAAATAAATTAGTAGTACAAGCGAGATAACAGGAGGACAGGTTTGACAACCTGGGGCCAATTCTGCAGCTACCAGCAAGTACTTCACAAGCACCTAGTCACGGCCACGCTATTGAAACCACTCATCACACAGCCTTCTTGAGCATCATGGTCAGGGAAGGGTCCCTGCGATGGTTCACTCAGTGCCAGGCTCTTACATGGAGAACGGTAAGAGACTCGCGAAATAACTGGTTACCATCAAAGAAACAGGGCAAGAGGAGAGTAAACATTAAAAGCGAGGTCACCAAGGACATTGCTGTTCATTCAATGTCTGTTAATACGTCTTTACTAGTCATCACGTATTTGCTGGGCGCCCACCGAGTGATGCTGTGAGCATGCGCAGATGAATTACACTTCATCACGTTTCTCCTGACGGCACCGAACGAAATGAAGGCAGGGTAGCCCCATCTGAAGCAAGCCCGTCTGCCATAGGTGGAAGCAGAGAGTCGCTCCCTGCTGGGGAGTTTTTGGAGAAAAGGAAGTCTTGCCAGGAGGAAAGCATGAGCCATAAGGAAGCATGTTATCTGTAAACACCAGGACACATTTCAGAAAAGGTAACTGTGGAGGGAAGACAGGACGAGTGCAAGCTATTAGGACAAAGTCATCTTTTCCCAAAGTGGCCGCTGTTTAGCTTTTGGGGAGGGGGAGGGGGGCCGCTGAAGGTCTCAGCCCTTACCTGAGAACACCGGTCCCAGAGCCACAGTCAAAGCGGAACTCCACGTGGCCCCCCGCCATGTTGATAGACAGGAAGTCTTTGCTGGCTGTGTCATAGCTGTAGAGGAGGACGCCGTCACCCGAGTCCGG
Source organism: Neomonachus schauinslandi (assembly GCF_002201575.2). Classification (NCBI taxonomy): domain Eukaryota; kingdom Metazoa; phylum Chordata; class Mammalia; order Carnivora; family Phocidae; genus Neomonachus; species Neomonachus schauinslandi. The sequence goes on from NC_058409.1 coordinate 120,890,450, forward strand.
CCGAAACGTGATCTCAAACTCCGTGAAGGAGAGGTAATGCTGGGGCTCCAGGGGCCAGGGGGTTGCAGCATAGGACCTCAGGGACTTGCTGAATTGAGGAATGATCAGGGTGAAAGCTGAGGAAAGAAGCACGTCATTAGAAATCCCTCTGTGGCAGGACCAGCCACGTTCTTTTCCTCCTGGGTACAGAGCGAAACTACATTTCCCAGCAGCCCTGAGTTAGTTGGCCGGTGTAGAATGTGGGTGGGAGTATTATACAGCACCCCAGATCTGGCCCCTCGAATTTCCTCATCTGTTGGCTGAATGCATGAAGCAGGGGGGTGGGGGATTCTAAGGCCCTGGCAGAGCCACTGGAAGGCAGGAGCCTGCACCCCTGAATGGCGTACCCCCCCAGCCCCCTACTGGCCTGCAGTGATGTGTCATGTGAGCAAGGATCAACCTTTATTATGTCAGGCTACAAAATATGAGATGATAGGTAACAGCTTTGGCTTACTGGAAATCATAGGCCCTCTTCTAGGTGAAATGAGATTTGAGATTATACAGTGTTAAAAAAAAATTTCTCCCAGAGTGCTGTCTTAGGTCCAAATTTGAATCACTAGTAAAAAATTAAAACATGTTCAACTCTGCACGGTGTTCCAAAATCTTTTAAGTCTTTAACATTTTCCATTATTATATGTGTGTGTTTGTGTATGCACTGTGTTTACATGTATATACACACATGTTGGTTTATACATGTATCGAGACCTATACAGACAGTCTGAGAGGTGGAATAATTCACTAGAACAGGACAAAGAAACAAGGTGACTTTTGTCCCATCCCATTGTTAATGATTCTGTGTATATTTTCCCAACCTTTTCTCTGAAACTGACGGATATTCTACGGAGCATGAGCTACAAATGGTCTGATACAGACCATACGCACAGAGGTTTTTCCAAGTTTTTTGAGGGCCAAAAGGAGCCCACCAAAGCCTGGCCCAAGAGCATCTTCAAATGAACATATCTTTGGTTGGTTTGACACTTCAACACTCAAAGACACTCCAACCTGATTTAAAAAAAGGCGGGGGGGGGGGGGGCACGCCTGGGTGGCTCAGTCACTTAGGCATCTGACTCCAGCTCAGGTCATGATCTCAGGGTCCTGGGATTGAGCCCCATGTAGGGCTCCCTGCTCAACAGGGAGTCTGCTTCTCCCTCTGCCTCTCTCCACCCCCTCCACCTCGTGCATGCTCTCTCTCTCTCTCTCTCTCAAATAAATACAATCTTAAAGAAGAAAGATTCTCCCACGTTTCCCAATAATGCATAAACTTTAATCCCATAAACATGTATGGGACCCTGCTAAAAGTACACTGATGAACAATTACATCAACGTGAATTAGCGCAGACAGAGATCACAATCAACTTGCTTCTTTCTCACCGTCTTCACAGTGTCGCCCTTTAAATCCAAGGGGACAGAGGCAAATGGAGGAGTCGGCTTTGACCGCCATGCAAGTGCCACCACTGATACACGAAGCTTCGTCACAGAGTCCACTGCTGCATTCCCCTGAATACAGAACAGGAGTCACAAAACCGACCCGTCACGTGAGCCAGGCCGAGATGACAGTGCCGACCATGCCCACCGCTCAGGGCCCCGAATAAGTACAGTTCAGTTCCCACCCCTCTTCACCGGTGCCCCTGCACAGCTGGAGAACAGCTTTCAGGGTAAGTGGAGTGCACCCTTCGTTTTAATTTGACTTCGCCTTGTTCTCTATGAAGAGCCACAGAATCTCCAAAACATGGTGGACACAATAAATCAAGCACTAAATTGTCAGACAATTTTATGACCCCCGACGAGGATGAATGAGCTGTTTCTGCTTTAATCCATCTCTCTCCTATTCCCACGAGAGTGTGTTTCAATCCCTCCAATGTCAACATGGCATTTCTGTTAAAAGCATTCTAGTTTGTGTGGCCCCAATCACCTTAAGTGCTACCACCCTGTGGGTTCAAAGTTGAGGCAATAGTTGGGGACTGAAGCCATGTCTAACGGAGGACCTGGCCTGAACTGTCCACTCCTCTGTCTGGGGCAGGGAGGGGTGAGGGGGCTCCATAATACCTCAGCATGTGCCTTCCAGAATCCCTATTTCTACCTCCAACGTTACGATCGTATGGGAGACAGGAAGGTGGCCTGGAGTAAAAAGTGGTGAGAGACTCAACACCAGACGGGTCCATTCTCTTTACCAAACACATATCAGAGAGGCCCATCCAGGGCATACTTTGTCATTGTCAAGATCATCAGATGAAGGGGAAAGAAATGGACTTCTCCTACACTGCTTTTCTTCTGCTTCTTTGGTCTTCCTTTTCTCCTTGTATATAAGAAATAAATTAGACAGAAGGGCCACTATCTGGCCCAGAACGACATAGGTTGAGTACAAAACACTTCTTCCTGGGATGGGGGCTAAGGGGCACATCTCTGATGGAGGGGTCCAGCCCTGCACCCTGCAGACTGTGATGCTGTGCCCACCTCCCACCCCTCCCATGTTGGCCTGGTTGTGTCATCTCAGCAGGGCAAGCCTCTCGTCCTTTCCTCCTCAGTCCTCTGCATTTGTCGAGTGGATCCAGTCTCTGCTTCCATGCTCAGCCTCACTGGGAGGATGAGCCGGGCTGGGTATAGTATGCACCCAGGTGAGGAGGCCAGCCTCAGGGGCCCGTGACAGAGCTGAATCCAAGCCCTTCCAGATGGCTCGGCGCTCCGGCCAGGGTGGGCTGGCCTCGGCAAATTCCAGCTGGGGCCCCTGGAAGTTCAGGTCCAAGTGACGGGTGGCCTGCAGCCACAGCTAGAGAACGCGGCCAGCAACCTCGCTCCGCAGGGAGGGTGATATGCATCCTCGAGAGCCAAACTCACAGGCCCCGTGCCCCCGCTGGGCTTGGCGGACTGCAACCCTTTCTCAGAGAAGGGCTGCTCCCACAGGAGGACGCGGGGTTCTTGGGTTATTTTAGATGCACATGGGAAAATATTACTTTATATATTTGCATTGTGACTATATTTCAAGAGGTGGGAGTAGGGTGGGGCATTTCCTTGATGAAAGCGAGTTTCGGCAGGATTCTGCTGACCGTGGTGTGCAAGTCAGATTGGGAGCACTGGTGTGGAAAAGAGGAACGAAATCCTACGGGGAGGGAACCTGGGGCTGGACAGGGTGGTCGCAGAGCACATGGAGAGATAGCAAAGACACAGGGAAGAAAGAAATAGCCAGTTCCTTCTAGAGGTTGGAGGTGGAGGCAGACTCCAGCATAATGTCTGGGGTCCCAGCTGGGCTGTCTGAACGAAAAGTGGTGGGACGGGGCACCTGGGTGGCTCAGTCGTTAAGCGTCTGTCTTCGGCTCAGGTCATGATCCCAGGGTCCTGGGATCGAGCCCCGCATCGGGCTCCCTGCTCCGCAGGAAGCCTGCTTCTCGCTCTCCCACTCCCCTTGCTTGTGTTCCTGCTCTTGCTATCTCTCTCTCTGTCAAATAAATAAAATCTTAAAAAAAAAAAAAAAAAGAAAGAAAAGTGGTGGGAGTAGGGCGATGAACAGGGCTGGGAGCAGGAACCGGTTGCTGGGGGGCAGAGGAACTGGCCTCGCTCAGCTGAAGCCTACGGTGACTGTGCCAACATCCCTTGCTGAGCCCCGTGGGCACAGCCCCTGCACACGGGTGGGGGCACACTGGAGGGACAGCAGCGACGTGGGGGTGACCCTGACACCAAGAGCGGAGGGGCTTCTTGAGAGAGGACAGGGAGAGGGCCCCGCGGAACTCCCAGGGAACCAGAGGAGGGTGAGGAGCCGGCAGAGAAGACAAAGGGAGAAAAACAGGCCAGTGGGCTCGGAGGATTCAGGGCAGGTTCCGGGAGCTCGGGGGGATCAGGAGCACAGAGAGAAGGCAGAGTTAACACTGCTGAGAAGTCTAGGGAGAAGAGCTGCGGGTTTTGGAAAGAGATGGCCACACCCGGTTTTAGGAGAACGATTTTGCTGGGCTGTGGGAGGCAGAAGCCCCATTGTAGGCTCACACGGGGGCCTGGAAGGATTGCGAGAGTTGGGTCTAGAAAGAGAGGAGAGAGGGGTCTGGGGTTCCTAAGTAGGGAGGGCAGCAGGACTACTGGCATGGCATGCGTTTCAGCAGGGAGGACCTGAGCAAGTGTGAATAAGCCAGGGCAGGGGGTCCGTGAACTTACACGGAAACACATTAATCTTTATTTTCCCTCATTTCCAATTGCACTGTTTCCTTCAGTTACTAATGTAGGCAAGAAACCTCTAAGGATTAGCCGTTCTCATGGCCTGTGACCAACAGACCCGAGTTATTGTCACATCACATTCCACTTGTTGCAGATATCTCAAAATATCATTCATGCTAATTACTACTTTGAAATCATGGTAGCCATTGCACCCACTATTAAATGATCCTGTTTTCTAATGCTTTGTAAAGAAGCACAGATCCTATTATAATAACAAAGCTTAAAAAAACATTGTATAGCTTTATTTCAATGTAAGTGTTTCCTATCATGGATATTATTCTCTGCATTTAAAAACAACATTTTGAGGGGCTCCTGGCTGGCTCAGTCGGTGGAGCATGCGACTTGATCTCAGGGTTTTAAGTTCGAGCCGCATGTTGGGTGGAGAGATTACTTAAAAATAAAAAATAAAATCTTGGGATGCCTGGGTGGCTCAGCCAGTTAAGCGTTGATTCTTGATTTTGGCTCAAGTCATGCTCTCAGGGTCGTGAGATGGAGCCCTGCATGAGGCTCTGAACTGGGGCATGGAGCCTGCTTAGGATTCTCTCTCTCCCTCTGCCCCTTCCCACCAAACTGCCCTCTCTTTCTCTCTCTTTCAAAAAAAAAAAAATCTTAAAAGAATAATAAAAACATCATTTTGAGAAGAGTCCATCAGCTTCACTAGACTGCCAGAGAAGTTCATGGCACACAAAAGGTTAAGAACCCTTGGGTTACTAAAATGATGATCCTGGTAGCAAGGTCCAGGGATGTAGGGAAGGATGGGTACAGAGTGGAGATAAATAGGTTAGTTTTAGAAAGGAGGGAAACTTCCCACTCTGAGAGTAGGAGGAGGGAAGTTGGTTGCCAGGTCATGGGCCTAGAGTGCTGGCAGGACCTCATCATCAATATATAAAATCACTTTTGTTGACACTGAACCTACTAGATGCCAGTTTTTGTTTATGCAAGACAATGAAGTGAGGGCAGGAGAGAACTTAGGCCCCTGAGGAGAGAAGCGAAGGTGGAACATCATGGGGTGGAAGACATTAAGGACATGTGGGCAGGAGCAACGTCCTGCCCCTCATCCCCCAATCCATAACTGAGGCCTATCTATCTCCCCTACTGAAGATCTGTCAACTCAGTCCACACCTCTGCCACCACCACCAGCCTGGAGCAAATCGCCATTATCTCTGATCCCGACTGTTGCCACAGCCTCCCAGCCAGTTTACATGTTATCTCCTGAATACCACGTCCAATAAGCTGTCCACAGCCACAGGGATCTTTTCAACACACGGACTACATCATGGTACCCACCACCCCTTCATACTCCCACTGGGACAAGTCATTTCCTCTGCCTCTCTTGTCTGCTTTAAAAGAAAAATGCTTCAGATAGCAACTTTGCATTAAATCCTCAGAAAGCTTTCCCGGACCTCCAGCTCATACAATTCCCTTATTACACACTATTATTGTACTGTCACGCCTCCTTTTAACAATTACACCAAACTGTAATTTTACATTTACTTGTGTGGTTGTTTGATCAATCTGGTCTCTCCTTGTGGCAGCTACGTGAGGGCTGAGCTAGGATCCTGTCGTTCTTGTTCATTACTTTATCCCCAGCACCCAGCTTCATGACTGGCATTAAGCAGATGCTTAAATAAGTATCTTGAGGGAAAGAATGACTAAAAGACTGATAAGCCCACGGTGAGACCCATGGACACCTCCGACCTCTTGAGTCTCGAATAACATGGGAAGCTGGAGGAACCATGACTCTGCTACTGTCATTTCCTTCTTCTGGAAGCCTGTATCCCCACCAGAAATTCACTGCTGTTGGTATGAGCCCAGTCTTCCCCATGGTGGCACTGCATTTAATTTAAAAGAACTTAAATTTCTGAAGGACTAACTCAAAGTAAAGCAAGGATGGAGCCTGAGGAAGGATAAGCAGCCCTTTTCCAGCACGCCAGGGTGATAAATGGGAAAAAAGTGAAAAAAGGCAATGTGACTGATGCCTGCCATTAAGGTTCATCATAAGGCTCATAGTCATCAAAGAATCCAATAGGAGCTTCCGGGGAGCCCAGAGCCAGCAAGATAGGCCCGTCTGGTGCCATTGGCTCAATGGAGAGGTTGGTTTCACACTACGTTAGAATTTAAAATGCTGCCAGAAATTGGTCCTTGCTCAACTTCGCAAAGTCTTAACTACCTGTCAGAGGAGACCACACAGCCTCGACACTACAGATCTGTCCTTCAGGGCTATTGCCCTGTTAGTTCAATGAAGAGAGAAAAAACAACTTAAACCCTGCTTAATGGGTGGAGTCAGGATTAATAATAATATCAATAGCAAGATATATTTACAACACGTTTGTTATGTTCTTAGTACTTTATATGCGTCCCAACTCATCTGGACAAAGTCATCTTAGGAGGAAGTTACTAAAAAAATTCATAGGTTTAAGCCCTAACTCCCAATATGACTGTATTTGGAGACAGGGCCTTTGAGAAGGTAATTAAGGGGAAATGAAGTCTTAAGGGTGGGACCTAATCCAATCTGACCAGTGTCCTTATAAGAAGAGGGAGAGACACCGGGGATATAGGAACCAACAAAGGCCATGTGAAGACACAGTGGAAGGATTGCCATCTGCAAACCGAGGAGGGAGGCCTTGGGAGAAACCAAACCTGCCACTGCCTTCGTCTTGGAGTTCCAGCTTCTAGAACTGTGAGAAAATAATGTTATTAAAACCACCGGTCTGTGGTATTTTGTTATGGCAGCCCTAGCAGACTAAAATGGTCAACTGAGTTAACCAACTTTAGAATTATCTATCTGCTCTCAGTGATGGAATAAACATCTTTATTGCTTTAAAAACAACCCTAGTCTTCTCAAAAAAATGTTGCTGGAGGGATGCCTGAGTGGCTCAGCTGGTTAAGCATCTGCCTTCAGCTCAGGTCATGATCTTGGGGTCCTGGGATGCAGCCCCACATTGGGCTCCCTGCTCAGTGGGGAGTCTGCTTCTCCCTCTCCCCCTTACCCTGCTCATGCTCTCTCTCTCTCTCTCAAATAAATAAATAAAATCTTTTTTTTAAAAAATGGTGCTAGAACTGGACATCCACATGCAAATAATAATATTAATCATCTAGACACAGACGTTACACCTTTCACAAAACTTAAATAGATCACAGACCTAAATGTAAAACACAAAACTATGAAACTTCTAGAAGGTAATGTGGATAAAAACCTAGATGACGTTGGGTAAGGCAATGACTTTTTAGAGGCAACACCAAAGGCAGAGCCCTTGAAAGAAATAACTGATAAGTTTGATCTCATTAAAATTAAGCATTTTTAATCTATGAAAGGCAATGTCAAGAGAATGAGAGGATAAGCCACAGACTTGGAGAAAATATTTGCAAACTACACATCTGATAAAGGACTGTTGTCCAAAATATATTAAAAAAAAAAAAAAAAAAAAACCTCTTAAAGTTAAACCATAAGAAAACAAACAACCTGATTTAAAAAAATGGGCTAAAGACCTTAATGGACACCTCACCAAAGAAGATATATAGACGGTAAATAAATATATGAAAAGATGCCCCACATGATATGTCATCAAGAAAATGCAAATCACAACAATGAGATACCACCACACATCTGTTAGAATCCAGAACTCTGACAACACCAAATGCTAACAAAAATGTGGAGCAACAGGAACTCTAAAACATTCCAGGTGGGAATGCAAAATGGTACAGCTCCTCTGAAAGACAGTTTGGCAGTTTCTCACAAAACTAAACATACTCTTACTATGTGATCCAACAATCACACTCCTTTTTGGTATTTACCCAAAAAAGTTGAAAACTTATGTCCACCCAAAAAACCTGCACACTGATGTTTATAGCAGTTTTATTCATAATTGCCAAAACATGGGAGGCAACCAAGATGCCCTTCAGTGGGCATGACAGACATGCTTGTAGTACATACAGACGATGGAATATCATCCAGTACTAAGAAGAAATGAGCCATCAAGCCATGAAAAGGCATGAATGAAACTTGGATGCATCCTACTAACTGAAAGAAGCCAATCTGAGAAAGCTACTTACTATATGACTCCAACTATGTGACATTCTGGAAAAGGCAAAATCATAGAGAATATTAAAAAAATCAGTGGTTGCCAGAGGTTGAGGGTGGGGAGAGAGGGGCAGGATAAATGAGCAGAGCACAGAGGACTTTTAGAACAGCAAAAATACTCTGTATACAGACATCACAATGATGGATATATGTTATACATTTGTCCAAACCCACAGAATGCATGACGCCACGAGTGAACCATAACATGAACTACGGACTTTGGGTGACACTGATGTGTCAGCATGTGTTCATCAGGTGAAACAAAGGTACCACTCCAGGGGCATGTTGGTCCTGCCAGAGGCCATGCATGTGGGGGCAGGGGGTATATGGGAAATCTCTGTACCTTCCTCTCAAATTTTTTGTGAACCTTAAACTGCTGAAAAAAATAAAGTCTTCATAAAAAAAGAAAATAGAAAAAAAGTCAGTCCTAGCTCTGCCTGCTCTTTTGGAGAAGTTTTATTTGACTTTTAGCCCCAGTTTCTTCATGTATAAAATAGGCATAATAATAATCATCGCTACCTCGTAGAGCTAGTGTGAGGAGTTAAGGAGAGGGCATATGAGAAAGTGTCAGACACAGTGGTCAAGAATTAGAATTTGGCCATTTCTCTTGGAAGCAGAGAGCCTATGAAGGTTCTTCTTACATTATTGTGTTGGCTTTTCCACTGGACTGAGTGAGGAAGGGTGAAAGGGCTCAGCTGCTTGTTGCTTTGTTGGATGAGACCATGCCATGCTTCATGAAGAAGGCCAAGAGCAGTGAGACACAGCCAAGGGTTTGGTGTGCTGTACTGTCTACCATGTCTTGCTGGTCAGGCTCAGGTCATCATGTCTGCAAAGCACCAACCTCACCCCTTGGTCCCACCTCCCTCCTGAAGTTGTGCATTATTCAGTTGCCTAGGGTTGCAGTTCTTGAAGCTGCTCACTTCCCTGGCCCACACCAGAAAGGCAATCCCACAAGAGCACCCTGGCCCACTGCGCAGCCACTTACCCACGTCGGCCCCGCTGAGTGCCTTCCCTAGGGGCCAGGGCCTCATGTCGATACTCTTCCCATTAATGGTGAGCGACTGCACACAGCCTTGAAAGCCTCTGTTTGTTCCTGTTGCTCTGACCAACCAGTATGCACTGGGAGCCCCACCAAGATATAGGGGCGTCCGGAAGGTAATTTTACTGTACTGGCCCTTTAAGAAAAATGAACAACTGTAACTCACAAACCAAAATTGAAAGCCAAAACACAACAGATTTTAATGAGGGGCATGGTTAAGATGTAGTTCACAGCCCCACTGCTCTCTTCCATCTGTGTTTATGTTTACAACATGGACCCACTGGAAAATTGAACCCATGGTTACTGTAGGAAACCCAGTGAGCTCCTCAGAGGGCTGTGTTTTGAGAAGGGATGGTTTTGGAATGCCTAGAAGGGAAGGGAAGGGAAGGTAGGTCAGAACCAAGAGCAACCCAATAGGCAGGGCACCATGCTGGGCATCCAAAAAAAACTTTCTCTTTCCAGTCCTGACACCAACCTACTGTGTACCTTGGATAAATCATAGGGTTCTTGCATGTCTCAAAGGGTGATCATGCTAATTGGGTGTGTATGTGGGTTAACACTCACCTTTTCCTCCCCTAGTCACCCTTACACTATGTCCTGCAAGAAATGTTGTGTGGGGAGGGGGCAGGATTGCCACACAGATTATGTTGCAAAATATTTTGAAATTTGCTCATGGATACAACTTGTGTGTGTGTGTGTGTGTGTGTGTGTATCTACAGTTAGGTAGGAACATTTCTAATCTTAGAGAAAACCACAATCTGGATTGCAGGCTTTGAGGTTACAAAATACAGACCTGAACATTAGGTAGGACAAAATTAAGGTGCCCTTCATCATTTGTTGTTGTTGTTGTTGTTTTATTACAGAAATATCTTATTCATCTGGATTAAAAGGGGCTGGGAAAAAGCATGTTGCCAGAATTTATAAAAAGTCCAGAATGTAAGCCACTGAAATGTAATCTTTATCTTTTAGACTTTTGTTGCCAACAAATAGAACATCTAAACCATTACTTTATCTTTTCTAATGAATAGATAAGAATCATTTATAAATAGTATACTGAATATGAGCTAGGCAGCTTTAAAGTACTTACAGTGAATTTTAAGGATTGTTCACCAACCACTGGGCATACTGCTTTCGTTAGATGAATTGAGTGCCCTATGGCTTATTTCATTAAGATCTTCAGAATTCACTTCTGGATCCTATCTTCACTCTGTTCCCTGATCCAGGACCACAGCAGGGGCCTGACAACCCAACCTTTTTTTTCCTTTTCTGGAACATTACATGTATTGTAGGGTGGGTGGTTCCTCTGAGCCTCCCTTACAACATCCCAGGCAATAGTCTGGTAAAGGTTGGACTTTACCTTCCTCTGACGAGGGTTGCTTTGGGTTCTGGAGCCTGCTTTGCCTGCTATGCAGAGAATTGGAAATGCCCTGGAGTTTGCCTTCCCCCAGCACAGCACTTAACAGTTTTTGTGGGTGCCAAAGTGTGAAAGTCCAAGTCCCTTGCTTTGGGTTGGGATCACTCTGAGATGTAACTTAAACTACAGAGTTCTCCTACAGAATCAGGCTGAAGCCAGACCCGGAAGAACTTTGTAAACCTTGATTTAAGACAGAGTCACTATCTCCCAAGACAGTTTACTAAACATTCCACAGCTGCTGTCCTGCTTTTTCAGCTTGCTAGCAAGTCCTGGTAGTAGAGAGGCAAAGGTTGCCCTGGGTAGCCATGAAATTATATGCTTCTTGTAATTAATTCTTATATTCATTAAAATTATAGACCCATAGGATTGGAAAATATACAGAAACTCATATAGTCCAAGCTCCCATTGACTTCTGGAGCCCTTGTGTATCCCCACCAAAAGGTTTTGGTAACATATTTTTTGAACACCCCCAAGGACAGGGAACCATCTTCTGAGATAGTCGGTTGCCTTTCAGTACACCTTTGTATGATTAAGTGGAGTTAAAATCACTTCCTTAGGCCCTCCCCATTCAATTTCACTTTGGGGGTCCACAGAGTAAGTCCTTCTTCCCCCAAACTCTCCCTCTCTGATTCTATGATGAAAAGGCACCATCCACACCTTCACCTTCTTTTCTCCAAACTAAACAATGCTCCTTCAATCAATCATTCTAGGGATTTCAGGTCAGTTTCCTGTTTCAATGACTGCCCTTTAAACATGCTCCTGTTTGTGGTCCTCCTGGAGTGCAATCACAGATCTGAATGCAAACCTCTTAGAGGATCTGAGTTACCATTAGAGCACTGGAGGCGATATACATAGCTACTAGAATATAATAGGATTATCACCTCCATTTTTCTAGATGCTATGTCTCTATTACTGCAACTTATAATTTCTTTAGCTTGTTGTTACCACATGGCTCTGTTTATTAACCTTTATTGAATTTCCTTGCTTTAAACCATAAGACATTTTCACATGTATTACTTCTATTACAGCTTCTCCATCTTATATTCATTGCTAGTATTCGGGATCCAAGTTCAAAGCTTCTTTATTCCTATCATACTTAATTGTAATCATATTAGGGCTATTGTCCTGGCATGGATGTGATTCTATAGTTCATTTATCCTGTCTTTTTCCCCTTAGAAATACATGCGTATATGCATAAGCAACCTCACTGGATTCCTATTCAGTATATTTGGATTCTTGTTCCTTTGGAACCACTGGGATCCAAATTAATGGGAATCAGCAAGGCATGGCCCTTTATATAACATGTCTTGCCAGCAAAAAATAGTGAAAAGTCCAGGCAGGGAGGAAACCACACACATATACACAAAGGTCTTCTTGCTACATTTTTCCTCAGAGAATACAGACACCCACCTGATTATAATTACAGACTCAGTTCCTTGGCAGGTTGCTAATCCAAACTGTTTATTCTCAACAGGGTTCTAAAATTGCCCAGAGCATGACCAACATGTGAATACCTAGGTGATTTACTGAGTAGCCCAACAGTTAAATTGTTTGACCACTTCCTGTAATCACGGCCCCCCAAAATGGTAGATGAAAGGATCATTCCTGCAGATTCAATCAAGTGAACTTTTCAGGACTGTTTTCTAAAGCCACATGGCAACACCCTTGCCTTAAAAGCAAGCTTTGTGTTTGGCACTAATAATGGCTTCTATTCTTCCAATCAGGGCCTTCTTCTGCCCCCCTGGCTTTCATGTCCTTGTGGCAAGAGGACATGGCCCTGAGCACAAGGCCAACCGCATGTTTCTGAGCCCCCACAGTGATGATGCCTGCAAGTTCAACTCTTCTCCTCAGGAGATGTGGGATGGATGGGTGCCCTGAGCATGCATCCTGCCACGTCGGCCTCAGTTCTCCGAGGTGGGGAGGGGGGGGCCGGGGATGTTAATGGTGGGTGCTAGGTGGGCGGGCAGGGCGTGAGGCTCGCACTCACCTGGGACTGGCCTGACACCGGGGTGCCGTTGTTCAGCTGCAGCAGCCCTTTGAGTCCATCTCTGTAGAGCGTAACCGTGTGCCAGGCCCCTAGTTTGATTTTGCTTTCACTTATAATGATGGCAGCCCCAGTTCCACAGTTAAACCTGTGGGGAGGAAAAGGAGAAAAAGGCTCTCTGATTAACCAGTTCCTTATGTGTTCAGACCCCACAGACAGCACTTCTGGGGCGATGGCTTCTTTGAGAATCAAGCTGTTGGGTTATGTTTATGAATATGAAGAACCGTTTCAATCTCTACACGGAAGAGCTAGACGCCTGCTCTCTGGGCCAGTCTCAGTCCAGTTATCTTTAATCTGCCCGTAGATGCTTCAAATGTAGGGCTTTCTTCAACCTGATTTTCTCTGCAGCTTCAAAAAGGATGGGCACCTAAGATCCTCCCCGCACTCTCTCTCAGTGACTGCCAGATGCTTCAAGTGGATCCAACGTACAGCGAATTAGAACTTGAGTCTTTCTGCTTCCAGGTATTTCTCTGGGGACTTCTCCCAACTCCCAGATGATGGGCTCAGCGATATTAATAAAATGTTAAAAACACAAGTCTTCACACTCATCTTGGCAAGCTGGCCAGCACCGCCATCTGTGTTCAGCTGTGCCCAAATGCAGGTGCAGTTTCCTCAAGGGGCCCCAGCTTTGTGGGGAGGTGTGGGCAGAGGGGGAGCAGTCTCAGATGATTGCTTTATTCTTGTTTTTGTTTTCTTCCTCCAACTTCCCGATGGTGCAGGGTACCCGGTAGTCACTGTGTCTTACATCTAGAATTCTGACCCTATCCCGTCAACTTCCAGATGGCCGCCATGTCACTTCCCTGTGGGTCATGAGACGGCCAGCACCACGAGCATCGTACTTCTCAGGACCTGCACTAACTGCAGCTACTTCTCATGGATTCCCTGTGGTCCACGATCCTTGGTGGAGAGGAATGGGGTTGAGAGGCATGGCAGAGTAGGCTTATCTAGAGGGGGGTGGCAGAATCAGGAGGTGCAAAGCTGGAGAGTGGCTACCGGCAAATCCCTGCCAGTGGTACACATCCTCCAAGTGTGAGAACTGCTGCCCCAGACCCTGGCCCAGCACCAAACTCCCATGAATCAAAGCATTTAGCAAAGGATGGGGAACCGCTGTCTTCCCCAAGTGAGATGTTCAACAGTCTTCTCCAGCTTGACCTAAAGTAATTCTGGGGCTGAAATAATCAAAAGACAATAATGGTTAGTGCTTATGGAGTGCTTGCTATGAGCCAGGCACCGCTCTAAGCACTTTTGTGTATTCATTCATTTCATCCTCACAAGAGTCCTAGGAGGAAATGCCAGCGCAGAGAGGTTAATTCACTTGCTGAAGGTCAGGCAGCAGAGAGATGGTGTCATCAGGACCTTAACCAGTGCACTAGGGACAAGGACAAGGCTGAGCCTCACTGGTCATTCTCAAATAGGTGCTGTGTACACCCCCATGAGGGTGGCTAAAACACTCACACCTCCACAAAACTCTGCCCCCAGAAACCCACACACAGACTAAAGGTGGCTTCCAAAGTATATTGGGAGAGAAATGACCAGGGCTGGGGAGGAGCACCAAACAGTATGCCACGGCCCCGGGTGGGGGGAGCCGAGGATGGGCTTTGGGCCTCTGGGAACCCTCAGGAGGTTGTAGGCTCCTCTCTGCTCTCCATGGCCATCAGTCTTATTTGCCACAGGAGACAAGAAGATCCCATCCTCCTACTCGAGCTCCAGGAGTGAAGGGACTGGATCGCTTGGGCTCCGTGTTGCATTCGCTGGACCTACAACAGTGCCCGGTATACTGCAGGTGCTCCAGAAACGTTTCCTGTTGGATGAACGGTTACAGGGTTCCCGAACTCAAGCTTCAAGGGTGACCTGCAATCCTGATAGGTCACTATTTAGTAAGCAGCTCCATGCTCGCCTTATATACACCATTCCTTTATCTGCAGGAATCCATCCCATTCATATTTTATTCACACTATAAAAATGTAAACATAATGTAGGATGGTATTAACAAATCCATGGGGTTTCAGTGGGAGTTACCTGAACTGGAGGGAGCGTCGGATGATGGCCAGAGACATGAAATCGCCCCTCCCGTGTTCATTCTCCCCGCAGTAGAGCAATAAGCCATCTTCCACCTCTGCCTATTGTTCGAACAAAAGCCACACGAACAATGAGCACCACCTGGAAACACTCATGAATATGAAACCTGAGCACTCTCTCTGTGGTCCTGTTTACAAAGGGGCAAACATACAGACTCCAGTGAACTCCCAGGTACCAATTCTCCATTCCTTTCCAGGAAACAAAGGGCAGTGGTATCAACAGTGGGTGAGGAATGGCAGTGAGTTTGGAGAAAGGTGGCTCTGCTTTTGACCTGCTCATCCCTTGGCTTGGTGGGTCCACTGGCAGAGCTTCAGGAAAACCATATGCACAGAGACCACCATCACAGGGAGGCTGTCGGTATGTCCATCGAATTCTATTTTCACCAAAGAGCATTCTATTTTATTATTATTTTTTTTTACTCTTTTTACTTCCCTCCCTCTGGAGAAGCATGCACATTTGCTTCTTTCCTTCTGTTAGGGGAACAGGATGATAAAATCCGCCCTGCTGGTAGACTAGGTTGGTTTTCACCCATGTTGGCTGCCCTAGACTGGGATGGATCATCTTTTGGACACTCAGCACTGTGACCATGACCTCAAAGGGGACTTGTTTCCAGATCTCCAAACCTTGCTGTGTTGTCTGAGATGCCCAAAAGAATAACTCTAAATTGAAGTCCCTGATTGAAATCTGATTTGCAGTTGATTCAGATCCAAGAGCATCCACTGGGCTCTCACTATGTGCCAGGGCTGTGTAGGTAGCCATTTTTCTATTTGTTCGGTTATCATCATAGCAAGGATGACAGACATGTGAGCTCCCTTTAAGAGGGGTTTTGGAATGGGGAATGCATTATGCCTCTGAGATTCTGGTCTGTGAAGAGTCACAATGATGACTAGAGCCACAGTGCTAGGACCTGCATGCTCTCACGGGCCAGCCAGCCACTTCCATGGTTCAGTAGCATACAGAACCCACCCTGCACTCAGCGGCACCCTTGAATGTGTGAATGCACCCATCGTTCTTGCTACCCTGTGAACGTGTTTAAGGACAGACTCTGTGTCATATTTACCTTTGCTATTTACCTCCACACTTCCTGCACTCCCAGCCCGCCCCATTTGATATAGCACAATGCTGAGCTAAGATGTCCGTCCGATAGGCATTCATCAAACAACGAATCCTTCTTACCCTAAATTCAAGAGTAATTTGAAATGCCTGATAAGAGTTCTTCAGAGGCTCAAAAGTTACATAGGAGTGGCCAAAGAACTGGGGATACTGTATAGCAATATCTGAAAAGATAAAAAGACAACAGAAAAGCATACTATATGATTTCCTTACTTCTTCAAATGCAAAAATCAATTTATGACATTGCCTAGAGGTCATTAAGTGAAAACCCCAAAAATCTGTTACACCTAGCTTATTATCTTCTCTACTTTTTACACCTATGATTCTCATTCTTGGGAACTTCAAGCTTCAGAAATTCCTAGGGAGAAACTGGAGATTGTTAACTTGCTACCCTAAAAAGAAATCAATGGTTTCAAGACCACTGACACCTACCTTCCAGCTGGACATCTGTGTAATGTAAGTTGGCTCAATTATTACCTTTCTTAACTTCATGCTCATGTTTTAGCTGCACTTTTTCAGTAGAGATGTGATCCAAGTAAAGTCTGCCTCCCCAAGGTGCTGTTAGGATGATTTATTAATTGCCCCAAAAGTACTACACGTATGGCACATATAGAAACAGGGCGCTATTCAACTAGAAGCAATGGAAGTGGCCTTAGATTTTTCCTGGATAGCTAATTTAATTATGAATACATGGAAAAGGTGCTTATCTTAGAAAAAAGGCTAGAAGGAACCATGTGTGGAGCATAAAACTGCCCTCTGGTTCCCACTGGGGCCAACCCCCCACAACGTTCTTCTCCCCACCAAGGGCCTACCTTCTGAGCAGCTTGCACCACCTTTGCCCAGGTTGCAATGGCACCGCGAGCCCCCCCAGGTGTAGTCATTGGCACAAAAGCTATCAGCAGAGCAGAGCGTTTCATCACAAGACATGTCAAAGAGCCTTGGCATTATAAGCACACCATTCTTCCCTTTCCTCTCCACTGGAGTGGGCTGGGGAGCCACCGCAGTCATTGGGAGAGATGCTAGGGTAGGGGGGCCAAGCCTCGGAGCAGTCTTTGGGTTTGACCTGAGTGCCATCTTGGATTCCGCCAAAAATTTCCTATTTCCTCCTTTGAGAGCAGGAAGTGGTTTTGCCTAAAGCCAGAGAAGAGAAGGGGTCGAGGATTAACACAGACCACAGTGTTTGGACAGCCTTATTTACGGTTGATGTCTAATACTTGACAATACGGTCACTTTTGTTATTTCTCAAAACCCTAGGATGTAGATGGGGCAGATAGTACTGACTCCAGTTTATGGACAAGAACTTTAGGCTCGGGATTTTAAGTACCTTTCCCTGTGCTATTCAGAAAATCAGTGGTAAAGCTGATATTACATGATTTTTATTATTATAATATCACAAAGATGTATTACTTTGTCAAGGAATTGTTCATTTCCTTGTAATAGCTGACTTTGTACATGTCCACTTGGTGGGAAATCTAAATATGTTTCTGCCAGATTGTGAAGTCAGCAGGCAGGGGCTGGCTACAGGACATTAGCATGGTCGGTACCTAGTTACTATGAATTTATGAGCACCTGGAGCCTAATACAGAAAATAAATAAGTATTAAGAGCAAATGGGCCAATTTAAGTAAGTTTTAAGTAAGTTTTAAATAAAATGTTTATAGTCCATTGGTTAAATTGCCTTGTTCAGCATGAAAACAAAAACTCCCAGGTTTTACGAGCAGAGATTCTTGTTACCTCCTCAAAGGAAATATCCAAATCTAAGTAGTCTTCAAACCCGTCATCATCCTCACCAACTCCCGTGTCGATTGTATAACGGGATCCATAGCGGCCACTTCCTGCTTCCTCGCGGCCTTCACGGAGAAAAGAGCACACACTGTCAACATACACCTTCCCTCCCTTTTCTATCCTAATTGAGGCATATACGGAGAACTCTGTCAAACGGATCAGGATGTATTGGGAACACACAAAGAATTCAACACAAGAGACCAAAAAGTTTCATCTCATAAGTACTAAGGCCAGTTAGTACCAGAAAGGTCTGCCATTTTATATTGACAAGACTGGCAGAAAAAATGTAAATGTTGGGCAATAAAAGAATATTACCAAGGATGGGATCCAGGGGGACTCTTTATACCCTGATATTAGATGTATACAACCACTTTGCAAAAATTCTTGGAAATAAGTAGATAATGTTCACACCTTTTGACCCAGCAATTTCACCCCAACTTACAAAATCTGGAGAAATCCTCCCACATGTGTACCAGGACATGTGCAAAACACATTCATAGCATCAGAATTTATAATAGTAAAAAACATTTCAAATTTGCTATTTATAACAAATAGTAACACCCTAAATATCTGTCAACAGAGACTAGATAAGTGAATTATATTCTATCTATGGAATGGAATACTATATTGCAGGAGAAATGAATGAATGAGTACTTAATGAATCGACATGGCTTAATCTCACATTATTCCATGCAAAAAATGTAAATCGCAAAAGAACATATCCACTTTGATGCCATTTATATAAAATTCAACAGCAAGCAAAATTTAATATATTATTTAGGGATAAATATATATAAATAGAACTATATAGAACTAAATATATATATTTATGTGTAAATATATATATGTGTGTATGTGTATATAGTTCTAAATATATATGTAGATGTATATATATATATATATATAGGTGTATGTCTTAAACTCATAAGAAAAGTAGGACCATGACATAAATACCTGAGGGAAGGTAGAAGAGGGATGTGAATGAGCTGTAGGACACAGAAGCCTTTGAGTGCTCTATAACAGTCTATTTCTTAAGACAGGTGCTGGGTACCTATGAGTGTTCATATTATCTTTATATGAACCCTTGATGTATGAAATATTTCATTACAAATTCTTTAAAACAAGAAAGAGACATTGCACTAGAGTAAACACTCCTACCCCCAGAAAAAGGGGGCCCTACATGGCTATCTTGGGTGCCATTTCCATCCATCCTAGCAGGACAATGGGATCTTTGAAAACTGGAAGGTGGGCTGAGAAAAACTCTTAGGAGACAATACATGACATTGCCCTTTGAGGGATGGTCACAAAATCTACCGATCTGCAACCATCCTGCCTTAGGCGCACACAGGTGGTACTCCCCCAGGGTCTGAGAGTCTTCCAAAGTGCTGCTCCATAGCACCCCCATTTCCTCCCAGTCATTTTGGGCCTAGGTACCAACTGCCTTCTCTAAAGAGGACATACTGGGCACCAGCCCTTTATGTCTGGTGCCCAGTATGTCCTCTGGCAACAGAAACTGACTTTTGTAGGTTGCCAATGCTCATCAGACATTCAGTGTTTGGATTACTGGCTAGAAAAAGAAAAAGAAAGGAGAGGAGGGAGACGTGAAAAATATAAACTGAATTTAAAGACATTCTGCTTTCAGAATAAGCTAAGCCAAACACCTTTCTCACAAAAGCAAACTCACCCTCCTTTAAGCAAAAAAAAAAAAAAAAAAAAAAAAAGCATGCAGATTGAAAACAGAGTTGAAGGACATGACAGAAAAAGGGTGTAGGAAGCCTTCTCAGTGGGCACACTGTCGACCAGAAATCTCTGGACCAGGAAGAGAGAGACCGTGGTGGGCAGGTAATGTGGAGACAGCAGGGAAGGAACTGTTCTCAGGTGCTCAGGCACATTTTGGTGGAGGTGGGATAACATAGGGGAGGTGGTGTTCTCACCACCTTCACTTCAATTCCCCACAGTTTTATTTAAAATAGCCTACACGTCAGCTGAAAATTCAAGCCTGTTGATTCCAGGTTTATACCTGGATGCAAGTTCTCTTAAGCCACCTGCATCCGGCTGGCATAGCTGTGTGCCAGATGTCTTCACACAAAAAGCCAGGAAGCCCTCGAACACAGCTTTCCTCTCATCTCTCTGAAGCCGTGCATCTTTCCACCTCTCTCCTCGACTCTCCCTTTCTCTGGGTCCCTCTCTCACTCTCCGTTTCTATGTCTGTCTCTCTCATAGATTCACCATCGTCAGATTAAGGAGGAAAGAATCCATTTGGCAATCAAAGAACTATACATGAAGAGAGCTGGGTTTTGTCTCCAGGGAGCTGGTCTCTCTCTACCAAGGTGTTCTCCCTGCCCTGTGCACATTCTTGCCATTCTTGTACTATGCTCATCAAAGTCAAGATTCTCTTAATTTCATCTTATGATACCCTATCTGAAGAATAAAAACTTTCAAAGACCACCACAACCTACAAGATAAATCCTAGGCTCTTGGTTGAGAGTTCAAGGATCTCAATGTAACCCCTCTTCCTCCTTCTTTCCCCCATCACCATCATTTATTGAAACCTACTGTCTCTCCACAATTAACAGGTATTGTTGTGTGCATGATGTAATACATTTCTAAACTTTACAATAATCCTGCAAAGTAAGAACGGTTAATTTCACTTTGTAGATAAGTAAATTGAAGTTCATAAAGGTTAAATCATTTGACTAAGATCAAAGACTTTATAACTGGCCAAGCCTAACTCAAAGCCAGATCTGTCTGGTTGCTACTTTCCCAGTTGCCTGTTAGAGAAGAAGCTACTATGGAGGTGGAAAGAGCCTGCGATTTAGAAAATTAATACTTATTGACCAGTTTTAGTGTGCCAGGAACTTTTCATACATTATTTCTATTAATCCTCAAAAAGTTCTGTGTTATTGGTATTATTATCTCCATTTTACCATGTGGAGATATAACCTCAGAAAGATTAAATAACTTGCTCAAAGGCACGCAGATGGTAAATAGCAGAGCTAGAATTTGGTCTCTCTTTTGACTACATCATACTACTTATAATCTGACTCCAAATTGTGTTTTCAGCAATTTTTTTCCTCTTCAAAATTCCTAATGGCCAAACTGGTCGACCAGTTATCTCCTTAATACATCTTGTGTTTTCTTATCCCAAGACTGGTTATTACTTTTTTCCACATTGCCATATTTTCTTCCTCTCCTATATCCTACACATAGCTTACCCATCCTCCTAATTGCATGCATCCTGTGGAGACAGAGCCGAATGTATATCATCAAAAGGCCAAAATCAAATGGTATTTTAAAAAGAGAACATCAGACACTTCCAGAGAAAAGATGGTGATTCCACAAAAGATGGACCTGGCAAGACCTGTAGGACATTCCTCCATCTCCTCCTGGTTGGGGCCATCCACCCATGGATATGTGAGCTTAGAATAAACTTCCATAGCTTGATAAAATCAACAGATGTTTAAATTTTATTTCCACCTCTGGACTCCTGGCCCTGGAATGCAGCTCTTGTGTTTCCCAACTCAGCTGTGTACCTCTTGAAGGCAGGAACCATAATTTTAGACTCCTTGATATCCCTTTCCATCATCCAATTAAGTCCATTTAAGTAACACTTCACATACTTTAAAGTTGAAGGAGACCTTAGACACCATCCAGTCCAAATTTCCCATTTCATAAATGTGTAAACTAAGGCCACAGAAGACAAGTGACTTGAGATCAAGGTCATACATCTCATTAGAAGATCTAGGACCAGAATTGGATCATATGACCCCTACTTCAATATCCATAACACCCTATCACGCACTTTTTGGTGCCAAGTATCTAAGATATTTCAGCCAGAAGAACATGAAAACACTGAAGTTGGGTGTAGGTAGCTGAGGTCTCCTCCTGCCCCTTAGCCCACCTAGGAAGTCTATCTTGAAGGAAACTCCTCAGAGAAAAGGACCATGGATGTGTTGCAGCTGCTATGAAATGGTACCATGATGAGAATGGAAATGATGCCAGATTCTCTGTTCTTTCTAACGAGTAGAATAAAGCATGTATTATTCACTGGATAAAGTCCTTTGGTATTTATAAAAACTGCTCTATTTTGACATGATATCGCATATCTCTTTGAAGCCAGAGGCTACTGCTTGGTTTGGGGAAATGAAGGGTGTGAGATAAGGGTGGGGAAAGGAATATGGAAGTATAAGGACTCAGGGTGTCCTTATAATTTGGCTCAGGTCATGAAGTCTTTGAATAGAAAGATCTTAGAGATCAGTTACCACAAGTCCATTTTACAGATGGGTAAACTGAGGCTGAGAGAGTCCATGTGACTTGCCCAGAGAGACAGCTCATTGGTGGCAGAACTGATCCAGAATTCTGGGCTCCTGATGCTGCTTTCCACTACCCTTTACAGCATCTCAAATTCCCTATCCCTCATCATAACCTGGGCTAATAGTTACTTCCCATTTTTAATAGGAAGGGAAGGAGCACAGCATGACTGGAAGGAACATGGAATAAAATTCTCTGCTCTTGTTCATGGATGGCCCCACCACCTCAGAGTCCAAATCCATGGCTTCCATGAAGTTTTTACCAATGCCATTTCTAAGTGAACACGGAATGCACAGTCCGAGACAGTGATAAGAATTCTCTCAGTAGCCTGGGGTTATTGTAATTAAGGTACATAACATATCCCGTTCTACTTGGCATGCTGTTAATTAGGAAAAGAGAACATTAAAAAGGAGGCATTTATTTAGAACAAGAAAAGTCAAACCACTGATTGAATGTAAAACAAGTTCAAGGGTTCTTCCACTACAAGAAAAACTAATACACAAAATACAAATACACAAAAACACAAAAACTAATACACAAAATACAAAATACAAATAAGTTAAGGGTGATTTATTTGGCAAAAACCTGTATGTTTATTTTTTATTTTTTAAAGATTTATTTATTTGAGAGAGAGAGAGGGCATGCATGTGGGGGAGAGGCAGAGGAAGAGAGAGAATCCTGAAGCAGACTCCCCGCTGAGCATGGAGCCTGACTCAAGGCTTGATCCCAGGACCCTGAGATCATGACCTGAGCCAAAATCAAGAGGCGGCCGCTTAACTAACTGAGCCACCCAGGCGCCCCTGTATGTTTATTTTTATAAAAGCATCACAAGTGTTCTATAAATAGTGAGTTTCTCTGATGTATCAACATGGTGTAGTTGGAAATACCCCTGGTCACAGAATCCAAATAATTAGGAGAGGGACACAGATGACTATGTGACCCTGAGTGAGACACTTAATCTCTCTGGGTCTTATGTTTTCTAATAAAACAAGGAATGGGATTAGATTTGATGACCTACAGGATCCTTTCCAGTACTAACATTCTGTGACCCTGAAGTTTACACTTTTGCTTTAGACATATTGTTGGCATCTGTTACTTCAAGCAAGGTTTGAAAAAGAAACAACTGGGGAATTTTATTTATGTGGATGAAAAAGAAAAAAAAAAAGGAGTTAGTTCAGCAAGGAAGTTACATGCTTTGGGGACTGTGGCTTTGTGTTCAACATTATGAGCCTCCTAGAAGATAGGATATCATTTATCAGCATTCATCTTCATTCATAAGGACCAGGTTATGTGAGGCCCTTCTCTTAACAGCTCTTGACAATGGATGAGAGAGGAACACTGATTCCCCACTCCTGAAGTTGTAATCATGCAGAAAGTTTCCCAAAATACTACTGGATTCTTGTCCAACCCCTTTGCCTCCCTAAAGAGGTAGAGACAATAGCCTAACTCTGGGTGGAAGCATTTGGTCCACATTTCTGAACTGAGTGAAGCTAATCTACCAAAGGACCTGGGGGAGGGAGGAGGAGTTGGGGGCAAATTCAGTCCCTCCCACCTCCCTTCTCAACCTAGAAAAGTGGAACGCAGTGATCTGGGCAGGTGTGACTTCTCTGCAAATGCAAACTTTCCTTCAAGTGGGCTCTTCCCTAGTCAGAGGGGAGTTCGCAAAACCCACTTTGTACCTTAGAGTAAGCTACATTCTCTGCCCGGGCTTTATCGGAAATAAGGATGACAATTTGATTCTTTATCTGCTGACTATGCTGTCTTATTTCTAGTTGGTTCAGAAAGTGGACAAGGAGGACGAGTATTTTTAACTGTGCATCCTCAAAACCTCAACTCACCAGAAGAAGAATGGTTGGAGGAAAAGGGTCCCCCATGAAGCAACGTGTCATGGATGGAAACTGAGTCATCTCTTCCAATGCAAATATTCAAGACTCGGTTGGTTGGATGGAAAAATGACAGATCAGACCCGTGGCCTTTGTCCTTTTAGAGATTCTGCCTTACTGCCAGTTCAAGCCCCATCTCATACCAATTTATTCCTTCTCATCCTGCTCCAGTCAGAAATAACACTGGTTCTTCTTTCAATTTGGGAGGCACATCATGCTTTCTCTGCCTCAGGGTCTTTGCACATGCTATTCTCTGTGCTTGGAAATCATCCCTCATTGTGCATCTTTTGCCTTTTGAATCCTTATATCTCTGCTCAAAATCACTTTCTTAGAGATGTTTTCTCTGTACCCCAAATAAAGTCAGGTTCTCTTCCTATATATCCTCATGGTTCTCTCCTCTTTTACAGCATTATTAACTTATAGTTACATATTTATCTGTGGAATGATTTCATAACTGTGACTGTCCCAATAGATTGAAAATGCCTTGAAGAAGGCAATACTGTCTATATCAGTTTCTACTATAACACCAAACCTTACTCACTCCCCGGCACATTTTAGAAATTTACACTAAGAAGTAAAAAGAGTGAACTTTTAAAATAATTTAGGCATAATAAAAATATATGACTGCAGCATTCATCTGGATTCTTTAACAGCAAAACTCTAGGCACAAAACTCTAGCACACATAAAGGTCTTAAAAGCTATCAATTCTTTCCAAGATCTTAAAGAAATCATTCCTCAGACTTTTCCTGGAAAATCATCCATACCCTCTGCCCCTTCTGGGGTGGGTCTTCCAAGCATTAAGTTGCTTTGGCTTGGGCTATATGCTTTAAGTGAAGTCAGTCCTGCCATCTTGGCCAAAAATGATGGAACCAGGATCTAGGCCTGAGCCTAAGACAACCATATGCAGACCAACCACCTCTGAGAGGCCTCATGTGAAAATCTACCAAAAGGAGGGCTTCATATCCAAGGGCAAGGCAGATTTCAACCTTAATCCCTCCTCCCTTACCTCTTCTCTGTAGATACTATAGGAGTAAACATTGGATTTCTGAGCTTCCTTTGCATCTAGGGATGACTGTGAAGTAGTCTGAGTCAGTAAGATGCAAGTAGAAGTCTTCTGGAACTTTCCTTTCTACTATGTTGTCTTTGGCAGTGAGGGTGGTTGTGATGGCTGAAAGTCTAGTGCATTCCTAACTGAAATGAATTAGACCCTCTTCTTGGGAAATGTACCCACCAACTGTGTGCATGCTGGGAGGCGGGGGCACAGAGCTCCCCTGTGATCCTGAAGGTCATTGGGAGAGACTTCTGGTTCTGCAGAAACTTAGCCTACTCAACATCAGCCTCGGCAGCACAGGGATTCAGAGTGTCTACAAGGACACCGAATGGTTTCCCTTGCTCCTTCCTTTCCCCCAAATAATCTGCCTGAATGTTTTCCTCCAACCTAAATAGATCTAACTAATCCAGGGTGTGTTTCTATAGTGGTAGGAGTGGGGTGTTGGGAGAGAGCTGCTCTAAGTACCAGCCATAGGCAGATGTGTTTGCTCATTTCTGTTTCATGCTTCATGAAACTCTCATCTGACTGTAGCTCAGGATGATACCCCAGGCACCAAGTGACTTCTAGGGCCCTCACCTCAAAGTTTCTCTGACTCCTTTATCTTTATGCACGCACACACACAGGACATGCCGACTATGCATAACCCCTGTGGGGTGTTGCCTTTTGAAGAACATAAACCTGTCAACCAAGCACAAGCCACTGTATCGCTCTCCCTCAGAGCTTCCCTTTCTAAAGATAATGGGGCCGTGGAAAGTTAAGCAAATGGCCAGAAACCAAGGTGTTAGGCACCTACTTCTTTGCTACCCCCTGATGGAGGAAATACATAGGCAAAGCATAATGCAAGAGGTTGCTATAAACACAAGAGGCAAAGTATAATGCAAGAGGTTGCAGGAAAACCCAAGGCCATATTTTCATCACGCTGTGCTAGAAATTTCAGACTTGGAATCTTTGTGACTTCAAAGAATAATGAATAGTAATTCACTGACAACTTTCTGTGGCGATACCTCAGGACTCAAGGTGGAGTGGGCACTGTTTAGATAGGCAATGAAAACATTTCTAAGCAGCCAACATGGTGGCTGGCATTATGAATTCAGTGTTATGTATATAGCAGGCACTCAATATGGATTTGTTAGGTAAGAGAATGACTGAATGACTGAATGTTCTCTTTGAGAGCCAAATCTTACAGTGTGCTCTGCACATGGTAAACACAAAATAAAAGTTTTCTGGAAGACCCCAGTTTTCACCTGGTCAATGCCAAATCGCCAAGTGTCTAGCCAGTCATTTTCACTGGGAGTTTAGTAGCAAAGAAAACTATTGTCCATAGTGTCAGGAGAATATGGCTTAAAAAGTGAGATATCTCTCTTTCCCTCTCTCCCTCTCTCCTTCTCTCTCTTCCTGTGGGATAATTTGGCAGTCTATATCAAGCATTTGAGTTATTCAATTTTGTAATTGTATTAGAAATTTATCTTAAGAAAGTAGTCAGATGTATTATACATTTTCATTGTTTTTTAAAATTATTTTAAATTTGATGGCTTGTGACATGTTCACGGGACAACGTTATGTTTGGAAAAATGGAGGTCACTGGCCTTCTTCACATGAACAGTAGAGGTAGAAGCAGGTTGGAGTTGGCTGAACAGTGCACAGAGGTAAAAAAAAAAAAAAGTGGTAACAGTGAATGTAGACAACAAAATAACTCTAGCTTGAAAGAAAGCTGAGAAACAAGATGGGAGGGGGAGGGGTTGTGGGGTCAATGGAGTCTTTTCTGTGAGGATGGCATCCATGTTTGGGTGCTGATGAGAATGATTTAGAAAAGCTGGGAGGGAAAGATGGATCTTATAGGGGAAACTGGGGGTAGCAAACACAAAAATGATGTATATGGTGTGATCTCCAATGGGCCAGTACAAAACAGGGCTGAGTTCATACCCTGCACTTGGGACCCAGGAGACAGAGTAGAGAGCGAGATGAGAAAGAGGATAGGCAGCTTGCTGAGGGCTCGCGGTCTAGTGGGGAAGGAGACACGCCCGCACCCATGGCGTGGGATGACTGATGCCGTCTGTGGGAGCACCATTGTTGCCATGGACTTCCTGTGGTCTTTTTAAAGGGGCTTCACATTTGGGCATCAACTGTGGCCCAGGTCTCTTTTAGGTATTGTGATCACCAGATGGTTTAAACCAGAGATGATTATACCTTCCCATCCCTCCTCCCCAAGTTGAGACACTATGCTAAGAGAAATCATTACCATCACAAAATTCTGTATTTGATTAAGTGGTTTTTCAACAATGAGAGTGAAACAGGGACTGGATCATAAAGTGGAGTGAGTTTATCACTAACAGACCCTCAAGGATTTACTGAAAAGTATACTTCAGGAAGAAGAAGGAAAGAATAAGATGTAAAAAGTAATGGGCAGAGAAACTCATAAACATTTGGATAAATCTAAATAAGCATTACTATATAAAAAAAAAGTCTAACCTGTGGCTACTAAGCAAGGTGGGACAAAAATACTGAGATAACATGTAAGACAAGAAAGAATTGACTTAGATTGAGGCTGCTAAGGTCCTTTTATTGTTTGTGATGAGGGTAATAGATATCGATTAACTTTAGACTATAAAAGGTTTTTCTTTTAAGATTTTCTTTATTTATTTGAGAGAGAGCAAGAGAGCTCATGCGTGCACATGTGGTGGGGAGAGGAGCAAAGGGAGAAGGAAAGAGACTCTTAAGTAGAATTGCCCGCTGAGCGGGGAGCTCAACTCAGGACTTGATCTCATGACCCTGAGCTCAAGACCTGAGCCGAAACCAAGAGTCCAAAGCTTAACCGACTGAGCCACTCAGGCGTCCCTATAAAAGTTTGAAAGTTAACAATTTATGGATGGTAAATAAAAGAATGTATAATTCATCCTTATAGAGGGGGAAGGGAGGCTAAGAAAATATAGTCAATCCTAAAAAAAAACAACAGAAAAGAAGCGACAAAGATTCCCCCCCGACACCAAATAAAGAAAAAAGCAGAGTAAATAACGCAAAATAAAAGGGTAGAAATAATAGAACATGTTAACAACTACAATAACTGTAAAACAAAACAAAACAAAAACCTTGCCATTTAAAGGATGGTGCTTGTCAGACTGGATTTTTACAAGTTGAGCTGTATATTGTTCCTAGAAAGTACCTACAACACAAGATACAGAGAGATCAAAAGTAAAAAAATGTAAAAGATGTTTCAAGCAATAGCTAAAAGGAAGCTAGTGTATCTGTATTATCATTGGACAACATAAACTTTAAGGGAAAAGAGAAGCAGCATCATTAATGTTAAAAATGGTTGCTAACTGGGGGCGCCTGGGTGGCTCAGTTGATTAAGCGACTGCCTTTGGCTCAGGTCATGATCCTGGAGTCCCGGGATCGAGTCCCGCATCGGGCTCCCTGCTCGGCAGGGGGTCTGCTTCTCCCTCTCCCGCTCCCCCCTCTTGTGCTCTTTCTCTCTCTCACTCTCTCTCTCAAATAAATAAATAAAATCTTTAAAAAAAATGGTTGCTAACTAATGATTAAAGGAACCACCAGGAATATAAGATGATTCTAAGCTTGTATGTACCTAATATTACAACCTCACATATATATCAAGAAAAAGATTGAGAGAAGTACAGGGAGATGTAGCGGGAAATTTTAATGTATCTCTCTCAGTAACTAATAGATCAAGCTGACAACATACAAATTTGAACAACGATATTAAAAAGCTTGATCAAGTAGACATACATAGAACCCTAGACACCAAAATAAGAGAATGCACATTCTTTTCAAAAGTACACGGGAAAAGTGCATGAAAAGAAAATTGTGACTACAAAAGTAAAAAAAGAAAGAAAGAAAGAAAATTCCACAAATTAAACTAATTTAAAACAGCCTTCCAAGAGACCAGAGAGTAAGTGTAACAAAAGTGCACTAAAAGACTTTGGAAAGATCCAAATAAATGAATGAGATATAACATGGCCATAAATTGGATAAGTCTATATCATGAATATGCCAATTTCTCCAGAATTAATTTATACATTCAATATAGAATTCAACATAATTATGATTTTTAAAATCCTAATAGAGTTTTTCATGGAATCAAAAATTTATTCTAAAATTTATGTTGAAGAGCAAAGGGTCAAGAAAAGACAGGGCAATTTTGAAGAAGAATGAGGTTGAGTAGAATTACCTACCAGATATCATGATTCTATACACCTGCAGAAATTAAGACAGTGTGGTATTGATGTAGGGATAAAGAAATAGACTATAGAACTCAGAAACAGATCCATAAATGTGTGGAGATTGGATATACAGAAAGATCCCATTACAAATCAATAGGAGAAAGGATTAATGATTCAACAATTGGTGCTGGGGAGACTGGTTATCTATATTATATATATATATATATAAAGTTAGGCTCCTACTTCCCCGGGCCTAAAAGTAAATTTCAGGTAGATTGAGACCCTGAATATGAAAAGCAAAATTTTCAAGTTTTTAGGATAAAATAAAATTTTGCTTAATGACCTTGGAAAAAGGAAGTAGTTTAAAAAAACACAGAAAGCATAAATCATAAAAGAAAACTTGAGATATTTAACTACATTGAATAAAATAATTTTGTTCATTAACTGATACTGTAAGTGAGGTGAAAGATAAGTCACAGGCTAGCAGAAGATATTTGCAACACATTACTGACTAAGGATTAGTATTTAGATGTATATATTAATGCTTATTAATATATACTATGTAATATATATATACTATGTATATAATTGATGTATCTATATAAGTTAATATCTGTCTACATATATTATATATAGGCACATATACCAATAAAGATAGGTAAAACATATAAACAGTCAATTCATAGAATGACTAATAAAGTTAGAAACTTACATTTAACCTCACTAGAAATAGGGAAATGCAAATCAAAGCAATAATGACATATCATTTTACCTCCATCAGATTGACCCTATTTATAAGTCTGATAATAGCAAATATTGGCAAGGATCAACAGCAAGAAAAGTTTTGAACACACTGTCAGTGGAGTGGAGGCAGCTACAAATACTCTGAGGAACATTTTTCTACTAGGTGACAGAGTTGAAGATATGCATGTTCAACACAGCAATTCCATCTGTAAGCTCATCCTCCAGGCGGGGAGTGGGGGTGGAGCTCCTCTACACATGTTCAAGGAAACATACATGAAATTGCTCATTGCAACATTGTTTTTAATGGTAAAAAATGGAACAATTTAAATGTCTAACATCAAAATAATTGATAAATAAACTACAGTGTACTTATACGGTAGAACACTATACAGCAGTGAAACTGCATGAACTAGAACTTTACAATTCAACTTGCATGACAGTCAAAAACATAATGTGTAGAGAAAAATTTGTCAACAAAGGATCCTTGCATGTCACTGCATTTACAAGGAGTATAGAAACATTCAAAACAATATCCTATCATTTATAAATAAACATATATATGTTAGCATAACGATTAAATGTGTAGGGAAACCATACCACTAAATGCAAACATCTCCAAGAAGAAGGCAGAAGGATGGTGTGGGGAGGGTCCCAGGTGCAGAGTACAGGCTGCTCCTGTTTCTGTTATGTTTTATTTTTGTAACACTGAAGAAAATATGGCAACTGTTAAGATTTGTCAAATTTGGGCCATGGATATAGATGTATTCCTGACATTTTTCACTATGCTTGAAATTGTTCATAATTTTAAAAAAAGTAATGTAACAAAGCCAGAATTTTATTAGGAGAATGAAAATCCACACCTAAGATAGTAAAGACCAAAACTGATACTGGAGAAACTTGAATTAGTGACATGGGGGTGAACCTGAGAAATGTTCCCTAAAAGATGAAAATACAGGAGACAAAATACTACATTCAAATGTGGACATAGAGGACAAGATCTAAGCCAAGGGATTAGGGGTATTTCTTTAGTCTTTACCAGAATGATAGAAACATTTCACATGTCTTATGAATCAAAAACATAAAAATAAAACTTGTATGAGCTAGAAGAAAAAATGGAGACTACAGGTTGGAAGAGCTAATATTGCTGCTAAAATGAAGAGACCTACACCTAGATACAAACCTCTAAGATTCCTACAGCAGAAAGAAAAGCCATAGGATTCAGGATGGTGATTTCTGGGTAGACAAGAAGTTGGGGAAGTAAAGAAATAACTTGATGTTGAAATACACAGTCCAGGAGTGACTTGTTGAGATTGTATTAGTTTAGACAAGTTAGGAAGCAAAGGACGTTCCACCACCTTCAGGGAGTGTCTGAACTAAAAAGAATTAAGATACTTTCGAAATATCCTTTTGAATAGTTTAAAGGAAAAACCTTGGTATTCGATAACGGAATGCATTAGATGTTAGCCTCTAAAATATACATGAGGAATTTGCTGAATAATTCTGAAAGCATATTAATCATCAATGCTCCTAATTTTCTAAGGGTTTTCCTTCTGGCAAGTTTGATTATCGCCACAGAAATACCATTAGTCAGCTACAATCCAATTTTTAATGAGGATCAGTAAGAATCTAGCCACGCAAAAAATATTTCTTCACCCATTAAACCACTATTAAGGTCAGTATTCATTACACTACTCAATATTCTTTATATAATGATTCACTTGGTAATTTCTTTCTATAGCTGTATCCAGAAAAAAAATTATTTTCCCTGAAAAACGGGTTTGCATCCTTTGGTCAGATAGAGAGTTCTGTAAGACCTTGATTTTGTTTCTTGTCTATGCTAATAAGTTTAGAGTTTGGTGACCCCCAGGACTTAAGTGACTGTCTCACCTCATATAATTATATTTGTATTTCTTATTTGATTTCTGATCATCTTATCACATTTATTTTTAATGATGGTGTGTGAATGTGTGTGTGTGTGTGTATGGGTGTGTATAAAGACTTCCTCAAATGATTTTTGTGCATTGGTGAAATAGAAGTGCTCAAAACAACATTCAAATGTCTTGAGTGAACTCACATTCCAAAAGCTGGTATGGCTCTAGGAGACAGTAGCCCTTAAAGATGAGATACAGGGAAGACCGCTGGTGATAATTAAGCTAGGGAGGGTCCCATGGTGTGCTGTCATGATGAAAACAACATCTACGTTCTGAATAGCATCATAGGAGGAGAGCCAGTCTTAAATCAGGGAAGGGAGTCTGGCTTAAGTCCTTACTCTGACCGGCAGTCATGTCCCATAGAGAGTCTGTGACAGGAGCAAGCCAAACCCTCTCCGGGTCATGGATTAAGGTGTGCCCAAGAAACTTTTTTTTCGAAATAAATGGAAACAAGAGTAATTTGTTCTCACTTTCAAATAGATATTGGCATATTGATTAAACCCACACAGAGAGTAAGGGGAAGCCGGGGTTCAACTGAGGGTTTGCAAGCACTGAAGCATCACGAACTGTTCTCCATCAGAGAGAAAATGATGAAATGCTCATGCTGAGAACTCATTGTCAGAATAACAAATGGAATCATCACAACGCTTTCTAGGGAAGAATTTCCTTTTTCCATGTCTGAACCCTACACCTTGAGAAATGATCATCTGGTAGGAATTTGCTGAGCAAAAAAAGATGAGGGTGCGGAAGGACACACTGACTTCTGGTGACAGTGGGTACAGTCAGCCCACCATCTGCTGGGGTGGAGGGCTCCTGTGATGAAGCCAGGACAGCAAGGCAAGAAAGGCTGGCTGGGCCAGATCATGAAAGATTGTGAATGTCAGGTTAAGGAGCGTGGCATTTCTCCTGTGAACAGGAAGATCAAGAGAGCAACATGCGAATGGGGGTGGTTTTACATTAGCCTAGTGTGGGGGTCCAGGGCGGGGGTGAGGTTCTACATTCTGTCTTCGTGCCCCTGTATCTCTTGGCTTCACGCACATCCTTGAAGATCTCCCTCAACACCCAACCCAGAAAACCTTTTACCTGGATTCTCATGTTCCTCATCCCCTGTCCCTTTGGAGAAATCCCACTCAGCCATCCCTAATGTTACCTCACTGGGAAACTTTGGCCAATCCACCTCCCAGCTTCCTGATCCACAAAACCCATCCCTGTCCCCTCTTGGAGCGCAGAGTGCATTCTGCATACTGCACATCACTATGCAGGTAGTAGTGGTATGATGGTCTGTTCACTGGACTGGATCATCAACCCCAGGAAGGCAAGAACTTGTTCAATCCTCTTTGAAAAACGTTTGGCCAAAATAACTACTTGTGAATTAATGGCTGATCCTTTTGGTGACTCTATACAGAATATACCCTTGCTTTATGACTTTAAGTGCTCATCTGTATTTATATGAAACTGTGCTCAATTTTCTTACACATTTTGTTCAGTATTATTCAAACTACAGATTCCAAACACATTAGTGAACAGTAAAAATCACTCAGTGGGGCATGGCCACATTTTTTTTTTTAAATGGAACCAAATGGTATCAAAATAGAAAGCTCTGCATTCAGCACACTGAGTATTGCTCTGGGAGACATCTGCGCGCGCATGCGCACACACACACACACACGCACACACACGTATTTATAGATGCACTTGTATGCATTGGGCTGCAGTGCAAATTCCAACTTCTTAACTGGGGATTGCAGCCCAAGAAAGTTGGAAAATACTCCACTCTAGTTGATTTTTTGAGTGCTGGTTAATTTTCCAGTCTGGTTGCCATTTTATTGTGAGCAAAGGTTAGATTTTCTAATTTTATTTTTATCTCAGAGTCAGGTTTCTCCACCTCAACACAATGGACATTTTGGGATGGATCGCTGTTTGCTGTGCAGGCTGGTGCCATGCATTGAAGGATACTTAGCAGCATCCCTGCCTTCTACTCACTAGATGCCGGTAGCACCTTACCCACTTGTGACAGCCAAAAATGCCTCCAGGCATAGCCAGCTGCCCCCTAGGGGGAAAAATTACCCCCAGCTGAGAAATACTCCTCTCTGATGCCCCCAAATCATTCAGGCATTCAGGCAGCCTTTAAGAAATGAATAAGATGAGGGGTGCCTGGGTGGCTCAGTCGGTTAAGCGTCTGCCTTCGGCTCAGATCATGATCCCAGGGTCCTGGGATCGAGCCCCATGTCGGGCTCTTTGCTCAGCAGGGAGCCTGCTTCTCCCTCTCCTTCTGCCGCTCCCCCTGCTTGTGCTCTCTCGCTCTCTTTCTCTGACAAATAAATAAATAAATAAATCTTTGGAAAAAAAAGAAGGAAATGCATACGACGGATCTGAAGCAAAGATCCTGCGGACGCCTACTGAAATGGAAGGTCTGGGGACACCGATCTCCAAAGTTTCTTAACCTCCATCAGCTTTACAACCAGATCCCGATAGGCCACTTTCTGACCACATGAAACATCATTGGTCTAACCACAGGATTTTCACTCATGTGGCTGGAGCAGCGTGCCACAGGACACAGCAAGTGTCCAGGGTCAGGAGGCGTTCTTGGAAGCAGTAAGAACGGAGAAAGACTCCCAGTACTTCTGGCTGAAAGAAGCAGACCCTTGAGCAAAAGAGGCATCTCAGGAAATTCATGTGGAAGCTTTCCACCGGGACCACGGAAGCAACAGTCTCCTTGCTCTGAAAGGAAGCTACAAGTACGCAGGAGACCAGGGAAATTAAGTGTAGGTGGCAAGGAGTGACCCTGCTCTTACGTGGAAGGGCCCGGCCACGCATGTAAGTGGGGTCTTTGCAGCAGAGAGGTGGGTAGGAGATGAAAAGAGCACTGGCCAGAAGTCCCATGAATCTGACACGCATAGCCACTAACTGGGACCTAGAATTAGTCACTTAATCTGGTGAGGTTTTAGCTCCTTATCAGAAAATTGTGGAAGTTTGGCTAGGTCCTGAAACTACCTGCTCGTTCCAAAATTCCATGATTTGGTTTGGCTCTCTACTTCTCCTTTTCATGCATATTCTCCTTAAAGTAATATAGAATTGCCTCTCTGTTGGTCTCCCCTCCTCTCTGTCGATTTCCACACCATAGCCACAATGATCCTGTTTAAAAGGTAGGTCAGATCCTATTATTCTGCTGCTGTAGGTCAGATCCTATTATTCTGCTGCTCAAAACCCAAAGCCTTCATTCACCAGGACCTACAATGTTTGACCCCTGGCCTCTGGCGATCTTTCTGATCTCACTTCCTCTCCTTCTTCTCACTTACCGTGTCCCTGCCACAGGAACATTCTTACTGGTCCAGGAGTACCCCGAGCCTGCTCTCACCCCAAGATCTGCAAACTTGCTGCTCCCTCCACACGGAGGGACTCGGCTCAAATCCCTCTTTCGATAGCCCATCCCAAACAGCACTTCCCACCATCCTCTATGCCCTCTTACTCTTTCTCTTTTCTTCTTAAGACTCATCATTACGGACATATTCTTGATGTATTATAATGTAATAAAGACTTAGTTTATTATCTACTTACTCTCTGAGACTGACTCTCCCGCATATAGGCTCCATACAGGGAAGGGATCGTCTATCCTGTGGACTGCTAGCCTCCCAGCACCCGGAATTTGCCTGGTATATTATAGGCGTTACATATCCACTTTTAAACATGAATTGGCAAAAGAATGCTTAAACAAGTGAAAGAATCACTGTAGATTCAGAAACTAAGTTCTTTACTTTCTCAAGCATCCTCAAGACATTTTCCAGCTTAACGTAATTACCAGTGGCGATGTATGAAGCAAAAAACAAATGTGCCTGACTTCAAGTTTTTCATAGCCCTTTTTACCTCTCGTGCTTTTCAAAAAAAAAAAAAGGCCTGACTTCAAGTTGTTCGTAGCCCTTTTTACCTCTCGTGCTTTTAATTTTCATCATTCCAATTCTTTCTGAATTTGACGGCTCTTTATTTCATCTTATTTTAGAAATTCATTCTATCAGTTCTTGGTACCATGAGGACTCAGCATCGGTTATAAACAGGGTGTTATAAAGCCCTCAGATCTCTGCAGAGATTTTAGTTTGTGTTTGCAAACTTTTCTTTCGATTGCAGAAACGCAAATTTAAACTTAGCTGTCCTCTCCCATGTTGGTTGGTTGGGACTAGTTAACTATGGAAGAAGTCAATCATGTGAGGCAAGGGAAGGGAACATCTCTGTTCTGGGTCTCGACCACCTCAGGTGACTGCAAACTGATCCCAAAGGCTCTTCCAGCTCTGAAAAGTCTGTGGATGACTTGGGAACTACCGCCATCTGCTGGGAGAGTCGGCCTACTTTCTCCTGAGGAGCAATTGTCATTCCCCAGTGTCTGTGATCCTTTGGACATCTGGCCTTTGGAATTCCTTTATGACCAGATGACCAGGACTACTGATGGAAGCAACATTCCATTGGTCCAGAAGAGACATATATTTACTTTTTAAAATATGGTAGATAATGGGGTTCGAGTAAGATGGTAGGTAGCGCTAATCTACGTTCCCTGACAGATCTCTAGCTCACCACACAGGTGGGAATGAGAAGCTGGAAACAAAAATTCCAGTATGAGACCTGAGCTTTAAGGCAGATGATTTTTTTTTTCTTTTGAAAAATGGTTTTGTCTTAAAAGTATGTATGAACAATGTGCTTTACTTTGTACATAACCTATCAAGCTACTCACTAATAGTTAGAAAAACAGGTGAGAGTCTTACAGTTCAGAGGCTATCCATATTACCAACTGGCTGCACACGTGAGTCTATCCATCAATAAATATAAGGAAAGGGTAACAGTCCTGACCCACTCTGCTGTACAGAGATGTCAGAAGGGGAAGTATAAACACGGACAAGCTGAAAGCTAAGTAAGGGCATTATTGGGAGGCCCAGCTTTATATATAATAGTGAAACAATCTAAGTGTCCATCAACAAAGAACTGAATAACGTCATAGAGCTTTCCAATGGAATACACTATGGTTATTAAAATTAATGATATAGATCTATATTTGTTGATATTTAAAGATGTGCATAGCATTTTGTTACACAGAAAAATTATACGGACTATGATATCAGCATTGGATTAAAAAATCCTGCAAGATTATATACTGCTATGTGAAGAGCTGCTATGCCCGGATGCTGAGAGTAGATATAATTTTCATTTGGAATTTTTTTACATTTTTAATGTTGTTTGAATGTTTTTTCTATTAATAAGTATGGGTTACTTTTTCTATTTAAAGACAACAAAAAAAGCTATTTTGGCTTTGACATGATTGAAATGGTTTCCCTGGTTGGTCTCACTGCTCACACTCTGGCCCCTTCACATACCAGTACAAATGCTTTCACTGAAACGTAAGGTCTTTCCATTCCTCTGGTCAAGCCCCCAATTCTCCCAGTCTTCCCACCTTCCTTCCGGTGAAAGCAACGTCCAATGGCCTCCAATGGCCACCAAGGTCCTAATCAACCTTAACCATGACTTCCCTTTCCCTGTTACCTCATGTCCTTACAGGCCTCTCCCCCAAACACCCCTAATCCGGCCACACAGGCCTCCTCGTTCTTCCCTGAACATCCCAGGATGCTCTTGCATCAGCGCTTCTGAATTTGCCTAGAACACTCTTCTCCCAGGTGGATCGATGGATAGATTAGATAGATGATACATAGATAGATCAATCGATAGATCAATCAATTGATCTACTGACCCGGGTACACATATCCAGAAAATTCATCCCATCTTTCTTACTCAAATATCACCTTCTCAGGAGGCTTTCTCTGACTGCCCATCCCCTTGTCTGTTTTGCATTTCACCATAGCCCTTATCCTATCTGACATACTCTCTACATTTTTAAATTGTTCTGTTCATTGTCTGTCTGTCTGCCATCACTAAATGTTAACTCTGTAAGGTCAGGGATTCTTTTTGCCTATTTTGTTCACTGCTGAATCCCCAACATCTGAAACAGTGCCTGGCCACTGTGGGCACTAAGTATTTGTTTGAAAGAGCAAATCGGTACATCGTAAAATAACTTGGGGGATCTGACTCTTTAGGAAAAAGAAATCCCACGAACTTTAGGAATCAAGTTGAAAACAAGGTTATCACCAAACTGCACTTTTATCCAGGCTCTGCAGCTATGACCTTGAGAAGACTGTTGAGTCATTCTGGGCCTCAGTTTCCTCATCTGCAAGACAAGGAATCAGTCCTTGCCCACTCTGAGTTTATAAACTTTGAGTCAACAAAAGTTCGGCTGTGAGACCCGACTATCTCCTTTGTTGGAGGCAAATGCTAAAAAGGCAAAGATGAATGAGATAAGGTTCCTGCTCTCAGTAAGAGTGAAGGGCGAAAACATAATCCATATTCTTGGAATCCA
This sequence comes from Neomonachus schauinslandi, assembly GCF_002201575.2. Classification (NCBI taxonomy): domain Eukaryota; kingdom Metazoa; phylum Chordata; class Mammalia; order Carnivora; family Phocidae; genus Neomonachus; species Neomonachus schauinslandi. Next base: position 120,928,730 of record NC_058409.1, read on the forward strand.
TGTAGAAGGCACCAATCTCTTATTATACGAGATGATACTACTACTACTTCTTTTGGTGGATTCCATTCTTCTGTCCCCCAGCTTCTTCCTCTCCTCCTCCCCACTCTGCCCTGGGCCCTGGGAAGCTGACCTGTGGGGCGGCCAGCTGGGATCTGACCATCTGGGATGTCAGCAGGAGAGTGCGAGGAGGGAGGCGAGGAGTCAGCGTCTCTGTTCTCCAGCTTCCATTCTAGCAGGTTGCCACGGGACACACGTCTGAAGGTCACAGCTCTTGCCCGATGGCTCTCCCTGTGTCCAGGTGCTGGCAATTGCTTTCTTTTGCTTTCCTTCCATCGACCCAAATTTTGCAAAAGATTCCTTCACTGAACTCACTTCAAATGAACCAAATGTATGTGTCTCTGTTTCCTGCTGGAGCCTGCTGACACCCGAGATCATTAGAAAAGTCATCTTTTCTTCTGTGGTCCCTTCTTACTTGCACATTTGTTTCACATTTGGTTGCACAATCAGACGAGATCCATCAGACCCAGCTGGTGTGTACTGTGTCCCTCCTCTGTGTCTGTCCCTACGTCCAGGGGATTTCACAGGCCTCCTCTCTGTGCTAAACGACCACCGCGGTCCTCCTCTCTCATCGAAGAGCCTCAGTGATTCAAGGATTTAGAAGCTAACAGATGATCCCAGTGGAGAATTGTGCAAAAGCAAGAAGCGCTCCAAAGGAAATAACAGAAAGACTAACCATGAAATAAGGAATATAAAAGAAAGAACAAAACGCGTCATAAGGAAATAGAAGGAAACAAAAGGAAAAATGGTGAAGAACATTTGCGTATTACTTCAATATATGAATGTTTCAAAATCCATTGAGACGGAGCACAATACATACTATCCGGTTGCTCACAGTGTGGCCGAAATAGCAGCTGACCGGTTCAACAGATGCTTCAGTTGGAACTAGAGCATCACGATTGACTCTTCTTTGGAAAAGTATATTTTCTTATCATTTGTTTTAGTCTTTCTTCCTTAGTGAGCCAGAGGGGGTAAAATATCCGGGTAGTGATTATAAGCAAATGTATGGTACTGTAAGAGGTACAGAGGCCTCGGAAGAACAATTAATAGGTAGCAGGTATTTAAACAGCAAAGTGAATCATTCTCTTTAGAACCAATAAAGTTGTGCAAATGAGCGCTCCTCAGATTTACATGCGTCGAGGCATTAGCAAATCAATGGCGCGATTACCGTGGAGGGCACCTGAATGTAAAATCACTTTCCAAGTTATGTTTATGCACAAACTGCACACTTAAAATGCAGATTTATTTAGGCTATGAGGGAAACAAATGATCTGTTCTTCCCCCTGCTCCCGTTTTCCCTCTTACATTCTAAAGATTTACAAATCCATGAAGCTCGCCAATTTATAGGCCGAACCCAAGCTTGGGGAATAACGCCCAGCAGAACAATCTTCCTCAGCTTTCTCCCTCTCCCTGGACAGCAGTGTAAACCTGTCCAAATGCACCTAGGTTGCAGGCCCTCTGGGGCTCTTATTTGTTTCAGAATTTTTATGTGAAAATTAAAATTAAATTTCATGTGGAAGTTCAATTTCCATCAAGGAGACAACTTCATTAGTACGCACTAATTGATTCTTTCCAAGTTTGACAAAATACTACCGAGTAGGTTCCCCAAATTTCCTGGACAGTCTCCTAATATTCGGGGGGGGAACCCCAGTAATACATAGCACAGAGGTCAGCAAACTATGGCCCTCAGGCCAAATCTGGTCCAGCTGCCGGTTTTTATACTAATGAAAGAAATTTCTAGGCCCAAGATGGAGCTGTTTCTGCCAGGGGTGCCACATCAGCAAAGAGAAACCTAGGTATCGGGTCACCTGGGTGGCTCAGTCAGTTAAGCACATCTGCCTTTGGCTCAGGCCATGATCCCAGGGTTCTGGGATGGAGCCCCTCATCAGGGCCCTTGCTCAGTGGGGAGCCTGCTTTTCCCTCTGCGTGATGCTCCCCCTGCTTGTGCTCTCTCTCTCTCTCTGTCTGACAAATAAATAAATAAAAATCTTTAAAAAAAGAGAAAGAAAAGAAAACTAGGTATCTTTCAAGTCCCTGTAAATGCCCCTCTTGACTAGAAACGCAGTATATCCAGCCAGCCAATCCCAAATGCCCAAGCCAACTCTGAGCTCTATACTTATCTCCTTCTTCCTGATTCATTTTCTATTTTTCTCTTCCTGCTGTTCATTCTTTATCCTGCAGAAGCTTCTGCCTCCCACCCCATTTTGCAGCTCTCTGGAGCCTTGAGAATGAAGATTGCTCAATTCATGAAGTGTTAAATAAAGTTTGTGTGTATCACCTAAATTATCTTCTTTAATCCTTTTAATAGTACACAAGTGGTTTTTCCTTTCTTAAATGGTTGAAAAAAAAGTTTAAAAAATATTTTGTGAACAGGAAAATTACATGAAATTCAATTTCCCATGCCTATTGATGAAGTTTTATTGGAACATAATCACACACATTTTTTATTGTCTATGGCTGCTTTCACGCTACAACAGAAGTGAACTCAGAAATCCCAAAATATTTACTACCTTGCCCTTTACAGAAAAATCTGCTGACCCCTGTCTAAGTAAATGGCTAACTTTGGGAAGGTTAAAAATTAGAGGTACAGTATTAAACTATGAGGTCTTTTTTTTTTCTCTCTCTCTCTTTTTTGCCTGAATTCAGGATGTGCTTGGGTGGTGAGAGAGATGAAATTTTGTTAGCAAAGTTCATTGTGCCTTGCAGTTTTAATTATCTGATGTCTTTTAAATCTGCAATCTTTTCAAACCAACCAACCAACCAAATCCATCTTAATGATTCTATTTGACTTAACTCTTGTAATCTCTTCTATGCTTCCACTTCTGTTGGGACAGTTTTTCCCTGAACTTTTGTTTCTGAATTCTGACATTCTAATGCCCTCAAGTCCCAGGAGCAGAGCTCAGGGCATACAGTCATAAAGGAAAAGTGACAGACCACTTGGTGATCACCTGGTCAGTTACACCATCTACACCATCCTTCGGTAATTATGCATGGAGGAAACACATATCAACATCTCCTTCATCTTGAAAAGTGGGTAGGTGTCATAATCTCTGTTTCACATGTGTTTCCTCAAAATGATCTTTAGAAGTAGAAAATATTATCTACCTCAGATATTATCATACCCATTTTAGAGATGAGGACACTGAGGCCCACAGAATTTCAGTGACTTTCCTGAGTTCTTATAGCAAGGCAGTAAGAGAACAGTTCTCCTGGCACTCAGACCCAGACATGCCTAACAGATTCTGCTCCATCTAAAGGTACAGTCTTTGGGGGCAGTGAGGAACTTTCAAGGGTTGGTGAGGATTTTTCATAGGCACTGACCAAAAGAAGCAGTAGGTTGTATATAGAAATCACGGGGATTTGGGGAGAAGCTGCTTCTAGTCCTTTCCTGTCTGCCTCTTACCCATCCCTGGTGCCCGCCACTACCTTCGGTCCCCACTCAATTTCCCTCTGCTCACTGTTGCAGCTAATTCAAGGCATTGCTACCAAACAGGAACCCTTACTAGTGATTAGGGATAAAGAAAATCTATTTTGTGGCTAGGTATGTGACAACATGTACCGAAGAACCCTACCACGCTAAGCATGTCTCTGGGGAGACAGGCAATTAAAGACAAGGGTCCAAATCTCAGAGCAAAACTGGGAAAAACCAGATCCACTCACAGACATTCACATGATGAGGGTATAAAGAGATACACAACCAATACCAGCTGCAATGTCCCAGTAAGCAGGAAGGTAGAGACCAGAAAAAGGGGGGCAGGGGGAACAGGGAACATCATGAAATCAGGTCTACTGTAGAAATTTGATTGATTTGGGCTAGGGTGGGTTTTCTCAGTTCAGTAGAAGAGAGTGTTTCTCCAACTACTGTAGTAAATGGACCTGGGGGAGGGGGGAGCATGTGGTGAAAACCAAACCCACACCGGACATCTCACACCTCCCTAGCAATCTCTGAAGGTCGAAGACCATAATTAGACTAGAAGCAAAGGAAAAATGCCCTCGAATTTAGCATAGAAATGTTAAAGCTTATTCTAATGATCAAGAGAGAACACAGGAGTAAACATGGGCTTGGTCAGAAAATGTCTCTCCCTTCCTCACCCCCTTATTAGCAACTTGTGCTCTTTTGATCACTGGACTCTCTCTCGAAGGCCTCTTTCCCATCCTTATTGTCTTGAACCTAAACCCCCAGGTTTTGCTCTCTTCCTTCCCTCCTCCTCCCTCCCTCCCTCTTTTACTCTACTTTTTCTTTTTTGTGACATATTGCAATTCTGGAGTTGGACTTTTCATGTGAACCTTGCCAGTGGGGAAAACTGGTGGGTTTCTAGACTCCCTTTCTCCTTCCATCTTCTCTTTGAGTTCTCCAGACAGTGGCAGTAGAAAGTTTCCAGCCTCCAAAGTAGTCATGGGCTCTTGTCTGAAGTCTTGTTTAGTCATTCACATACTCAATAATTATTTATGGAGCACCGACTTGGTACAGGGTGTTGGGGACACAACCTCGAGCAAGTCATTCCAACTCTACTACGAAGCTTATCCGGGAGGAGGGATCCAGATACTACAATGGTCTCAGGCAGTGACAGTGCTCTGAGGAAATTACAGCAGGAATGGGGCTGGGGTAAAGGAGGGTGAAGTTCAGTGAAGGTTGCCTGAGGAAGGGACATCTGAGCTGGGGCGTGCAAGCAGCGGTCATGGAATCTGGGAAGGAGAGTTCCAGGCAGAAGAAACAGTGGGCACAAAAGCCCCGAGGCAGGAAAGAACAAAATGGCTTTTGTGAGGAACAAAACAGCACCTTCTGCTGGGACGGCCCTGCCAATACTAAGTGCGCTGCAGTGAAGAACTTACTGGTTCTTTCTCTGCCTAAATAACGACAATAGAACATGAGAAATTAAGTGGCTGAGGGCGGTCGGACCAAAGGTCATGTAACCCTACAGTTGGCTAAACATGTGAGTTCTTTTTCATCCCATTTCATTTGTCTTTGGGAAAATGAAAGAAAAAATTTGGCTTTTTACTTCTACCATTTCTATTAATTCCAGTTTGTGCCCTCTTACACTCTTTCCATCCTTCTAAACCAAGCGAAGTTTGGATCCCAGCCAATAAGTGGCCACTAGATGGGGCGAACACGTGTCCTACAAAGCCACGCATGTGTGCCTGTGTCCTTGGGGCTCCACAGAGCCCCCTGCTCTGACCGGCTAATTTCTGAGATCGACTGCAGGGAAAAAAGCATGCCACAGAGCAATAAGGCAAATTATAATGCTGTTGGTATTTCTTTCTCGAAGGAAAAAAAAAAATGAGCAGGATGGGGTAAGGAGTGGCAGACCGTGACCTTTGTCTTTGTATTGTCTCAGGGGAACAGAATAGGCCCTATATGTGTGGAAAGTCACCAACGAGAGAACAGACGTAAATACAGGGTAGCATCATTGTTACTCAAGGTCACCAAAATGATTCTATTTTGGTTAGAGGACCTGGACCCTGAAACATCTTCATATTTTCTTCCCTCTCTACTTGTAACTTGGTGGAGCTGAGGTAAGGTGTGGAAGTTGGGCACACTGGGCGCCCTACCAGAGAAGAATTAGGTTATTTTATTATGGAAAAATGGGTTTGGGAAACTAATAACTAAACTAATAGCAAAATAAGAAGTGTGAATGCCCTTCCTCACTCCAGGTGAGCACCAAGGAAGGAGAACACTGGGCCCCCGGCTTTCATTAACCACACACACTAGCGCCTGAGATCCACCAAGGACCCCACTGAGCAGTGAAGCTGCTAATAGGGTCTGGCATTAACAGGTCAGGGGAAGCTGAGATGTTCTCTCTCCTTAGGAAAGGAGGTGGGTGGAGGTCTAAAATAAGCCCATGGTGGTGACTAGATGGGGTCTCAAGGCTTCCCATTGGGCACTCTCCACCTTGGTGGTCAATGTGAACGTTCTGTTCTGAAGTTCACCGGTCAGGAAGCAAAAGAAGGTACTACCCCAAGAAAACATCCCTGTGGGACGGACCTAGAGGTGAGGAGGAGGAGCAGTGGGGATTGGGGAACGCGCAGCAGGCACAAATGCTGGTCTCACAAATCCCTTCAGGGTGGCCTGCAAAATATTTAACAACTGGCTTGGGGTCTAACCGATCAGAAGGGCTGCCGGCTGTCAACGCTGATGATTGCCAGTTGAATTTCAGGCCTGCATGTGTGTTTTATTCCCATTTTTGTATGTACCATATACCTCACATAGGTTTTTTTTGTGTGTGCTGGCTAATTTCCTTAGTCCCTAGATTCCACCAGAACTATTTCCTGTACTTTATTTAATTGCTGACCCTGCTGTGCTCATGCTACTTTGCATTAGAAGCATAAGAACCTCCTTTCATTTGAATCTGGCTCAAGAAGTGGCTTTGCAGTCAGCTAAGCTTGAGTTCAAATCCTGCCTTTACAATGACTATTCTTGGCAAAATATGTAACCTTTCGAAGACTCAATTTTTAAAAATCCCTAAAAAGGGATACTATTCCTCCAGCCAGGGTTTCTGGGGGAATTAACATGGAAGGGTGCCTGGGTGGTTCAGTCGGTTAAGCACCAACTCTTTGTTTGGGCTCAGGTGATGATCTCCGGGTTGTGAGATCGAGCCCCATGTCGGGCTCTGAGCTCAGTGCAGAGTCTGCTTGGGTTTCTCTCTCCCTCTCTCTCTGCCCATCCCCTCTGCGTGCTCTCTCTCTCTCTCTCTCTCAAATAAATAAATAAATTTAAAAAACAAAAAGAATTAACATGAAATTTCCTAGGTAATGTGCTCAGCGCAGTGCCTGACTCAAATGAGGTTTTTGCAATTGTAGCTCTGATACTGAGAATTTATTATAATTCAGATAAGTGCTAATTGGTAATTAGGTTATTTTATATATGGAAAAATGGGTTTGGGAAACTAATAACTAAACTAATAGCAAAATAAGAAGTGTGAATGTGGCAGAATACAGGGTTTTCTAAAATATCTGAAGCAATCATGAGAAAAAAAACTCCCAACTGAAATCCCAATTACAGCACATTCTCATGCATTCATGAAACCAGCCCTCTAATCAATTCTATTTCTGTTTTCCTGATTTGAGTATCTGTATATATGTAAAACACAGTTAAATTTTACTTATTTCAGAATATTTCATGGTTGAGAGTTCCCACTGAATCAGCCACCTCCTTTACCCAAAATTACTTTGCAATGATGCAGTCTTAGTTCACACAGGAGACCAATTGTAACCTAACGTTACATATCTATGAGGCAATTTCACGTGCCTTATCCCATTTCATTCACAAAGCTGCCACCCACCAGTGGGAAATCATCATCAGAAACTGCAAGCACAGACCAGTATTTCCATTTAAAAAAAAAAAGTTTAAGAGACGTCCCAACCTCTGCCCCCTCCTGGGACTGCAGTCTCCACACCCACACCCAGGGTGGGCGCAAGGGTTCTACTTCCTTGTCTATGTGGAGAAGGAGCTATAGGAAGGCATGGAGGAAAAGAGCATGGGGCAGCTCACAAGACATGAGCAGCGGAGTTGGACGCTGGGGAAGCGGGTGGGCAGGGGCACGTCTGCCACACAGAGCACCTACTTAGCCCAGGACGCAAAAAGACAACCTCATGTGTCAAAACACAGGCAGATCCCGGGGCCTGTCCCAGCCATTGTTGCCCCCATTTGGGTCCTACACCCCAAAGCTTAACCAAAGATTATAGCACGGATCTCATCCAGCAAGAGTGGAAGGAGACCCTGCCTGGATTTGAAATCGAATTGTTAACATTTCTTCTGGAAAGAAGGAGCTTCATCCCTTGTCATATGACTGGGGAGTTTTAGCTTCTAAATCCTAAAGAAGAAGGAGAATGAAACAATTGCTGGGTGATGATCGTTACTGTGTATGTATGAGTGAGTGTGTGTGTGTGTGTGTGTGTATAGGTCTGTGCATGTGTGTGCATGTGTGTGTGCGTGTGTGTGCATGTGTGTGTGTGTGTAGGGGATGTACACACATGCACACACACGTGTGGCCTCACCAAAGCCCCATAACCCCCAACAATTCAATTTGAAGGAAGAAGCCCTGAAATTCAAGGTTAGGGTGAGGGTTGTTTTCAGAAAAGCCAAAATTCCCAGGATTTGGGGAACGTGGTGAATCCTCACCCTGGAAAGAGCCATGGCCTTATGGCCTTGGCTGTCAGCCGCACGGATGCTGCGTGAGGAGCTTCCTTGGACTGACTAACCAATATAAATAGGGCTCTGTGCTGGCCAATAGAAAGCAACTGGAAGTGTTAGGTAGGCTTCCTTTCTTTTTTTTTTTTAATTTAAAATCAATTTAATTAACAAATAGTGTATTACTATTTTCAAAGGTAGAATTTAGTGATTCATCAGTTGCACATAATGCCTAGTGCTCATTACATCACGTGCCCTCCTTAATGCCCATCACCCATTTACCCCAACCCCCATGCCCCTCCCCTCCAGCAACCCTCAATTAAGAGTCTCTTATGGAGTCTCTGATTTCATGTCGTGAAACAGCAGATGTTGGCGAGGATGCAGGGAAGGGAACCCTCTTACACAGTGGGTAGGATTGTAAACTGGTGCAGTCACCGTGGAAAACAGTATGGAGACGCCTCAAAAAGTTAAAAATAGGGCTACCCTATGACCCAGCAATTGCACTACTGGGTATTTACCCCAAAGATACAAATGTAGGGATCCGAAGGGGTACGTGCACCCCAATGTTTATAGCAGCAATGTCCACAATAGCCAAACTGTGGAAAGAGCCCAGATGTCCATCAACAGATGAATGGATAAAGAAGATGTGGTATGTATATACAATGGAATATTATGCAGCCATCAAAAGGAATGAAATCTTGCCATTTGCAATGACATGGATGGAGCTAGAGAGTATTATGCTAAGTGAAATACGTCAGTCAAAGAGAGACAAATACCATATGATTCCACTCATATGTGGAATTTAAGAAACAAAACAGATGAACACAAGGGAAGGGAAAGAAAAACAAGATAAGGCAGGCTTCTTTTCTGAGAGGTCCTCTCTAGGTAAAGAGGAGCCGGGGTAGAAGCAGGGACTTTAGACACAGGAACCCGGAGGAATTTGTTGTTAAAACTGAAAAGATTACAGAGTTTTCAAACAAAAAAGTGCCAACATTCCAGTTCTGAGATCTCCTCTCTATAGTGTTCTAAGTTTATGTCAATGTGCCCCCCATTTCCAAAAGACAAAGATTTCTAAGCCAGGGTTGGCAAGGTGGTCTAAGTAATCTAAGTGTGGTTCTTGCCTGAATCCTGCGGGAACCTCTTAAACCCCAGACCATAATCAGAATCTGACTTTTCACAAAATCCCTGGGTGATGTGATAGCCGGTGGCCCAAGTTTCCCCGAGCCCCCCAGGGAGGCACTGTGACAAACAGGAACTTTGCCATCGATGACCCCCAGCTACACGTCAGCACACCAATGACTTTGATTCTCCCTGACCATCATTCCGCGGGACTGATTTTCCTTGAGTGTCCTTGGTTATGGAGATGAACGCTTAACCCCGAAGAGTCTGGGAGCATTATTTGTTTCTCCTAGCATTCTCAGATGAACCCTTTTTCTCAAAAGATGCAAAGGCCAGGAGGTGAGGGGAGGCTGCACATCATCTTGGTATGTGGTTTGTTCTGTAATTGTGAAAGAACACTGACCTCGGACTCCCCAAGGACGATGCAGAAATAAACCTTCTGCTGACCTCCTGTACATAGAAACAGCCTGTGTCCCTGCGGAGAGCCTCGAACTTCCAAAGTGCTGGGAAAAGCACAGCAGGAAAAGCTGAGGATAACCTCAGTGCAGGCTGTCCCTCTGCAGGGCACTAAGAAACCCCAGGCAGGCGGGTCCCCGCCAGGCAACCCCAGCAAAGCAGCTACGTCTGTCCTTCTGAAGGGCCGAGGTACTCACAGAAGGTCCTGATGGTGTCGCTGGGCGGGCTGTGGGGGCTGTGGCCGTGGCGATTCACGGCCCTCACCGCAAACTGGTAGTTGGTATCTGGATCCAGGCCCTTGATAACCATGGAGTCCATCTGGATCTGCTCTTGGATTAAGGTCCAACTCATGTCCAAATCTGGTCTTTATTGATTAAAAAAACAAAACAAGAAGCAGTAATTCAGGAGGAGCAAGAGGGAAGGGAAGATTGCTGGCTATGTAAACTGACCTCATTCGGACTCCAGCAGCAATGCTTATAAAAATGAGTTAACTCTTCCTTCTAAAAGTCATCTTGATTTTAAATCATAGGTCATCGTTATTAGGTCACTGCCAATAAAAGCAAGTAGATCATTTTTAGGGTCAGTTTTAAGCACTGTTTCAAGATCACCCGCTTTGCCTCGGCATGGGCTTGACTATAGTGAAAAGATCCCCACACAGGAGTTCATTTTCAAGGACTTTGCCTTCCAGATGTTTCACAAACAAGCCTTCCCTAACTGTCCCCATTCCCAGAGGTCAGGAGGGCACAGATTCCATCTATTCACAATCTGTTCACAAAGTAAACAAATAATAAGTTGTACAGGGTGACTAATTGCATGAACTGCCATGGGAAAACCCAAGAAGACTCTGTTAACGGCCATTCTCGCTCTTAACAAAATTGTACAACGGTGCTAACTCGCTGAATTTTCATACTTTCTTCTAAGAACCCTATAGAGAATGCAGACCCTCACTTAGAACTCCCAGCTGGGAGGCAATAAGCAGAGGGTAAGGGTTACAAACTCTGGGGTTGGACAGAACCACTCAAATCCTGCCTCTCCTACTTACTAGTGGCTACTGAACTTCTTTAAGTCATAAAAGTACCTATCTAAGAGGACTGTCGTGAAGATTAAATGAATCTATATCCTCAGCATAGTGCCTGGCACCATATTGTAAAGACTCAGTGTATCTTGGCCATTATTTAAGGGACTTGCCCACATCACAGAGCTGGTAGATGACTCCGGGGCCCCTGCTTACTACTCTATACCCGCGTGCTGCAGTGCGGTAGCAACAGCCCCTGGGGCGAGTCAGCCCTTGACACACGGCTCATCTGAACCGAGATGTGCCACGAGGGTAAAGCATACGCTGGATTTCAAAGGGAAGAAAACGAATGTAAAATACCTTATGCATCGCATGTTGAGATGATAACATTTTGGATTCAGAGGGTTAAAATATATGTTATTAAAATTAATTTCACATTTTTCTTATTGCCTCTTTTTTTTTTTAAGACTTTATTTATTTATTTTAGAGAGACAGAGAGAACACAGAGGGAGAGGGAGAGGGAGAAGCAGGCTCCCCACTGAGCAGGGAGCCCGATGGGGGGCTGGATCCCAGGACCCTGAGATCCTGACCTGAGCCAAAGGCAGACACTTAACGACTGAGCCACCCAGGCGCCCCTCTTACTGCCTCTTTAATGCCACTATTAGAAAACGTCAAATTTCACATAGGGCTCGTATTATATATCTATTGGACAGTGCTGTTCTATAGGGCAGAGTCCCAGCAGGGAGAAGAGCGCCCCAGGTAATAAGAACTGCAGAATGAAACTTGGGGGGTGCCTGGATGGCTCAGTCGGTTAAGCTTCTGCCTTTGGCTCAGGTCATGATCCCAGGGTCCTGGGATTGAGTCCCGCATCAGGGCCCCTGATCAGTGGGAAGCCTCCTTCTCCCTCTCCCTCTGCCTGCCGGTCCCCCTGCTTGTGCACTCTCTCTCTCTCACTCACTCTGTCAAATAAATAAATAAAATCTTTCAAAAAAAAAAAAAAAGGAAACTTGGAAATGGTGGTGCATAGCTGCAGGATGGTCTGAAGGGCCTAATCGAGTGGATGTTTTGTGTTCATAGCTAATAATAGTTACCATTTATCAAGTGCTTGGAAAGCACCAATCTTGTTCATAGTATCTATGCAGGAGATATTAATGTTAAACAACTCTCTCTCTTATTTTTACAGAGGAAATTGACGCATTAAACGAATAAGTAACTTGCCCAAGTTCACACAGCTGGTAAATGGTGAGGCCAACTTGGGTGGATGAGGAAAGGTTGGATTAAGAAAATCCTTGATACTGGATGAAAACGTGGGGTGATCATGGTTGGGGAGGCTATTCTCTATCCTTTAGCTTGCTTCCTGACCACTTCTCAGTTGTTCGATTGTTAAACGTCAATGCTCACAGGTATTTAGAGGAAGGTAGAAAGCAAAAAACACTGATGTTTAATCCTTTATGAACAACTCATCAGGCAAGGAAATAGAGGCTTATTTTGCTGAAAGGAGATGCCTGGATGATCCATGGATTTCTTGGATATGAGCTTGCTTCATTTCTCACTGGCAGGAATTCAAAGCCAAATGGAGTCCTTAAGCCCCGTCAAAGAGGCTTTCTCAAGCTCACCATGCAGACAAGGAGTCTGTGGGGCCCATATCCCATAAGAATTCATCTGGTTGGAGATGCAGCGATCACGGGGCATGCTCACTGGAGGAAGTAGGGCTCATTTCTCTTTCTTGATATCCTTTCCCTAAAGATGGACTTCTCGTGTAAACTAACTTTGTCATCAAAGAGAAAACCTCAGTGAGTGGACGGAAACACATTTACAAACTCAAATTAGAACAAAATCATGTCACAGAAGAAAGCCACCAGGGACACCTAAAAGTTGACAGAAAAGATGTGATCTTTAGATAAAATGCTCCTGTTCTTTGCTAAGCTTTCCTGTGGCATTTATAGAGGAAATGACATGTACCTGCTCTCAGAATGTGCCATTGTTTACCCAGGACTACCTGCAAATATCTGCAACAATCTTCATGTAGAAATGACAGCCCCCTCCTCCACACACAAAAAAAAGGAGACTATACTGTATTTGCTCATCTAATGCAGGAAAGAAAGCTATATTTTCAGCGAATAAGAAAGTGAAATCATTAATATTTAATTCATGATAACAAGTGAGAGAGCAAAACTCATGCGGATTGAACACCAGTCCAAAACCTTTGACATTTTGCCTCTGATTTTGTCATGGGCTTCGCATTTAAATGCTTTTAGAGTCTCTTGAGGTACAAAAGTGCAAAGGTGAGGTTGAGGGAGAGATAACTAGGCAAAAGGATTGTCTTAGATCACTCTCAAACAATAGCTTTATCTTTCTCCACTGAAGAAAATCATTCTGTTCTTATTACACAGTCAGTCAAATCCTCCTAGTAACACCGGCCTGCCAATTTCCCCATGATCAAAAAGGCATGGGGTGTGAGGAGAAGTAAACGTGCTGCCATCCCAGGTAAAAATAGGCAGCCACCAGCCTGGGGGGCACTTTAAACACTTTTCCACATAATGGGATTGGGTTGAGTTGGGCATCCTGCATCCCAGGAGATCAAATGCCTTCGGAAGGTGTTTCGGCTGCAGGGGGAGGGTCTGATGGGGCAGGTACAATGCAGTCAGCAGTGGCTACTCAAAACCCCATTAGCTGACTCAAGTAATCGAGACTCACTGGTTCATTTCGACGGGAAGAAGCAGCACCACCAGCAATGTTAGCATCCAGCCTGGTTACCAGATATCTTACAGATCAACTGGTCCAGATGTCTGAGGGCTCTCAGAAATTACATGCAAGATTTTATGTGTGAGCATCATTTCAGTTTCCTAAATGTCCTTAGCTTTTTATCAGGTTCTCGAAGATAATCATGACCCCAAAAGCTTTAAGAGTCACTGATCTGGTCCAGTCTCTCATTCTACCCACGTGAACAGTGAAAAAAAGTAATTTATCCAAAGTCATAGAACCACTGGGTGGTATATTTTTCTGTTTTACTCCCTTTCTTGAGGCATTTTGACTACCTCGCCTATTGCCAGCTTCAATCTTATGTGGATATTCTTTTTCTTGGTACCATCAAACCCAGTAGGTGGCTGCCTTGGACAACTCAATTGGGATGTCATTGATTATCAACAGGGTGTCCATCACAGAAGCTATATTCTAGGACTCCAAGGAACTATAAACACAGTTTCATTCTTAGGGCGTTTATAATGTAATTGGGAGATAATATATCTAAGGATCAGTAGGAAGCTGTGCAAAATAGCATATTTCAAGTGTTATATAACTGACCCTTGAACAACGTGGGGGTGAGGGGTGCTGACTCCCCTGTGCAGCCAAAAAGCCATGTATAACTCTTGACTCCCCAAAAACTTAACAGCCTACTATTGACCTTATCAATAGCGTAAAGTCAATTAACACATATTGTGTATGTTACATAGTACTATATTCTATATTTTTACAATAAAGTATGTTAGAGAATAGATCATGTAATTAAGAAAATTATAAGGAAGATGCATTTACAGTACAGTATTTATCAAAAAAGATTCCATGTATAAGTGGACCTACGCAGTTCAAACCCATGTTGTTCAAAGGTAAATGTGAACTAGAATTCTAGGGAAGGTCTAGGAGACCAGGAAGAACTTGAGTTAGATTTCAAATGTACTTGGGTTTTGATAACTGAAAAGGAATAGAGTATCTGTGGGGGGAGGAGAGACAAGAGCAACATCAGCTCTCTGTATAATTTGGCCACATTAAGCACTAGCTACGTGTAAAATATAGTGTGGACTAGCCAAAGACAATATGGGTCCCAGAAATGGATGATCAGTGAATCTATATAAAAAATGGGTATAACATATAAAAACATTAGCCATAAGTAGGTATGAATATATGGCATCCCTGTGCATATCACACATAGTCAAAGCTTTCCTTATCAACCTCTACTTACCAACTTGTCGAATTAACCAATGTCTTCATTTGTTCCCACTAATTCAGCTACCAGCTTGTCAAGAGTCAGTTGTGTTCATTCCCAAATCTTTTTAAGACTTTTATGTTTGTTATTGTTATTTTGTTATTTAATGTAATATTATATAAACTCGTGAAATATGAATAAAAAAGAGAAGTGATAGCTATGTTAAATGTTTTTGAAAGACCTGATAAAGCTGAACCACTAAAACATAATTGCTTTTGATGTGGTGTGTGTGTGTGTATATATATATATATACATATATATATTTAATTATATATAATGAAATATTATTCAGGCATTAGAAAGAAGAAAATCCTGCTATTTGCAGGAACACAGATAAAATGAGGACATAAGTGAAATCAGGCAGACAGAGAAAGACAAATACCATATGATTTCACGTTTATATATGGAATCTAGAAAAGTTGAACTCAAAGAACCAGAGTTGAATGTTGGTTGCCAAGGACTGGAGAGTGTAGGAAATATAAGAGGTTGGTCAAAGAGTATAAACTGTCAGCTTTAAGATGAATAGTTCTGGGGATCTAATGTACAGTGTGGTGATTATAGTTAATAATACTATATCATATTCTTGAAATTTGCCAAGAGAGTAGATCTTAACTGTTCTCACCACACATGCATGCGCGCGCACACACACACACGCACACACACACCACGTGCACACACAAAGGTAACTAGGTGAAATAATGGATGTATTAATTAACTTGATTGCATCTATCATACACAAATTAAATCATATTATACAACTTGTAAAAATCACACTGTAAAACCTAAATATATACAATTTTTATTTGTCAATCATACCTCAATAAAAGTAAGAAGAAAATCTAAAATAACCAGAAGTTTAGGAAATGCAAATAGTTGCCTGGGAAGTGGTCTTACAAATCAGATGCATGAGAGAATAAAAATTCAAAATGATCTCCATATACAGAAACATCAGGGCAAAGCCAGCTCAAATGGTAAATGTAAAATCTTATATTAGGGTTTTTTTTTTGTTGTTTTTTTTTTAAGCCAATGGCACAGATATAAAGACAGAGAAAACCAGGTATGGCAAAAATCTATGGGGAAGGCAGGGGCATAAAACTGGACTTTAAAAATTGGTCACACACTCAATATGAATTCTCTGGATTAGCTGCTATTGAACAGCCCCGTGCCCATACCCTGGGGAGATGTAAGTTTTCTAGGTTGATTGCTCAGCAGGAGGTGCTCTGGACTCATCTCCACTTGAGGCAGAGTTCAAAGGGCTGGTATTGCTTGGCTCCAGAGAGTGAGCCTAGGACAATGTCTTTACGTGTGTTCCAGATGAAGACGGCAAAGACACCTCCATGTTGTCCATATTGGACTAGGAGACCCAGTGGTTCCTTATAGGGAAGCCAATGGCAGCACTGGTCCTCAACATTAAGGGAAACCTTCAATGGCACTTAGGAATGATTGACAATGAAGCCAGCTGCCTCAGGAGAGTAGAGCTCTGCATTAATGGCTATATTGAAGCAGAAGTTGGATGGCTATCAGGGATGGAACAGAGGATTTCTGAACAGGATAGCAGGTTGGACTTGGCTCAGTAACTGTGACCTAGACTCACAGTAACAAATACATTCATGCGTAGTAACCCAGTATACCTATAATATATGTACGTATGCATAGGACTTACGTGTGAGTACAAAACTGAGAAAACTTTCAAGGAAAAATATTTATCCTTACTCTATTCACTTTGCTCTTTTCTTTCTCTCCTTTTCCTTTTTTTTTTTTTGAAGCTGGTAAGAACCCAGTAAATCAATCTCACCACCCACTGAAGTGGTGTGACCCATTATCTGAAAAACACTGGACTGGAAGTTGTTTTTTTTTTTTTTTTCCTAGAATACTTAAGTTGGAACTTTCAACTCTAAAATTCTAAGAATAAAGAAAGCAGATTTTGTCAGCCATGGCGAGAAATCTATGGCTTACTGGGTCCTACAAGCCTGTTCAACTCCAAATATGCTCTAGTACGTCATGCTCTCCAGCACTGTTTTTCAGTCTTTGAATGAGCCACAGTAAGACATACATTGGACATTGTGACCCAGGACACACCACGCATACGCACACACACACAACTGAAACATACGTCTCATAAAATAACTCCTAGTTTTACTATGTGTGATACCCTCTGATATTCTCTCTTCTGTTCTGTTTCACTTTCAAAAAACTCTCCTACAGGACCCCTCAACTGGTCTCACTACCTTCTAATGAGTAACTACTCAGTTTGAGAATCCTTTCTCTACAAAGTGGGAGCCGGGCTGAGGAGTGAAGCTAAGCGTGCTTCAGACATTCACTAGGAAAC
Source organism: Neomonachus schauinslandi (assembly GCF_002201575.2). Taxonomy (NCBI): domain Eukaryota; kingdom Metazoa; phylum Chordata; class Mammalia; order Carnivora; family Phocidae; genus Neomonachus; species Neomonachus schauinslandi. The sequence goes on from NC_058409.1 coordinate 120,945,816, forward strand.
TGGGCTAAGAACGGTTAAATCCTGTTAGGGAAATACTTTTGAGAATGGAATTTGTTGGTGCAGAAAACAGTCCTCCAGGGGATTCAGCAGAACATCCAGAATGGCCTTGACAATAGAGGCCACTTAACTGGTCTGAGAGGGAGTGGACCAAAAGCCTAATTATAGTATGCTGGATATATGTGTGGCCTCCTTCCCTCAGTATCCGACCTATCATTCCATGGTTTAATGTTTTCAGGAGAACCTTAGATTATTTGGAGGCTCCTTTCCCAAATATTTTCCTTCATGTTATTTCTTCTAAGCATCATCTCAGAAACAGAACTAGGAAGACTCTGCTCAGGACTCGCGCACGCCTTAAATCTGATTCTAATATAACACCTTCTAATGTTGTTTTGTATTTCTGTCTTTCCTATGAGGCTGTGAGCTCATTAAGCAAGCTGATTGTGTTATTCATCTCTGTGTTCCTGTGAAACTCTGGGTGATCTTTCCAAAATGCAAATACTATCAGTCTCTCTCCTGCTTAGCAGTCTCCATAGCTCCCTATTCCCTTCAGGACAAACTTGAGCTCTGTTATTATGCCTTTCTTGCTCTGAACCCGATTTACCCATCTAGCCTTATCTCTTGCCTCACAAATCTTCAGACTTTCTAAGCAATCCCAGGAACATTTTCTTCTTGCCTCCAAGCCATCACTCAAGTAGCTTCTTGTGGCTTAACCCTTTTCATGCTATGTCTTCCCTCCCCTTTGCCTGGTCATCACCAGTGTGTCCTTCTGAGCTCCTGTAAGAAGCCTTCCCAGACTCCTCCAAAACTGCATCAGATGTCAAGCTGGTATTCCTCTAGGCCCCTGGTCCCCACCCCTACCTGCAACACTCACCACTTGGGACTATGCCCTCCTCTGCCTTCCCCACTGGATTGTCCAAGCAGGGGCAGAGCTGTTTGACCCCTAAATCTCTTGTACATGCTTTGCACATAGAAGATACTCAATATGTACATGTTCGGATGAACATACACACACAGTAGGTATCTGATAACAGTTGGCTAAGATGAATTGAAATAGCTTCAAAATTTGACCTTAAGAATAACATGATGTCCTAAATCAGGAGGTAGAAAACTTCAGCCTGCTGCCTATTTTTGTAAATAAAGTTTTTTGGGGACACAGCCATGACCATTTGTTTAAGTGATGTCTATGACTGCTTTCTTGCTATAACGGCCGGATTGAGTAGTTGAGACAGGGACCACAGAGCTGGGAAAGCACCAAATATTTACCATCTGACCCTGTGAAAAAAGTTTGCCAACCCCGATCAGAGACAACAGTCTTTACCTTTGTGCCATTTCAACCGTCTGAGGAACACTTATGAGCCTTCTCAGAATATTTTTAAATGCATCAGGGCCCCCGGGTGGCTCAGTTGGTTAGGCAACCGCCTTCAGCTTGGGTCATGATCCTTGAGTCCCGGGATCGAGTCCCACATCGGGCTCCCTGCTCGGCAGGGAGTCTGCTTCTCCCTCTGACCCTCCCGCCTCTCATGCTCTATCTCATTCTCTCTCTCAAATAAATAAATAAAATTAAAAAAACAAACGCATCAAACAAAATACTTAGGATCAAAAAGGATACCAATTACATTGAAAACAATGACCTAAACAATAAAGAATTATAATTATGATAACAGAGACACATCTTTATTAATAGATTAAGTAACAATACCTAGCAATGGATTTAATAACTACAATTATTTCAAAGTAGTGATAAGCATATGACTGGTACTTGGAGATATGTACAATAGTTGTAATGGGATAAGAACATATCTGTGATTCTATTAGTGACAAAGCCACAGAAATTGCTAATACTACTGTGGTTTGTTGACTACATCTATATTTGAAGAGAATGTTAAATTTTAGTTGATAAGCTAAGAATGTAATTTTTGTCCAACCAAAGTCCAAGGACCCTTGAATTCTCCCCATGGACCCCTTGGGAATCTACAGACTGTAGGTTAAACACCCTGCTCTAAGAGAAGAGACATGATCCCATAGATTATCCAGGGCGAACATAAGAGGGGAAGAGAAAACCTCACACAGAGAAGAGCCTCTAATTCCCTGTCAATTTTGCAGACTGGTTTTATGCAGGATTTGCTCTGCACTAAAATGCATTGCAGAGGAAAGTCCAAAACCAGTAGTCACAGTCAAAAAAGAAAAAAAAAAAAAATGTATTATTTGACCTTCAGCTTTCAGTCTTCTTTATTTCTGAATTGGTTCAACCCAACCAAATGACAAACAGATAGATAGAATGGGGTAATGATAAACTCAGCCGGCAACGTGTCCCAGGCAGGACAACTGGAGAGCACACTTTCATTTACAGTTTACAAGTGGCTCCCAATTCTGTTGCACAAGAATTCAATTTATGTGAGCTCCCATCAATCTGACCAAGGATTACATCAGGGGAGCTCATGGTAGGAAGGATGGAAGCTTTAAGGGATCAATTTGTAGAACTGTAGGTCAGACTTCTGCAAAAACATTCAGAACCACCCTTCCATTTGGGCCTATGTGGAGGAACTTGCTGGCTCCCAGAATGGCTGGGATCAGGCACCAGTCAGGATGGTGGTTCTAAGATCTTGGATTTGGAAACTAAAGATAAGAAAAAGGAATTTTTTTGTGAAGCGCCACTTGTAATATGAAATCTCAGCTGACATCAAGTGAGCCCATTCTTGCATATTTCTAATTCTGGTGGTGGTGGTAAGGAAGGCTTATACTTAAATGGAGCAACTTCCTAAACACTTCCTTGAAAGGAAAGGAAGATTTTTTGGTCTTTTTCCCATTCCCATTCTTCCCTAAATTAATTAATTGTTTAAGAACAATTCTTTTTTTTTAGATTTTATTTTTTATTTATTTATTTGAGAGAGAGAGAGACAGATAGTGACAGAGATAGCAAGAAAGAGCACAAGCAGGGAGGAGAGGGAGAAGCAGACTCCCCACCGAGCAGGGAGCCTGACGTGGGGCTCGATCCCAGGACCCTGGGATCATGACCTTAGCCGAAGGCAGAGCTTAACCGACTGAGCCACCCGGGTGCCCCAAGAACAATTCTTTAAATATTTGAAGCTCTGTACTTTAGGGGGCAGGAAAACCAAAACAGGGCTACATCACTGTTAAATATTGCAGCTATTTGCCCAATTATTGCTATAAATTCTAGTTGGCAATTCACTTACATATTATGAAGAGCTCTAAAACACAAGTTATAATTCAATATGAAATAAAATAACAAGGGGAACTTCCAAGTTAATCTTACATTTTGTATTATTTGAAGCGTTGCCATATACCGATATTCCTTTTATTATAAAAAAAACAAAAGCAATAAATAACTTGGGATTGCAGGGGAGAAGAGGGAGATGTAAATGCAGATCCATGTTGGGTTTTGCCTGGCTCTAATTTCTGCAGTTGGCAAGGTAGATTGGTTACTGTTGTGGCCTCTGAGGTTAGTGGTTCATTGTTCCCCCTACTCCCTATTCATGTGCTAATACATTTCCATTTCCATGTGGCTCACGGTAAGGAAAAGAACCAACATAAAAAAAAACTTCCATAAGCTACCTCTGTAAGTGCTGTACAGAAAGCTTCGTCTTCCCAAGCCTCCTCGGGTAGCCACTGTCATCATCCACACTTTACAGTGGACGAAAGTAGGGCTCAGGGAGCTTGAGGAACTTGTGCAAGGTTCCAGCTGGTTTGGGTATTCTCTAAATTCGGTCCCATGACTGCCATGTCCAAATGTTCACCAGCACCTATGTGATGCGTGGTATGTTCACCCCAGGCCAGGTGCTATGTTCCACAAAGGGGAGCAAGTCAAGATGTTGCCCTCATGTTCTGGTGAGGAGGACCGAGCTCGGACAAGTAATTAACTACAGGTGTGCTGAGTGTCGCACGTAAACGTAGGTGCACCTAACCTCATCTGGGGAGGAGGCAGGGGTTCAAGGAAGGCTTCCTGGAGGAGGTTCTTCAGCAGGGGTCCTGAAGGATGAACAAGAGTTAGCTAGGTGAAGAGGTAGAAGAACTATCCTGGCAGAGAACAGCAAACATAAAGACTTCTAACCAGGAAAGGACATGGCTCTATACGAAAGCAGAAGAGCTCTATCCCCAAAGCCATAATAGTAATGGTTCACACTGATTGAGCACTTTTGTGTGCCCGGAGCTATTCTGTACATTTCGCGTGCATCAACTCATTTAATCTCACAACAGCTCCATGAGGTAAACGAACTGTTATCCCCATTCTTCTGTCAGAGGCAAAGAGAAGTTAAATAATTCACCTAAGATGACACAGCTTAGAAGTGCTGGGGGGAAGGGTTCGACCAGGGAGCTAGCTCCAGAGCCGGTGCATTAAACAACCAGTCTATTCTGCCTCACCTTTGTCATGAGAACAGCAATCAGAGTCACTGGGGTTTAGAGGGCAGACGGTCCAGCCTTATTTTACACATAAGGAAGCTAAGAATTGGAATTGAGCAATTTGTGCTCAAGTTTAGAGGCCAGCTCCGAGCTGTGTCTTCTGATTCCACATTTGAACAAATTCTAACTTGAAAGATGAAACCAAGAATTGGACTCTAAGTCTCAATTCTTTTTTTATTAAGTTTTTATTTTAATTCCAGTATAGTTACCATACAGTGTTTTATTAGTTTCAGGTGTACAATATAGTGATTCAACAGTTCCATACAACAGCCGGTGCTCATTACAACAGGTGCACACCTCAATCCCCATCACTTATTTCACCCATCTTCCCCCCCACCTCCCCTCTGGTAACCATCAGTTTGTTCTCTAAAGTCTCAATTCTAAATGAGAAACTTTAACCTTCATAGGCTGTGATCTTGACCATGAGTCAAATCACATCATCCCTTAAAACTACTCAAGGAAGATCCATAATCCATTCAGCTTCTATTCTGAATCCCAGATTTCATCTTCATTTTAGTAACAGTCTTTACAAGGTAACTTCCTGTGAGCAAACTAATTAAATTCATTTGTTACTTGCAGATTAAGGAAGAGTCTTTGATGGGATGGAAAGACAGATGACTTTGACAAAAATATCCGTTTGTGAAATAATTTTAAAAACCCGCCCAAGTGTGTATGACCTTAAGATTCTCAAGTGAAACCAATCGGTAGGCACTGCAATCAGCTCAGAAGCAGCCCTGTGTGAAGATGAATTTTGCAAGTCTTATTATGGAAGGCATCTGCAAGGGACCAGGGAATTACTTAAGCAGAAGGGTGTGAAAGGGAAAAGAGGAGACGCACTGCGTTTTCTCCTTTTTTAATATAACTGTGACTGAGATCAACATTTCTTGGCCAGTGTCCTTAATACATACACAGAAATATTTTGAACTTTCACATGGACTACAAATAAACCAGTGGTGGACTTTTTTATTAAAAAGAGCCACTATCACTCGTATCTGGAATTTAAGAAACAAAACAAACGAGCAAAGGGGGAAAAAAGAGAGAGAGAGGCTGACCAAGAAACAGACTCATAACTACAGAGAACTGATAGTTGCCAGAGGGGTGGTGGGTGGGGGGTTGGGTTAGGTGGGTGACAGGGATGAAGGAGGACACTTGTGATGAGCACCGGGTGATGTATGGAAGTGTTGAATCACTATATTGTACACCTGAAATGAATAGTACACTTATGTTAATGAATTGGAATTTGAATAAAAACTTAAAAAAACAGCCACTGAAAGCTTTAATCTACCCTTTCCAGCAATTGCCAATGCAAAGCTCAAGCAATTTTAACCCATCAGGTCACACTTATAGAAAAACTATACTTAAGTTAAATGATAACTTTAACCAACCTGATAGATAGCACATGTGGGGCATGGCACTCCAATGGGAACATCAGAGGTAAGGAATACTTTTCCAGGCCTTTAATTTTCATTGCCACCATAGTATTTATTTTTTGCTTAAGAGAAAGGCACTTACCCTGGGGAAATTCTTAGGCAGAAGGAGGAAAGTTTCTCAGATATTTATAGCCAAAATATTTCAAATCATAGGTAGCTATATTTATGCTTGGTTCTTATTTTAATAAACAGTAAGTATTGCTGCCCCCAAAGAAATTTTCAGTATCACTTTAGAAAAAAAAAAAATTCTCCTTCACCTCAAATGCAGGGCTTTTCTGTTTTAAAAAAGCAGGTAAAAGTTTTAAAAACACTGCAAAATATCTTACAGCCTATAGGCTTACTTAGAATCTGCCTCTTCAAATCTTTTCTACACTGATTAAAAATAAAAAAAAATCTACTCTTAGTGAGGAAGCGAATAAATAGCCCCCAGGCCAACTCTGGGGGAGATCAGATTATGTTCATCTAAAGCTTCATCCTCCCCGAGCCAGAGACCAAGTCACTGAGAGCACCCCTTCAGGGGGGTCACCCTATGGATGTCCTCCATTTGGGGGAGGCAGAAGCTGGATGAGAAATAAAAAATTTGCTTGGTCTTAAGCCCATGACTCAAGAGAGCACCATAAATACATAATGTCCACCTGAAATACCAATGAAACTAGCAAATACGCAGTCAGTACCCCCATACTCTGGTCCAGTATAATTTCTCTGGTTAATCTTTTATCAGCCAGTTAAAAACCTCTTTAAAAGCTTTTTAGACAATTTCTTAACAATGCCTTTGATACTATTATCCTCACTGAATAAGAAGAACAACTGGGCGCCTGGGTGGCTCAGTTGGTTAAGCGACTGCCTTCGGCTCAGGTCATGATCCTGAGTCGCGGGATCGAGTCCCGCACAGGCTCCCTGCTCGGCGGGGAGTCTGCTTCTCCCTCTGACCCTCCTCCCTCTCGTGCTCTCTGTCTCTCATTCTCTCTGTCTCAAATAAATAAATAAAATCTTTAAAAAAAAAAAAGAAAAGAAAAGAAGAAGAACTGATGTATAAGCTCCTACCAAGGCAGAGAGAGGGAGGAGAAGCTCATCTTCCAGAGACAGGACTTACAGGAGAACTTCCCATTAAGAGGGTTGAAATCTGAGGATAACTTCTGGCGGGAACCTGATTTCTACAATTTCAGAGTCTTGGCTTGCCAGCCTGTCTCTTGGCTATAACTAGAAACTTCGGGCTCACACAAAGACCTGTCCCTGGTGTTTGTGCACACAGGAGGTATCTGGGCAAAAGGAATTCAATATTAACATTAAGCAGACCTTTCCGGGAAAATAGAATAATGACTGAAGACCCCCAAAAGCTTTTCACACTGATTGCAGTTTCTGATTTAGAGCTCAGAAAGCTCTCTCTAAAGATATCCTGGAGTACTCACTGGAATGGGATAGGCTCTGAGACGTTTACAGATGAACGTGGGGATTTATTCTGCGGCCAAACATTCAATACCACAACAAGTTGTGAAAGCTTTCATTCTGGAAGAGCAAACAGCAGCCTAAGATGAGGCTTCAAGGTTCCTTCCCAGCAGGGCTCTGGGCAGGGGCTGAGTCTACACTTCTACCATCTCAGGAGTGGATCACGGACATGAAAGGGATGTAGGGTTTCGCAAAAAGAGCACTGGGCTGGAAGTCAGGAGACTTCTGATCTTGATTCTGTCCCCAACCTGTCATTTTACCTTGGCAAAGCAACTTAAGCAATTGAGCCTCAATTGCTTTCTTTGTAAAAGGGAAAACGTGGTGTGGAGGGAAGAAAACAAACAGGCGTCAAATGCCTATGATGTAGAAACACTGTAAAGACTGTAGCCAACAATTCTGCAATGAGGGTTATAGCAGCTTGCTATTACAGATGAGGACATGGAGGTTCTGAGGTAAAATCATTTGACCAGAGTTAGATATTCTGGAAGAGATAATGGAGGCAGAGATCCTAGCATGGGGGCTGGAAACGGGGGCAGCTCCCCATTCCACCATGTTCCAAATAGAACTCCAAGATGTCCAAGAACTCTAAATTCAAAGTTAGCTTTCCAGAACACTGTAAAGTTATATTTGTCAAGATAAATAGATTTTTTTTTAAATTAAGTTTTTTAGAATGGTATATAATTTTTAAATGTCAATACATAAAAATCTGGGACCTGAGCCCTCAAATGTTAGAGACTGTTCTGAACGCTAAAGAAGTGCATTTTTCTTGGTGAAGAAGTATAATTATTAAATGTAGGTACATAACACCCATGTGTACCATACACTCTTGTAGGTTTTAACATCTACAAAGCTCTTCCTCCTGTGTGATTGCAGCTGATCCTCCTGACCACACGCCATATATTGCAGGTAAGGACTGGCAGTCAATGCCTGTGGGGCCCACATCACCCCCCTTTGTCCCACTTTTGGTTTCAGCAGCAGCTGCTATGTGGAAAGTTTCACGTGAGCTCAGATTGGCCTTGTAGAGACGCATCCGACCTCAATCACATGCTGTGCTCACAATCATACCTCCTTCTAGCCCCGGGGACTCGTCCTTAATCTACACGCCAGCAGAGCCTAGAAGTGTGGGAAGTTAGACCCCTGAAGGAAACTTTCAATCAGCTGAGGAGAACAGGAGCCCGTGGGTAATGGTTCCTGTCCTTTGGATAGGCAAATTTGAGAGGAATTCTGCATACTTCAGGGAGAGCTCAGTGAAATCAAACCCCCGTAGAAGACCCTGGTGACTGTAGAAGTGACTTTGGAGACATAGTTATACATCCTCCTTCCCTGTATCCCTCTCCCCACCTTCTCATTCCTGCTTCCAAATCAAATAACCGACTTGCACTCAAGCCCTTATATCAGGCCAGCCTGTGGGGGGACCCCAAACTCTGAGAAGCACTGAGGTTTCAGGGCAGGAAGTGACTCACGCAGGGCCCAGGGCCAGCAGGTGGTGGTGGCAGAGTTTTCTTCCTGTTCTTCTGGTTCTAAACTCAATGAATCCCTTTCATCGTCCACATTCAGTGGTGCACACAGGTTAAGAAACTGCAATTTCTAACTTTTGCCAATATGCAAGGCTTAAAACCAGTTTTCAAAATACATGTTTTAGCACAAAATTAAAAATAAATGATAACCATCATCTTTGCTGGGGGTTACACAGATAGTCTGCTGGGCTACCATGAAAAATTTTGCATTTCCCCAAATTTCAAAGTATTACATTTTGCTTTGCTGGTGCTAGACAAGTGCATTAGAAATGTCAAGTTTCACGCAGAGTTTTAGGGATGAGCAAGCTGAAGTTTTAGGACTTGCAGTGTTTCATGTTTAACTACTACTGGAAGCAGGATTAGAATCTTTTCTATCCCAGGCACACTCCAGCTTTGCCTACCAAATTTGTTCAATGGCGGGTTTGTAGATTATCCTCAATGATGAGCATCGGTCTGGAGCTTTGCAGTGAGCATCTTTATTCCCCCTCATTTTCCCAGCATCTGTTCTTCCCTTTTTCTTTAATAGCACCACAATTTTCCTTGGATGAACCAACCCTTCTGAACTCCCTCAATCCATGTACTTCAGGGGTAAATGAACCACCAGGCCTTAGTTCCAGAGCTCAGAATATGAACAAATGCCTGATCAATTAGTGTAGCCTCTTCCCTGGCCACAGTGATTGGCTCAGAGACGAGGAACCCAAGCCTGGCCGTTAGAGTGGACAATGAGACTCCAATGGGTCCACTGAGAAATATCCACTCTTTTCCAGTGGGGAGTTACGCTAGTAGATGGCAAGTCTTCGGTGCCTGGCGGCCATCTTGCCACCACACCAGAAAAGCCTGCTTGAAAATGTAGCCAATAAAGGGGAAAGCAGGGGACAGAGATGGATGGAGACAAATGGCTGCTTTGGCACAGATGAGCTCTTCCCTGAACCTAGATTTGCCTGGGACTTGAGAGTCCCAGGAGCCACTACATTACTGCCTCATCTTCCAGCCTTCCGCCACCTGCAAGTCAACAAATCCTGCCTGAAATGAGCCCTGTCCTCGAGCATTAAAGGGACTCAGTGTAGCACTTCTCTGAAGAAACACGTATCTATTTTCCACCACGGAGGAGGAGGCAAGGAAGTCAAGCCACAGAGCAGGGCTAATCAAAATCCTGGCAGAATCATTTGGTCCCAGCTTCCGAGAGCCTAAGGAATGGGGTGCTGAACTAGTCTCTTTATGAATCCATGAAGCAGCAGGCCTTAGACAAATGCCACCACATTTAATGGAGGGAACACTAACTCCACAGACGTCGTGTGCATCAGCCTGGCGCTTCGGTTCTCACTCCAACTGCAGCTGGAGTTCAGAGGAGAGGCCTTAGGTTGGGAATTCCTTTTACTTGGTGTGTGCATGTATGTGTGTGAATGTGTGTGGGGGGGGGTTGTGTGCATTGTTTTTGTTTTGTTTTGTTTTGTTTGTGTATTTTTGCTTATAATTACATAGTGGCATTGAGAATCCATGTTTTCCTATCTGTAAGCTTTTGTTAGAATTCCTCATCCCTCTTCTACCCTCTGATAAGCTGAATAATGAGAACTGGAGAGGTAGATGAGAGAAAAAAAGCAGAAACCAAACCAAGACACCTGCCCCACAGCAATAAGGATGCGGAGGAAACAATGACTTATATTTGTTTTCCCCCTCCCTCAAGAAAAATCACCATCAAATATTTACTTCAAGTATAATGTTCCAAAGCCAGGGAGACAAGTTTCAGGCTTGAAATGTGGGCAGGATTGTTGGCAATGATGCCTCGGGAGTTTTCAGAGGCTAGGACAGTCCTGATGGTGGAGGAAATGAGGAAGAGGTAAGGTGAGTGTCAGGTTTACCAGATGACCCGGCTCTGAAGAGGTGTGGGGGCAGGTGCTGGCCCAGGGACAGAGTATAAATATAGGTCTTTAAGCCTTTGTCATCTCTTAAACACACATGCAGAGGAGACGACACTCAATGCAGTATTCTGTCATGCTTGGAATACCTGAGGTTGATACATATGGCTTTTGAGTGTGACACACAAACTTACCTGATGAATTCTACAGAATAGTACTGAATGGGGGAGCTTCCTTCACTCTTTCCAGGTTTCCAAGACAGGGCCACCTCAGAATCAGAGACCACAGTGACGTGCGGCTGCTGGGGTGCTGTCGGAGGCAGGCAGGAATCTAGGCAGGACAGCAAACACCTAGAGTTGGCTGTGGTCTTGTTGCTGGGGATGTTTAATATATAAAAAGCACGTGTGCTTCCTACAGCCTAAACATCTCTATTCAGAATAGTCTCCAAATCCAAGCCAAACAAACACAAAAAAATAATCACAACTGGATTTGCCATGTTAGGTTTGAGATAATGAGAGCTGGTCTTCCCTCCTTCCCTCAATGCCCTGGCTGAAACTCTAACTAAATTAAGACATCATTGGCCCTGGGACACACAATGGTGCATACCCTTTAAAACCCTCAACTACACTCCCACCTCCTAGTAACCTTTCATCTGTTTGCATGTTAGAATTGACACCTGAGAGGAAAATGAAATGCATAGCATTACTGTCACTCATGTTCAATTCTTGTGTGTGTGTGTGTGTGTGTGTGTGTGTGTGTGTTGCGCCAACCATCAGAATGCATACCAGTGGTAGGATGTTTGGGACATGCCCTCATGCCCTCATGTGTAAAGATGTAAGACTCACCCACGATCCTATCACCCCAAGGAAACTGCTGTTACTATTTTCATATCCAGACTTTCACGTCTCCCAGCCTTTACTTATACTATTGCTTATGCCAGAAACATTTTTCTTGCTGTCTCTCCTAGAGGAATCCTATGTAGTTTTCAAACTTCGGGCCAAAAATATTGATCTTTCTAAAACCTTCCCTGCACCTTGGGATGGAGGAGTGCTCCCTTCTGAGTGCTCCAGAGCCTGCTGCACAGACCTCAGATGCCCTGGAGCTGCTCATCTACTATTTGCTTCTCCCTCCACAATGAGCTTGTGAGCAATGATGATGGAGCCACCTTTGTCCCCCAGTGTCCAGCACAGTGTCACCTCAATGAGCCTTTGTTGGGTTCCCTTTGCCTATAAAATCTCCTCTCTCACTCCCCTTCCTCCCCTTCCTGATTCCCACTTACTGGTCAGACTTTCACTTAGTAGTCATCTCCCCAGGGAATTCTTACCTCACCCCTACATGGGATCTCCCTTTACATGTTCTTACAGCACTAGATAGCATTTACCATAATCCGTGACTACACCTTAACTAGGTAATGTCTTGACCCACCCCACTAAGTTCTGAGAGGACAAAGGTGTGCCTGTTTTGGTTCACCACCGGAGCCTTGCACGGTGCCTGGCACATAGTAGGTCCTCACTGATATATACTGAATGAAGGGATAAATGAATAGCACCCATTGCTTTCCCACTCTTAATGAATTGAACCCATCTTACCTTGGGGCAAAGTGGTAACATGCCGAGGGGAGCTAAGCCGCCCTTTGCCACTCTGGCTGTAAGCTGCTATGCTCACTTGATATTCAGTGCCTGGTTTCAAACCTCCAATCACTTCCTCCTGTCAATGACCAAACCGGAAATGTGTCAATGACCAGAAGTTCTTTTTGAGCAAACCAGACAATTTCCAGAAGAGTTGCACCTCGAGGCCCCTGTGAAACTTCTTGGGACAGAGATTATTTTGCTTTCTCTAGGATTGGCCAAGTTTTAAAATTTGCAAAGAGGAAAACACCATCACATATTTCCCACAACTAGAGAATTACCCTTTATTGGCATCTATACACTGTTCTAGAACTGAGACTCAGTCACCCTATCAGATTTTGCTTTTAACATTTGAGTTCCTTGATCAGAGTACTGGACTGCTAAAATTCAGGTAATAATCTTTTCCAGGGCTGGAATCCACCAGTTTTTTCTCTCCGTTTGCATGTCACAGATGCTCAGAGACTAGCCACAACAGCAAACTGAGGTCTTGAGTTGTACCAATAAAGTAGGGACTCAAATTTGGTTCTCAAATTTTAAACTGCATCAGAATCACCAGGAGGGCTTCTTAAATTGCTGGGCCTGCCTCCCGGGGTTGCTGATTCAGTATATTTGGGAAGGGGCCCGAGATTTTGCATTTCTAAGAAGTTTCCAAGTATTGCTGCTGGTCTAGGGACCCCAAATTGATGAAGGATGTATATGAGCTTCACCTGCACAGTATCGCTGACCAGAAGGCCCCAGCTGAAGAAGACTTGCTCCACTTCAGGCTTTGTTAAAAGCAGTATGCCCCTGGGGCTATACAGTGCTAACTGGTAAGTGGGGGTCTGGCTCCCACTGGTCCCAGCACACTACAGTGGAAAGGACACAGGCTTTGGAATCAATTAGTCATAGGCTTGAATCCTGATTCTGCCACTTATTGCTAGCTGTGGCCTTGAAATTAAATTCCCTGAGTCTCGGTTTCTTCCTCTGTAAAATGGAGATGATATAGAACTATCTTGCATAGCTGTAATATTTGGGATAATGTGTGTAAAGAACTCAAGAAATGGGTTGTCATGATTACTGTCTTGGTGAGGCCCCTCCTCTTCCCTGCTTACCTAGTTTCCACTGCTCCTCCGAGGCCCAAACCTTCCCCGGGACTCCTGACCACCGAGACCTGATCTTACCCTACCAAGGTTGTGCCACTAATTTAGTACTTTTATATATTACAAAGTATGTATTACTACTTCTCCTATGGGACTGTAAGCCCCTTGAGAGCAGGGATCCTGTCTTGTACTTCTTCAAAACCTTCTCTGCAGATGATCAAATATTCACCGTTGCTAAGGAGAATGCACCTGCTGATCAACAAAACTTTTTAAAAGGACTCAACCAAGAGTTATCAAATACTTACTACAGGAGTCCTTAACCCTGAGTGCACATTAGAATCTCTAAAAAAAATACCAATGCCTGGACTCCACTCCAGATTACTTAAATCAGAATCCGTGGAAGGCAGGGCCCCGGGTGTCAGTATAAAGCTCTGGGCTGAGGCTAATGGGCAGCCAGGTGTATGAACCCCGGGGCCAAGGCTCGGCTCACCCACTGCGTTCTGCATTCCATCTGTAGCCCGCCTTCTCCTGTGACTCCATCCCCTCCCCTACCTACCCGGTCCTTATGTGAGTACTCACTGTGCTCAAGTCTCTCCCACCTCAAGAATGGTCAACTATTCCCCAGCATACGTGCGCCCACCTCCTCTCCACGGGGGCAACTTTCTTAAAGGAGCTGCCTCCACTTCCTCACCTCTTTTTTTTTTTTTTCTAAGGAGAGAGGGAAACAAACTATAAGAGACTTTTTTGTTTCTGTTTTTTAATTTATTTGACAGAGAGAGCAGAAGCAGGGGGAGCGGCAGAGGGAGAAGCAGGCTCCCTGCTGAGGCAGGGGCCTGATGCGGGGCTCAATCCCAGGACCCTGGGATCCTGACCTGAGCTGAAGGCAAATGCTTAACCGACTGAGCCCCCCCAGGTGCCCCTTCCTCACCTCTTATTCGTCCCTCACCAGGCCTCTCTGCACTACAAACCTATTGAGATGTTCTTACCAAGCAAGGTCACCACACAATCTTGTAATAAATCCAAAGGGAATGATTCTCCATACTTGACTTATTGTACCTTTCAATACTGTTACCTAGACTTGCTTCTGAAATCTCTTAGTTCCCTTGGAAGCCATGACTCTGCTCCTCCTTGGTCTCCTTCTACTTCTCTCATTGCTCCTTCTCAATATCCTCCACCCACTCCCCATTCTCTGCTTGCCCCATAGGTGTTGGTTTTTCCCAGGGAGTCATCCCTTGTCATCTTGCCCTCTCACTCTGTCGTCTTGCCTGGGTAAGCTCATCTACTACTTCCTTAGCTTTGAGCACCACCTTCACTTGACCCCTCCCAAATCTGCCTCTCAGCTCTGACCCGCCTCTTGATGTCCAGACATGGGTTTGCAACTGCCTCTAGAACATCTCTACCCAACAACTACCAAGCCACTAAGGTTCAACATAACCAAAGCTCAACTAATCATTTCTCTTCCTGCTACCAAAAACAAAATAAGAAATTGCTTCTCCTCTTGAGTTCGCTCTCTCATTACCCACACCACAAATTCTTGAACACTTTCCTCTCTGTGTTCATGTCTCCTCTCTAACCACCATTCAGCCAGTTACAAATACCGTCACCGGGACTCGTTCACATCACTTGAATCTGTTTAGGTCATCTCATCCTCATAAACTTAAGTCCAAGTCCTCATAGTTATGACAATGGGTTCTGACTCTCCCTGTCACGCATACTGCCTACACCACCAGTGTAGACTCCACCTGCTAGAGTTATCTTCCCACACCTCAAATCTGAGCACGGCACTTCCCATTTTAAAATCCCCTTAGAATGGCGTAGTTGTGTCCCCGTTTATCCTTCCAGCATCATCTCATGTCACCTCCTTTGCTTGCTACATTCCAGTCATACCTAAGAACTTGGCAGGGCTCAAATTTATGCCATTCAATTCCTTGCCTCTGGGCCTTTGAACCTGCTGCTGCTTCTACGTGAAATGCCCTTCTCCCCACTCCTGCCTGGCTCACCCCTGCTCACCCTTCATGACTCAGTTCAGCTGAGACATTACCTCATTTCTCTGACCCCCAGCCTCCAGTCTGGTTAGGCGCCCCTCCTCTGTGCTTCCCTGGCGTCTTTGGTGTACCTCCATCTTAGCACCACTCACCTTAGATTGTAAGTGTCTGTTTATTTGTCACCTTCTCCCCACCCACTTGAGGGCAGGAGCAAGTTCTTATTCCTCTGGCAACCTAAAGCTTAGGAGAGACAGGTAGCAAATGCTTAAGCAATGCTTTTTTTGATGAATGAATAAATGAAGGAAGGAAAGTGAATGAGTGAAAGAAAGAAATCAAATCAAGGTGTCCAATATAAGCAGATTACCTCATCAAGAACCAGCTTCTACGACTCACCCCTCCATCTTGATTAACAGCATCAGTACCCCTGTCCCTGGAGTTGGCAACTCCAGAGACAGGCTGACTTTCTCTTACCCACCTCCCTCCAGCCACCTCCACATGCCTTTCAGACCTGCTCCCTGCCTCCACTTCCTCTGAATCCTTACCTAGGCCATTTCTACAGCCTCCCTGAGGGTGTGTGTCTCCAATAACCCCTCCTCTCCTCTCTGCCCCACTCCATCCTCTATGCAGCTGCACGAGGGGTCTTGGCTGAACATATGGACCTCACTCCAAGCCCCCTCCCGGTCCTAACTCCCTGCATCTGCGCATCCCAGTTCCACTATCTGTCCCCTGGTTCCATGTTAAGTTGGAGATTAAGAGACTGGAGGTAGCAGGTGGATATAAAGCTTCTCACTTCTCTCTCATCAGTCATGCCCAGGCTCTTCCCAGGAGAACAGATACACTTTCAAACCAATGCCCTCACAGACTTTTGCTTTAGGATCTCTTCCCCTTGGAAGTCCTTATGCTGGATGGTGTATGGGAGGAGCTGAATGGTTATAGATTATTATAGGTATTAGCTCTGAGCCAATACCAAATACAGCTACTATTACCATGTATTGTGTGTTTTCTCTGTTCCAGGAACACATAGCCTGATTTAATTCTTTCTTCAGTCCTATAAGGTAGATCTCACTCTTACTTTCATTTACAGAGGAGAAAACAGAATCCCTGAAAAGTTAATGATTTGCTCAAGAACATAAATTTATTAAGTGGCAAAATGGGGATTTGAACTCTGTTTTGTTTGACTCCAAGGCCCAAGTTCTAATTTGATAATACATGTACAAAAAATATTAAATAATATTTAAATCAATAAAAAATACTTATCATAAACACTGAAGACCAGATTATTATTTTATTTATAAACATGGAAGTTTATGTACCGAAAATTTAAAAGTTATCACTGAAAACCTGAAAAGGACTGGTACGTGTGGGCCATTAAAAAAAAAAAAGTTATCACTGAAAGCCAAGAGACATTAGACTTGCCAAAGTTGCTTATGTAGGTTAAAAAGCAAACTCCTTATTAGATATGGAAGATTAGCACTACCTTGAGCCCAGGTGTATTCTGATAGGTAGACAGGGAGAAAGTGGCCCTCCCAGAAGCCAACTATTCCCAGTCTTCCTGTTTTGACCAGCTAGTTAGGTGGCAATAAGGGAGGGAGGGTCAAGGGCACTGGGTAGCTGGGGCCATGGAAAGAGTAGCTGGACTCAATGATTTAACCATCACATCTTCCTCTGACATCAATCCTCCCAAATGGAATCTCTCACTATATTGTGACTAGGGATAATCCTTGGATTCTTTATTAAAATACCACACAATTCCACAAATCTTTCTATTTCCATCTTTAAGTGTTTTATAATTACTTGCATCAAGCTACATAAGATACTGTATATGCTCTCCTTGAAATTAAAAAACTAAGCGTTTTATTTTGTTGCCTGGTGGAAGTTTGAGAACAAGTCAAAATGCTTATCTCTCTTAGCTTTTATTTCTACACAAGAGAGTGGGAAACAGTGAGAGAAATTGCTTTCTTGGAGTACAGTCCAGAGTGAATTCAGCAGTCTTCATGGGGCCCTTCCCACACCTTTTTTGGGGGATGAGGGGGCAAAGCTGGATGCTTCGCTGCAAAATAACCCTGCTTTGTGTTTGTCTAGCCTTTTCTAAAATGCAAAACCCCAAAAGCTGCCCCCATTGTCTTCCCAATACCCCTAGTGGTTGTCATGTGATCAGAGAAAAGCAAGGCTAGTTAGTTCACTGAGTCCAGGAAGAAAGCTCAACCACATAAGTAATGACAACAATGGGTCTGGTTTCCCTCATTAAGACACACCATAACCTAATATGCTTCCAATTGCTCAACTCTCAAACACAGCATATCAAATTTTCAGGCTAGCACCTTCTTTTTCAGATGTCCAGCTACCTTTTCCACATCTACTGTACCAGTCCCATTCCCTGCATTCACAAAGTCTGTGACAGGGATGATGGATCATCTCCTCATATCCATTCTCTTCTTTCTTATAATAGAACCCCTGTATATTAGTTGGGCCATCACTACTCAAAGACTACATTTCCCAGCATTCCTTGCATCCAGCTGCGGCCATGTGACTAAAGTCTGTCCAATAGAATTTGAGTTAAAATGCTGAGGGCAATTTCTGGGTATCCCTTAGTAGGAAGGGCTGTGTTCCCTTCCCTCTTTTCCTCATCTATTGGCTAGAATGTGGATGTGCCAGTGAGCCAATTTGGGCCATGGGAAGGAGGACCAGAAGAATTGGCAGAGCAAAGAGATAGAAGGATTCCGGGTCTCTGACAGATAGAAGCCACCAAAACTGGTTGTAACCAGACAGGTTATAATCCTGAAGGAAACATGAATGCACATTTTGTTAGAATCACTATTATCTTGGCATTTTGGACTGTTAAACTTTTATCTTAATGACCCAATGTACAAAAATAATCTGGATAGCTATGTACAAGGAGCCCCTAAAAAGATGGGACTGCTCTTAACTGAATACCTCTTTACAATGATAAAGTCATGTTGAATGACTCTGAACTTAAATCTCTGACCCTGATTTCAGATTCCACCTTCACCCCCTTTTTCTCCTCCTGCTTGAAACCCAGGTCATTTGTTTCCAGAAATGAAGCTAGAGGTTGTCTTGTTTGCTAATCCAGACAGGGAGCTACTATACTGTAAGGGCATCTAGTGAGCAGAGCTGAGAGAAAGCATGAAACGGGAGAGCACTGGACCAGGAACCAGGAGACCCAGATTCTGCTGCCAAATAGCTTTGCGATCTTGGAGATGCCACTTCACTTCTCTGGGCCAAAGTTTCAACACCAAAATTCTGCAATTACTCTACAATGACCTTGTTGATAGTTAATAACCTTGGATTCAACTTCACAGTTGACTCTACAAGTGGAGGCTGGGCCTTAGTTGTGAATATCTAGCATCATTACATGGAAGGCACCAGAGAAACAGAAAAGTGTTATCTTCCAAACATCCTTCTTTCAATGGCCCTGAGGAAGGCTATGCAGGCCAGAGTGGAGGGGGGAGTTGGGGAGATTCTATTCCCTGCGTGGTCACAAGAAGCTAGAAAGTATCTTCCAGAGTTTCACAGGAAGGGCAGCATTGACTTTGGGGCTGTACAAATCTTCCTTGTATGGGTCTGTCCTGTGTACTGCAGGGAAAAATCATCCCTGAAGCTTGTCTACGAAAACGTCCACACTTCTGTCCATATGCTGCAGAGAGAACAAAGGAACCCCCAGCTGGAAACCATTACTGGGTCATCCCTTCATTTTACTGTCAAAGAGAGATTCAACGGGGTTCAGTAACCTTGCCCACCCTTGCTGTGATGACAGAGCTGAGACTCCATGCAAGTCTCATGATTCCTGCCTACGTCTTCTCTCTCTAACCTTGGATAAGACCCAAGTGCAATCACTCTTCTGGGTCAACCAGATCAGTGGACTCCAAAGCAGGATGATGGTACATCATCCTCCTAGGTGAGCAAGACAATCTTCTGAGATGCCAGAAGAAAAGAACTTTCTATTTCTGTCTTATCTCCTCCTTGAAGATTCTGTGGAACTTTCTAATGTACGTAATATACTAGTAGAGTAGCATGTGTATAATTCATAATTACACACACACACATAAATATTTTCAAATATTTTTTACTGATGATACGAATGATCAGAAAGCATGGAGCCCACCAGTTTAAACACTCACTTCTATTTCCAACTCTAAAAAAATGACCAAATTGCCCTGCTTTGTTTTACTACTTATTTTCCAGGTTGAAACTTGCAGGTTGTTCTTCTAAGAAAAAGGTAAGTGTCAAATGTTAACCGAATTAGAAGCCTCCATACAGGCAGATCATCAAAGGATACAACCCGATCTTCTGTTTGGCATTCAATCCAGCAAGTCAAGCAGTTTGAGGTGACCTGGTCCTGGCTTATTGGGAAGGACTGAAATCCTTAAAGGAAGTGAGGAAAGGAGAAGGAAGGTAG
Organism: Neomonachus schauinslandi; assembly: GCF_002201575.2. Taxonomy (NCBI): domain Eukaryota; kingdom Metazoa; phylum Chordata; class Mammalia; order Carnivora; family Phocidae; genus Neomonachus; species Neomonachus schauinslandi. The sequence continues at coordinate 120,965,593 of NC_058409.1, forward strand.
GGGAGGGGAGGGGACCCCCCCCCCCCCCCAGCAGTGCTCACTCATTTAAATATCTTCTCTCCTTTTCAGTCTTTTTCACCTAGTTTTGGAACAGAGCTTAAATTACTTCAACCTTTAAAAATGTTCCTCTTAACCTTACTCTGCCATGTGAGATGAAGCAGCACAGAGGAGAATAAAAGTGACTTCTTTCTAAATGATTAAAAACTCACCTGGTATGCTCCCCAGTCCCTGCTTACACCAGAACTAAGCACTCTCCCTGGGGCCTTAATCAGTATGAGCGAGATGTGGGAAAATCAACATTTTGATGAAAAGAGACCCCCTGAATCCTGGGTTGGGGCAAGGGTTTAACTTTTCTGAAGCATACTTACAAAAATCACCCGATGATCAGACTGTTCCTGCAGAGGAGAAAAAACAAAACAACATGAAAGGAAAGGAAAACCTACAGGTTGCAAATAAACCCATAGAGTAGCCCCGCTTCTACAGAGAGCCACGGGCAGCAAACACACAGCTTCCACCTGAATTCTGTTGACCGCTCGCTCAGTTCTCGTTCAGCCAGCTGTGGGGCTGAGGGCTCCACGGCCATGACCCCATTTAGTGATCGCAGCGTCCTTATGCTATAGGCTGATACGACACAGCCTAGAGGTTCCCAAACTTTCTCTGCTCACGGCACCTTTGCTGTCTCAGGAATATTTTTACAGCACCTCTAAGGCCAAAGAAATGCCTAAGTAAGCGTTCCGTTTATCCACAGTTATACCCAAACAACCCGGTGGTGGTAGTTCACACAGATGTCGCTCTTTCTCTTGAAAAGCTGCAACGTTCTGCAGCGCCCCTGTGAGTTTGCTGCACAGCCCCGGAGTGCCCTGGCACACAGTTTGGAAACCCCAGATATGCTCCCTGTGACATAGATACTATTTGGACCCCTGTTCTGTCCACGAGGGAACTGAGGTCCAGTAAGGTTAGCTTGTTGTAATACAGCACGCTGAACTCAAGTCCAGAACCCACTCTGTTACACCGGACCCCTCCCCTCCTCCTGACTCCCGCATGATTTCCTCTCTCCATTCTGGATATTCTGCACCTCCCCCCACCTCCCCACCGGAACACACGAGCACACAGGCATGCACACACACAGGCATGGCTTGTCCTCTTGGTTCACACCATTCCTTTTGATTTCAGTGCTCCTCCCTCCCCTCTGCCTTTCCAGAAACTGCCCCTGCTTCAATTCTCAGCCCCTAGGTGGACCACTTGTGAAACTTCAGTCTGTTAAGCAGCATGTTAATGACATCTGATCTTACGTTGCCTTCCAATTGTTTATCAGCGAGAATGGGATTTTCCCAGTAAGACTGAAAGCTGCCCGAGAATAGGGACTCTGTGTTATCCTATGCTGGGCATATGGCAGCAACTATGAAAGTGTGCTGAAATTGGGCAAGGTATAATTTGATAGTGTACTCTAATGCCTGGATGTAATGAACAGACAGACTATATTTAACATAAAGGCAGAGATCATCAGGAATGATCACTAACGTCTATCTGGCTTCTTTACGTTTTAAAAACCAAAGGCTTTTACATACGCCATTTTATTTGGAACTCACCACAGTGTAATTATTATACCCCTTTCATGGGAGAAAGGTAAGGCTTAGCCAGGTGAGGTGACTCTGGCCAAAGTTAGCCAACCTGTAAGTGCAGGAAGGATGTCTGGAAGCCCAGGGTGCCTATTTCCCTCCTGGCCCCGTGCTTCACCTTTGCACTGCAGCGCCCTCCCCAGAGATGCCAGTGTTCAGGGCAGGATCTCGATTCCAGAGGCACTGCCCAGACTCCAAGACACCTGTCACCAGCACTGTGCCCTCGCTGCCTGGACCGTGCTGCAGGCTGGTGGCCGAGGACACTGCTGGCTCCTTGGTAGGGTCCAGGTGCTTGTTGAAAGTTCCAGTGCTGAGGTGACATGGAACCTCACCTAGTGGCTTCCCAGGTGGGCTAAGCCAATCTCCCCTTTGAGGATAAAGTAAACCATAGAGGTTGGGGCTGAGGGCTTCTGGGGCAAATGAGGGCAGCTGGTACAAAAGTCTGAGATTAAAAGCGTATCATGCTTTTTTTTTTTTTTTTTAAAAAAAAAAGGTGGGGGGGAACAGCTGTAAGGTGGTTGTTTTGTCACAGGATGCATGGGGTGGGTTGAGTCCAGGATGGAAGTGCTTACCCAGAACCCTTTCTGCACACGCCTGCCGTCCTGGAGATGCAGAGGCCAGGCGTGTGATGAGGGCATGTGCATGAAAGATGTGTGTAAATTCCAGAGGACTATACACACATGATTATTACATACACAGCTACGCACACACATGCACGCACACAATTAGAAATCCTTCTGAATATCGCTGCAACGCCAACCAGAGGTGTGCTTTGAGGGGGCTGCCTCGATGGAGCTACTCACCGGGGCCGCAGAGTCCTGGCTGAGCAGCACAGGATGCGACCGCTCCTGCAGGGATTTATCCACGCCGACCTCGGAGTAGAAGACCTGGAAAAGAGGAAGGCAGCCGCGGTGAAAGCAGTGCTAGTACTTCTCTAGCAGATCAAGGGCCTGGGGTTCGAGCTCCACTCACAACCGCAGGGGCTTCCGAGGTGCGCTGCCTCGCCTCCCTGACCCCGGTTCTACAACGAACATCAGCTTCCCCCGCACCCCCGGCTGGGCTCGCACACTCATGAGCCTGCAGAGTCCAGGAGGGAGCTGTGTGTCACTGAAGTGGGAGGGAGGGGGCTGGACCCAGGCCCTGCTATTCTCCCCCAAACCATGACTTTCTCAGGTAATCTTCCATCACCCCACTTTTGATGTAACATGAGTTCAGAAACACATTTCTCTGCCTTAAGAAGACAATAGGAGGAGAGCCTATGTTTGGTGAAAGGGAGGCAGTAGGGAGTTATAGATCTGGGTGTTATAGGGAGTGGGGGGGGGCTTCTGTCCCATCTAAAGTGGGCAGCCCAGCTCCAGTGGGCTCGGTGCCCCATAGGAATATGGGCCCAGGGTGGCCACCTCTCTGGATATTCCCAGAGCTTTCAGAACTCCAAATATTTATCTGAAATCTCCAAACTCCTAAAAGTTGACTCATTTTTAAAAGCCCTGTCCAAACAAAACATGTTGGTGAAATGAAATCAGTCCAGTCTATAACCTCTGATAGGTAGGAATGCATTCTCTGCTCCCTGTCCCACTTTGCCTGTTCATGTCGTTACTTTAATTCAGATTTTACAGTATTTTGTACTTGTTGACAACATTCCCCAGTGACTCCTTATTACTTCCCATGTTTCTGCTTTCACCTCCGAACTTGACTGTCGGCAGCTGAATAGCAGGAACCATATCTTCTACTTGGTTTATATTTTCCCATCCCTGAGCAGAGTAAGGACTCCATAGATCCTAACTGACTTTCAGGCACTTACAAATACCCTTAAAAGGGAAACATTTGCTCTGGTTTCATGTAAGGAGACTGGGGCAGTGATTAATAGGGGAGAGTTGGTATAAGGAGGCCCTATATAGGAGGAGAAAGGGTAGGCAGGGCGTATAGTTACCCCAATGACACCCATGACAGAAATCCCTGTGCCCAGGTACTCACAGTATAGCCAATGACGGGGCTCCTGGGATGCCTCGGCATTCTCCACTGGATGCTGAAAGCTGTGCAGTTCAATGAGAACAGCATGATATCGAGAGGAGGCTCCACCTTGTCTGCCCCAAAGCAAAAGAGACTGTGTTAGAGGCTCTGTGCGTCCACCTTGCGTGTACTTCCCGCTGGACAGCTTACTGCAGGATGATGCCACAGGGCAGAAATCAGACACCTCTCCGGCATGCCACACCTCTATCAGCTGACTCCCCAGAACTCTGCTCTCCACCCACCCCCCAACCTGGCAACCGTATGTCCCTCAGTCCCTTCTGAAACTTCTAACAGCCCAGGGGCCAGCAAAGGGAGGCCAAGCACTTCCGACTTGACTCTAGGAGCTTGGAATGTATTAAAGGAAGATGATGAATTTTTTTTCTTTTTACTTAGTAACATATATATGTTTTATAGGTATGTTACATAGCTATGTCTGTTTACACAGTTCACTTATTACAGAACATCTCAAAAATATGGTTAGTTGTAAAATGGGGTTAGAAAACTTCAAATGTTTTACTGTATCCTTACTTAAATAATTTTATGGTTATGAATAATAAATTTTATGTTTATAAATATAACATACGCAGATTGCCAAAATTTAGAAATGAGTCCTGTCAACATTTGAATACACTACCTCCTTTTGGTTAATGCAACTTTTTGTAAGACATCTATATGTAAATGTAGATATAGATATATAGCTATATACATATACCATATGTACATATATATTTATATATGTATATATAACTTTCATTTTTCTTTATTGTGTTCATTATATAGAATAAATATGTATGCATATATAGTCATAATTTTAAATCTTATTTTCACTTTGTATATATACTGACAGTATATATTTATCAATCAAATTAATTATTTTTAATGGCTGTTAGTTCTTCTATATACAGTAATTCCCCCTTACCTGTGCAGGATACTTTCCAAGACCCCCAGTGGATGCCTGACACCACAGATAGTACTGAACCCTATATATACTATGTTTTTTCCTATAATTATATACCTACGATAGTTTATTAATTAGGCACAGCAAGAAGTTAACAATAACTAATAACAAAATAGAATAATTACAATAAGCTACTGCAGTAAAAGTTATGTGACTGTGGTCTCTCTCAAAATACCTTATTGCACCATACTCGCCCTTCTTCTTGTGATAATGTGGGATGATAGAACGCCTACACAATGCAGTGAAGTGAGGCGAATGATGGAGGCACTGTGATGGAGAGTTAGGCTGCGCTGACCTTCCAAGGATGCGTCAGAAGAGGCATCATCTGCTTACAGACTAGTTGACGGTGGGTGACTGAAGCTGCTGACATTGAAACCAGACAGGTGGGGGATGACTGGGATGTACATGCCACAATTTACACTATTGCTCGTCCCACTATTGTTAAGACACTTAATTTCTTTCCAATATTTTGCGATTTTAAATAACGCTCCATGAGGGACACGTGGGTGGCTCAGTCAGTTAAGCTTTTCCCTCCAGCTCAGGTCACGGCCCCAGGGTCCTGGGATCGAGCCCCGCATCGGGCTCCCTGCTCCGCGGGGAGTCTGATTCTCCCTCTCCCTCTGCTGCTCCCCCTGCTTGTGCTCTCTAGCATGCTGTCTCCCAAATAAATAATAAAATCTTCATAAATAGTGCTCCATGAGGGCAGGAACCAGGTATGTCCAGTTCAGAGCACAGAGACTAATAAATGAAAGAGCCTGAGTGGATGAATGTTCTTCCATTTGATTTCCCACTTGCCAGTATGGCCTGATGATCCTTCTTTTTAGCAACTGTGTAGAATTCTCTAGTATATCAGTTAGGTTACTGTGTCTGCCATTCACAGAGATCTAATGTGTCAATTTATTAGACTGCAGCTGGGGCCTCCCATCCATTTTTTTTTTTTTTTTTTTTTTAAATTCATGAGAGACAGAGCGAGAGAGAAAGGCAGAGGGAGAAGCAGGCTCCCAAGGAGCAGGGAGCCCGATGCGGGACTCGATCCCAGGACCCTGAGATCATGACCTGAGCCGAAGGCAGACGCTTAACCATCTGAGCCACCCAGGCGCCCTCCCATCCATGTTTTTAATAACAGAAACCAAGGCCTTTCTGGTGCCCAAGTAGTAGAGGCTCAGTCTGTCACTTGGCAAGAAGTGCCAGTCTAGGGGGCAGCTGCCGCCCCTCCCTGCCCATAGACACCTGCCACAGCCACCACTGCTGTCACTCAGGGATTTGGTCTTCAACTACTCTCTGGCTCCGCTTTGGTTCAAGATCTGAAGTCCCGTCTGGTTAGCCAAACTTATGTAATGTGACTCCCTCTTGACTCCACCAAAGGGTCAGAGAGGAAAGATCAGTTTTTTCCGGTTCCCAAACTGGGAACTGACAGACGAAGGGAGTCTTGGGAATAGTTCTTCTATTGATCTCATCCCATAGTACTGAAGGCTCCTTAGAGGAGAATCAGATCCTAGGAAAAGAGCAGTGGGAGGTGGGAAGGCCAAATACTCTGCTACTTAGAGCACATATGTACACTAACTGTTACTCCACTGATTGATATCCAGGTTGTTTCCAAAATTTCACTGTTAAAAATAATGCTGAGGAGAACATTTGTGTATGTGCCTTTTTGTTCACATGTCCGAGTATTTCTAGGATGGATACCTATTAAAAATTATGGATATATCTATCCTAAAACAGTGAAATACACATTCTTTTCAAGTGTACATGGAACATCTCCAGAATAGATTACACATTAGGCCACGAAACAAGTCTCAACAAATTCAGAAAGACTGAAGTCATACCATCATCTTTTCCAACCACAAAAGCTTGACAATAGAAATCAACCACAAGAAAAAAATATGAAAGACCACAAATACATGGAAGTTAAATAACATGGTACTGAACAATGAACAGGCTAACCAAGAAATCAAAGAGGAAATAAAAAAAATACATGGAGACAAATGAAAATGAAAACACAATGGTCCAAAATCTTTCAGATGCAGCAAAAGCTGTTTTAAGAGGGAGGTTTATAGCAATACAGGCCTACCTCAAGAAGCAAGAAAAATCTCAAATAAACAACCTAATCTCACACCCAAAGGAGCTAGAAAAAGAAAAGCAAAACTCAAAACCAACAGAAGGAAGGAAATAATAAAGATTAAAACAGAAATAAATAAAATAGAAACTAAAACAAAACAAAACAAAACCAATAGAACAGATCAGTGAAACCAGGAACTGGTCCTTTGAAAAGATCAACAAAACTGATAAACCTTTAGCCAGACCCATCAGAAAAAAAAGAAAAGAGAGAAAGAGAGATAAAGAGAGATGGAGGACTCAAATAAACAAAAAGAAGAGAAATAACAACTGACACCACAGAAATACATAAGATTATAAGAGAATTTTATTAAAAAATTATATGTCAACAAATTGCCAACCTAGAAGAAATAGATAAATTCCTAGAAACATATAATATAACCTCCCAAAACTGAATCATGAAGAAATGCAAACTTTGAACAGATGGTTACCAGCAACAAAATTGAATCAGTAATCAAAAAAATTCCCAAGAAACAGAAGTCCAGGACCAGACAGCTTCACAGGTGAATTTTACCAAATAATTAAATTAGAGTTAAAAACACATTTTTCTCAAACTATTCCAAAGAATAGAAGAGGAAAGAAAGCTTCCAAATTCATTCTATGAAGCCAGCATTACCTTGATACCAAAACAAGATAAAGACACTATAAAAAAAAAGAGAACTATAGGCCAATATCTCTGATGAACATAGAAACAAAAATCTTCAACAAAATATTAGTGAACCAAATCCAACAATACAATAAAAATTCACTCACCATGATCAAGAGGGATTTATTCCTGGGATGCAAGGGTAGTTTGATATTCACAAATCAATCAACATAATATATCACATCAACAAGAGAAAGGATAAAAACCATATGATTATTTCAACAGTTGCAGAAAAAGGGGCGCCTGGGTGGCTCAGTCGTTAAGCGTCTGCCTTCGGCTCAGGTCATGATCCCAGGGTCCTGGGATCGAGTCCCGCATCGGGCTCCCTGCTCCGCGGGGAGCCTGCTTCTCCCTCCCCCACTCCCCCTGCTTGTGTTCCCTCTCTCCCTGTGTCTCTCTCTGTCAAATAAATAAATAAAATCTTTAAAAATAATAATAAAAAAATAGTTGCAGAAAAAGCATTTGACAAAGTACTACATCCATTAATGATAAAAACTCTCAACAAAGTTAGGTCTAGAGGGAACATACTGCAACATAATAAAGGCCATCTATGAAAAACTCACAACTGACATCATACTCAAAGGCGAAAAACTGAGAGCTTTCCGCCTAAGATCAGGAACAAAACAAGAATGGTCACTCTCACCACTTTAATTCAACATAGTACTGGAAGTCCTAGCCACAGCAATCAGGCGAGAAAAAGAAATAAAAGTCATCCAAATTGGTAAGGAAGAAGTAGAACTTTCACTGTTTACAGATGACATGCATGATACTATATATAGGAAACCCTAAAGACTCCACCAAAAAACTGCTAGAACTGATAACTGAATTCAGTAAGGTCACAGGATACAAAATCAATACACAGAAATCCATTACATTTCTATACATGAATAATGAAGTAGCAGAAAGAGAAATTAAGAAAATGACCCCATTTACAATTGCACCAGAAATAATAAAATACCTGGGAATAAACTTAACCAAGGAGGTGAAAGACCTGTACTCTGAAAACTAGAAAACTTTGATGCAAAAAATTGAAGACGACACATGGGCGCCTGGGTGGCTCAGTTGGTTAAGCGACTGCCTTCGGCTCAGGTCATGATCCTGGAGTCCCTGGATCGAGTCCTGCATCGGGCTCCCTGCTCAGCAGGGAGTCTGCTTCTCCCTCTGACCCTTCCCCCTCTCATGTGCTCTCTCTCATTCTCTCTCTCTCAAATAAATAAATAAAAAATCTTTAAAAAAAAAAAATTGAAGACGACACAAACAAATGGAAAGATCTTCCATGTTCATGGATTGGGAGAACAAATATTATTAAAATGTCCATACTACCCAAAGCAATCTATAGATATTTTTTCCAAGATTTTGTTTATTTATTTGTCAAGAGAAAGAGCACAAGCAGGGGGAGCAGCAGGCTCCCTGCCCAGGAAGGAGCCCAATGCAGGACTCAATCCCAGGACCCTGAGCTGAAGGCAGACGCTTAACTGACTGAGCCACCCAGGCGTCCCTCAGTCTACAGATTTAATGCAATCTCATTCAAAATACCAAAGCATTTTTCACAGAGCTAGAACAAATAATCCTAAAATTTGTATGGAACCACAAAGACTCTGAATAGCCAAAGTAATCTTGAAAAAGAACAAATTGGAGGTATTACAATCCCAGATTTCAAGATATAATACTAGACACATAGATGAACAGGGTAGAATAGAATAGAATAGAAGCCCAGAAATAAACTCAAATCATATGGTCAACTAGTCTTCAACAAAGGAGGCAAGAATAGGCAATGGGAAAAAGACAGGCTCTTCAACAAAACTGGACAGTTACATGCAAAAGAATAAAACTGATCCACTTTCTTGCACCATACACAAAAATAAACTCAAAATGGATTAAGAACCCTAATATGAGACCTGAAACCATAAAAATCCTACAAAAGAGCACAAGCAGTAATTTCTCTGACATTGGCCATTGTAACATTTTTCTATCTCCTGAGGCAAGGGAAACAAAAGCAAAAATAAACTATTGGGACTACATCAAAATAAAAAGCTACTGTACAGCAAAGGAAACAATCAATAAAACTAAAAGGCAACCTATTGAAAGGGAAAAGATATTGCAAATGACATATCTGATAAATATATATATATCTTTATATATCCAAAATATATAAAGAACTATACAACACAATTTATCCAATTTAAAAACAGGCAGAAGACATGAACAGACATTTCTCCAAAGAAGACATCCAGGTGGCCAACAGACACATGAAAAGATGCTCAACATTACTCATCATCAGGGAAATGCAAATCAAAACTACAATGAGATATCATCTCACACTCAGGATGGCTAAAATCATACACACAAGAAGCAACAAGTGTTGGTGAGGATATGGAGAGAAAGCAATCCTTGTGCACTGTTGGTGGGAATGCAATCTGGTGGTGCAGCCACTGTGGAAAACATTCCGCAGTGGACATTCCTCAAAATATTAAAAATACAATTATCATATGATCCAGTAATTCCACTACTGGGTATTTACCCAAAAAAATATGAAGACACTAATTCAAAAAGCTATATACACCCCTATATAAACATTATTGCAGCATTATTTACAATAGCCAAATTATGGAAGCAACCCAAGTGTCCATCAATAGATGAGTGGATAAGAAGATGTGGTATGTATACACACACACACACACACACACACAGACAAATATTACTCAGCCATAAAAATAATGAAATCTTTCCAATTGCAACAACACAGGTAGGAGGCTATAATGCTAAGTGAAATAAGTCAGTCAGAGAACGACAAATCCATATGATTTCACTCATATGTGGAATTTAAGAAACAAAATAAATGAACAAAGAAAAAAAGAGACAAACAAAAAAACAGAATCTTAAATATAGTGAACAAGCTGGTGGTTACCAGAGAGGAGGTACAATTACCGTGGTGAGCACCGAGAAATGTATAGAATTTTTGAATCACTAAACTGTTCAACTGAAACTAATATACACTGTATGTTAATTATACTGGAATTAAAATTCTAAAAATTATGGGTATATGCATTTTAAATTTCAAGAGCTACTGACTTATTGTTCTCCAAAAAGGATTGAATAAATGAATCTTTAAATACATTTGATTTTATCATTTGAAAAAATTCTTAAAGCAAAATTCTTATATCTAAAACAGAATTTCTCAATATCAACACTGTTGACCTTTTGGGCTACGTGGGTTTTTGTGAGAGCTCTCCCATGCATTGTAGGATGTTGGATATCATCCCTGGTCACAACGCACTAGATGCCCATAGCACCCCCCCAACCATAGTTGTGAAAACCGAAAATAAGCTCCAGACATTGCTAAATGGCTCCTGGGGCAAAATTGCTTCCAGTTGAGAACTATTGATTCTAGAGAATGGGTATTATAAATATAACCAAACTAAAAACTAGAAAATTAAACAATTTAGAAGCTTAAGGAGGTGTTAGGAGAATGCCCAGTAGAAGTAATACATCTTTACCAGATCTGAGTATTACTTAAAAGTCTTTGCTAATTTTTCTTAAGATTTATTTATTTATTTTAGAGAGAAATAGAGAGAGAGAGAGAGAGCACGAATGGAAGGGGCAAAGGGAGAAGGAGAGAATCTCAAACAGACTCTACACTGAGTGCGGAGCCTGACACGGGGCTCGATCTCCCCACCCTAAGATCACGACCTGAGCCGAAACCAAGAATCACTCAACCGACTGAGACATCCAGGCACCCAAGTAATTTGATAAGAAAAAAGCTTAATATTTTAATATCTTCCTTGGCTATTTTTCTTCCTCCGTTCGTGTGTTTTGTGCATTTTTAATTGGGTTGTTAATTTTTTTCTTATTGATTTAAAAGAACTCTTCCTATGTTAAATATCTTAATCATTCACTTATATTTTCTCTGTGTATTCTTATTTTTAGGTCTAGCTGTATAATTACCCACTACTGGTAGCTTTTTGCTGATTTAAGAGGTTTATGCTAACAAAATCTCAAAGGAGACCGGGAAGTAGGGGGAAAGATAGTGGAAATGATCTATCAGACCCTCACAGAACCATAGAATAACCAGTAAGCACAACTTTATTCTAAGTCCTACGAATAGAACTTTCTCCAATTACTTTGGGAAAAGTGACAGCTGATCAAGGCGGGCTACTTGGGTCAACAAGTGTGACACCACTCCTTGTGTCCTCGTGTATCTGCCATGGTTCAGTACAGAAAACAGAAAACAGAAAACACTAAGTATTTTAAGCAGAAGTGGGGCTACAGAATTGGTGAGAAGGCCCGTGGAATGGAATTCATGACTCGCCATTCATTCTATTTTATAGATGGGTAAATGTATAGATGAGAGAGAGAAAGAGACTAGCTTTAGTGGTGACTCAAAACCAGGAAGTCTCTGCCGTCACACTTGATCCTGCCATGAGACTGGGGCTGCCTTCAGACACCCACAAAGTGATGGTGAACCTTGGAAGGATGAGTTTTTATGTTTTGATGGCCTTCTCCTGCTTAGCAGGAGAAACAGCAGCAGGAAAGTGGCCTTCATCCCACGCCTGCCTTCCACTTGTCCCAAGAATGCAGCTCACTGCTGGGACCTAATTTACATCCAGAATACTGGCTGCAAGGCAGTCTGAAACATGTCATTTTAATTTTTCCAACGTTTGCATGACAGTCATGGCGCCTAGAAGGAGGATAAATGGATGTTGAACAAGCCAAGCTACAGTATCCATGACATCTTTATACAATAAAAAGCATGAATTCCAATATGCTATCCCCTTTATTTTCATATTCTGCAAGAAAATATTCTAATCAAGCCCTGCTGGGACACAGTTAGGTATGACTTCTATTTTACTGGTGCATTCACTCATTTATTAGCTCTTTCACATACCTAAAAAATATGTATTGAGCTCCTATATGTATCAGGCCCTGGGTTAGTCAGTGAGGCTACATTAATGATGCAAGAGACAGAGGACCACAAACAAGTTAGCAGGACATTAGAAGTGGGTGCAACAAACATAAAGGGCAATATGGGGCACTTCTGTGGCACAAAGCAAGGACACACCTGACTCCACCTGCCAGACTAGTAAGGATGAGGCAAAGTGGGGTGGAAAAGTGTTCCAAGCAGTATATACTCTTCCCCAAAAAAGTAGGAGGAAGAACCATACAATAGAACCACTAGGGCGTTGTAGTTGAGTGAATGTGGGGAGTGAAGGAGAGGAGAGAGTGAGGAGAGCTCCAAGGATTCTGCCTTGGGAGGGGAGTGTATGCCATTCACTCATTTGGGAACACAAAGATGGCTTTTACTGTTGATGATGAAGGAGGTGTGGTCACCTGCAGCTGGTGAGCAAGAGGTGGCCAGGTCAGACATTTGGGCCAAATACCAAAAATATTCCAGGTGAGTCAAATGGTTAAAGATGGGAAATCAAATTATAGAAGAGAATTGGATTTTTGTTCTTGAGGAGAAACCTTTTTAACCTTAAGAAAGGTAAAGAAAATAAATCAAAAGAAAAGTGATGAATTCTGCATCATAAAACTTTCACTGTGCTCTTCAAAAATCGCAAAAGAAAATCAAAACAACAGATCGAAGGATAAATCACTGCAGCAAAATGACAGGCCAAGGGCTATCTTTATTATAAAACTCATACATATTGATAAAAAACATATTCAGACCCTAAGAAATAAAATACGAAGAGACAACTCACAAAAGAGAAAATATAGCTGGTAAACACATGTGGCAAAATATTCAAATTGCTAGTTATCAAATAAACACAATTTTTAAAAACTGAGATGTCATTTTCACATATTAAATTAGCCAAAATGCTTCAGTGATAATAACTAATGCTGAAAAGAGTACATGAAGGTGCTACTCTCAAAAAATTACTTACGACAGTGTAAATGAGCACAGGTATTTTGGAAGGCAATTTGGCAATGTGCGATAGTATCCGGAGTCATAAATACGTTCCTTTCCTTGGGCTCTCTGGAAGTGTGGTTACAGTCTGTTGTGAGGAAAAGAATCTTAAAAGGAGGGAAGGCTGCTCACATGAAGATGTTCTGCCTGTGATCACTTGTGATACAGAAAAAAATAGAAACAATCTAGATATTTAGAAACGGGGTGATAGGTCAATAGTGGTATATTACGTGGATGGACTGTTAATACAGTCATTAACAATGAGATCTGACCAAACACAATGTGGTAGCTTGGATTGGATCTGGAACAGAAAAGGTCATTAGCGGAAAAACCAGTGATACCCAAATAGTCTATAGGCTCCTTTGTAACTAAAGGAAATCCACAAAGCCCTGCTTCATGAAGCTTGTATTGGTTGGGGTAAGGCAGGCTTTGTCGTCTCATACATGCACTCTGTCTCTCCATTTAATGGTAAGGCTAAAAATAGTTTGCAATTAATGAAGCAGACCTATTAGCTCTTAACAACCAAAGGTAATGTATCTGCAGAATATCATTCCCGTATCGTAAGTCAATCATCACAGTAAAAGGAAGGCGCCCGGGAAGGCTATTGCTGCCATGAACAATGCCTACAGCATTGTCAACTGACAGCGACGGAAGTGCTATTGGGGTGACTGGGGATTACAAAAGACACAGAACAGGTACTCTCTTGCTCCTGTACAGCTCCTGGCTGGCTGTATTCTAGAATAGGATTTTCCAAATTTTTTTGCTCTCTAGGCCCTGGATTCTCTAGGGAAGCTCTGATTCTAATTCAGGTCTCACCGCAGTGGAAGTTGGAGGGGCAACACCATGGGGCCTCATAGGACATAGACTGGAGGATGGCCAGAGCCAGGTCTCACAATGTCTAAGAGAGGAGGGACAGGCCCATAACCAGAGTCCTGGGCTTCACATCTTCATGAAGATTCTAAACTAGAGCTGGTGGGGAAGCCCAGTGCTCTGAGCATGGTGCTTTTACATACACTCACTTATGTGTCCTTGCATACTGATGGGAAGAGTTTGTTTTTCCTTCCTCAAAATAACTAACATTTTAGTTAATGGAAGAAATACTTGCACACTGTATGTTTGATAAGGGGCTAATATCCAAAATATATAACTCATACAATTCAATAGCAAAAAAAAAAAAAAATACAATTTTTTTTTTTTTAAAGATTTTATTTATTTTGACAGAGAGAGACACAGCGAGAGAGGGAACACAAGCAGGGGGAGTGGGAGAGGGAGAAGCAGGCTTCCCGCTGAGCAGGGAGCCCGATGCGGGGCTCGATCCCAGGACCCTGGGATCATGACCTGAGCCGAAGGCAGACGCCCAACGACTGAGCCACCCAGGCACCCCAAAAAAAATACAATTTAAAAATGGGCAAAGAACCTGAAATTTTCCAAAAAAAGACATTTTCCCTAAGAAGATATACAAATCAGTAGCCAACAGATACATGAAAAGGTGCTCAACAACACTAATCAACAGGGAAATGCAAATCAAAGCCACACCGCACCTGTTAGAGTGGCTATTACCAAAAAGACAGGAGATAACAAGTGTTGGTGAGAACGGGGAGAAAAGGGACTTTTCTTGTGCACTGTTGGTGGGAATATAACTTGGCACAGCCACTCTGGAAAACTAGACAGAGGTCCCTCAAACTACTATGACTGGGTGTCTGAAGGAAATGAAAACAGGATCTCAAAGAGGTATCTGCACCCCTGTATTCATTTCAGCATTATTTACAATAGCCAAGACATGGAAACAACTAATGTCTGTGGATGGATGAATGGATAAAGATACTATGATATGTACACACACACACACACACACACACGCACGCACACACACACCCGCACACAGCACTGAACAATGGAATATTATTCAGTTATTAAAAAAAAAAAAGGAAATCTTGCCTCTCGTGACAACATGGATAAACCTGAAGGGCATTATACTAAGTGAAATAAGTCAGACAGAGAAAAGCAAATACTGTATTATTTCATTTATATGTGGAATCTAAAAAAAGTCAAACTCATAGAAACAGAGTATTGGAGGTTGCCACAGTGGGTGGGGTGGGGTGGGGTGGGGTGGGGTGGGGAGGACAATGGGTAAAGGTAGCCAAAGGATACAAACTTGTAGTTCTAAGATGAATCCGTTCTGGAGATCTAATGGACAGCGTGGTGACCACAGTTCACAATACTTGAAAGTTGCTAAGAGAGTAAATCTTACAAGTTCTTCCTGAGATGATAAATGTGTCAGCTTCCCTTACTGTGATCCTTTCTCAACATGTATGTCAAATGCATATATCAAATTATCACACTGTACACCTTAAACTTACTCGATGTTATATATCACTTGTATCTCAATAAAGCCCAAAATAAATAAATAAACATGGGGGCGGGGAATAAAATACAGCTATACCTCCATTCTCCATTCCTGACCTCTTCCTTTTTCTCTTCCAGCGGTAACAACCATTTGGTGTTACTGTGTCTTATCTCCATGGAGGTTTATATGCCTTTATTTTATCTGCACATTTCTTTATTTTTACCAGAAACAACCTAACGGTCCATCAGTAAGAGAATGGAGAAATTGTGGTTTATCCATACAAGGTACCAGTATCTTTCCACCTTGAACATTTATTTCTTTAAAATGAAAGAGAGATCTGAAGAAAGAGAAAGAGACAGAGATGCAGGAGAAAACCCTGTAAACTTTAAGGCTCCCCTCAAATAGTAGCCAGCTTCTGATCATCTTCTCCTCACTGCTGGCCTGGTAATCATCAATCTTTTTGTTTCTGAGAGAGAGCGAGCGAGCATGAGAGCACAAGCCAGGGGAAGGGCCAGAGGGAGAGGGAGAGAGAGAATCTCAAGCAAGCTCCACACTGAGCACGGAACCTGACGTGGGGCTTGATCTTATGACCCTGAGATCATGACCTGAGTCGGACACTTGACCAACTGAGCCACCTAGGCGCACCTCGTTCTTTGCTTTCTAAATCCATTACCACTTGTCTATGTGCATTTCAGTTTCCAAATGTCATCACTGCCATCTTCTGCCTCTTTCCTTTTGTCCTGCTGGCTGCTGCCCTTTGCCCCAGTTTACAAGCATTTCAGTGGAATTTTGGAAGGACCAGTAGTAAACATGTTTGTTCAACCCACCGTGTTTCACCAGAAATCAATTGATCTTCATGACAATATGGGATACAGAAAGGAGAAATAATTCCCACTTTACAGAGGAACAAACTGAAGTCTAGAGTGTGTTGATGTAAAATCTTATCAATGGGACAGGAAACAGAAATAGTGAGTAATGGAGGTAGAATTGTTCTTCCTCCTAGAGTTGGTGTTCTTGGTGATGGTGTCCAACCTCTTCTTCTCAGCTTCCACTACACTCTCCTGCTGGGGGCTCCCATCCCAGCCAGTCACTACCACATAGACGCTGGTGGCTCCCCGATCTATTTCTCCAGCCCAGCCCTCTCTTTCAGAGGGGCACGTCTATGTGCCCAACAGCCAAGTGGATCCAGGTGTCAGGTGAGCCTCTCAAATTTAACATGTCAAAACTGAGTCCCTTATTTTTCTCTTTAACTTGGGCTGCACCAGTAATCCCTGTCCTCATAAATGGCCTCACCATCCACCATGACTTCCAAAAACCTGCAAGTCCCCTTCAGCACCCAATTGATCACATCTTATCAATTCTCTCCTGTTCATGGAGGCCTTGGAATCTTCCTCAACCCAGTGCCTACAGCAGGGCTACCAGCTGCTCGGACTTGTGCGTTCCGTGGACCCTATTTGCCATTTGGTCAAGACTTCCCTGGTGGTTTTTCCGGCCCTTCCAGATCCCAAGGGGCACAGTTTCCTTCTCACAGCGTAAACAGCTTTTATTCTCCACTGAAGACTATGTGTGAGTAGCTAAGTGAAACTTTTCTCTTGCAAAGCAGTGGAATGCAACATGAAGGGTGTTGGGGTCAGAGGATTGGGGGCTCCAAACCTTGTGTGTGGGAGGCGGTATGAATGGCTCTCAGCTGGAAGGAAGCGCCAGAGGCAAACGTGCTTTGTGAGCACAGCTTTTTTCTCTTTGTGTGTTTGTTTGAAGTGTCCTTGAGGGCAGGGGCAGATCTCCAGCTGGGAGATGTCTGAAGCTGTATTTGCAGAGCGAGCACATTGCTGGAGATTGTAGATTATCGGGGCCTATGTGGAGCGGGAAGTTAAAAGCAGGAGAAAGCCACCCAGCAGAGCCACTTTTGCTCTGGAAATAGATTCCAGACTGGGCGGGGTGGTGGATCTGGAAGGACCAGAGAAACCGCAGATAAGGAGACCGTGGAGCGTGTTCCTCACCGGGATGAGCACCAATCAAAGTATCTCTCTAAATCTCTTCCAGCTAAGTGAATGAAACTAAAGGGACTTTCCTTATATCAAGAGAAAGTCCAGTCTTTGAACAGGGCAAGTCAAGCCCAAGCTACACTCTCCAAACACTCCTCATGAAGCAGAAAGTTTAGATAATGGTTACAACAAGGAGGTCTTGTGGGATTTTATCTATTATGATATGAAAACATACCAGCACTTCCTCAACATGAAAAAACATCAAAAGAGTAGGCCACTTACATGTGGACGAAAGATTTAAGCAGTTACATATGAAAATCACACTCGTATTTAACCAACAATGGTTAGAATGATGGGGAGAAAAAAACGTATTACGCAACAGAAAACTAGTTTTGAAGAACTGTAGCCTTGAAAACTAATATAATGCATTTATACAATATATCCTGAAGCTGTGTTCTTGTGAGCTAAAAGCTATACTTCTTAAGAGATAAGTAAATAAAAAGTGTTGCTTTGCCACAAGGGAGTTGTATTCTTGGGCTTTCTTCTTTGGAGGGCTTTCAAAACTGTATTAGGTTTTTGCATTAGAAACTTCTGAATAATTAGGTCAATTTCTCATGGTAATTTTATTTCATAAAATGCTTCAACTTCCTGAGCAAAATTCATCTCTGATTCAGTTAGTTTTGTAATCCAATTCA
The DNA here is from genome assembly GCF_002201575.2 of Neomonachus schauinslandi. NCBI lineage: Eukaryota > Metazoa > Chordata > Mammalia > Carnivora > Phocidae > Neomonachus > Neomonachus schauinslandi. Next base: position 120,983,873 of record NC_058409.1, read on the forward strand.
TAAAAACACTTCAAAATGCACACAAAAATATCATCTGTGACAGAAATACATTGCTAGCTTTTTAGTTATTTGATTTTCATGGAATGAACCAAGTTCTATTCACTGATGCAATGGAAAGCACCCACACTAACTAAAAATAATTAGGAAATTCTGAACAGGAAAAAAAAATAACCCTTATTTCCATCTTTTTGAAGCATGCTCCAACTATTATTACTAAAGCAGCACTATGAATATGGTAACCAAAATCTGCCACTGGAGCCCCTTCCAAGGTGATGCCTTCAAGGCAGCAGTGAAAATGTGGGTTTAAGACAGAGCGGTGTTTTTTCTAGTCACCCAGGGACTTAAGACATTCTCAAACACTGAGGAGCAGCACGAAGTGTTTTCCAGAGCCCTGCCAGGTTCTCTCTGTGGGGCATTTCTGTTCACATCACAATCGTGCTTCCCTTTCAAGTCCACCACTGCAGCGCATAATTCCAGAACACACTCCACCATTCCATACAGTATAATTCCCAAATGTAATTCACCCTCCCAGGGCGTAATTTTTCACTCCAGAGTATAATTCCAGAGTAATCCACCATTCCAGAATGCAACTCGCCATTTCTGAGCACCTTGACTTTCCCACATGTTAAGCAATGGGCTCAGTTAGATGCTTTCTAATGTCTCTCATACTTTGACATTCCATACGTCCCTAAATATCACGTGGGGGGAGTATCTGCCTAATACGGAAGGTGAGAGGGAAGAGGATCCCTCAGAGCAGTTCATGGCTGCTCCCTTAGAGCCACAGAAACAGGGGTCCTCTTTTAGAAGCCCCACTATGGGTCCTCCCTTGGCCATACCACACGCCTTGGCTGGAATGTGGTGTCTCAGGCCACGTGCCTCTGAGAGCCAGGACCGTGTGTAGACCACTCCGCGAGTGCCCCAAACCCTGGATTCCCTACCCAGATTCCTGTTTTCTGGTCCTCGGTGGCCTCTTCCTTTCCTTCTGAGGGTGGACCCCACTGCTGGTGTGTGCAACCTCAGGTGAGAGGGATGGCCACTGGATTGCGGTCTGCCAGGATGGCTGGTGGACAGAGCTGGGGTTGTTGGCTGGGGGTCTGCATGTCTTCTGACAGGGAAATCTGGGCTGAGAGCCTCTAGCCACAGCTCCTGTTAGGAATTAGTCAACAAGCCCAAGGGAACACAGATGCCAGGAATGCAGAGAGAGTGCCGGTGATGTGGGGAACAGAGGCAGAAGGAAATGTAGATAAAATTAAATGTTGATATAACCTGCAGCCCATTGACAAATACTTGAGGCTGGCAGAGTATAACCTTCCTCCAGGAAGCTCCCAGCTGTGTTCATGTTAATGTCTTGCTAGAGGGAAAAACTACCTTAGCTTGACAGTAGCCTGGCCTCCAGGATCCTGCGAGTCTTCTTCAGCATCTGAAAATCGTTTTGGAACTTCCTTTTGTTTCTACTTCCCCCAACCCCAAAGTATATAATCAGCTGCTCTTCACAAATCCCAAGAGAGCAGCTCTTTCTGCCTCCGGGTCCTGTCCCTGTGCTTTAATAAAACCACCTTTTTTGCACCAAAGACGCCTCAAGAATTCTTTCCTGGCCGTCAGCTCTGGACCCCAACAACACTGCTCCCAAAATATATCATTTGACTTCCTTCCGTGGGGCTTTGAGTCTTTTCATCTGGACTCTGGGCCTCGGTGCAAACTTGGTATTTCCTCTCCTCTCCCCTTACTCTCATTCCTGGGGCCCTTCAAGGAGTGTGGTCTTATTGGAACACTTTCTTGCTGATTGCTCAGGCTGCAGTCCTCTACCCTGTGGTACTCTGCGGGGAGGAGAAAGCCTGCCTTTTGGCTGGAAGTTAGTACCTGAGCAGAATGGTAATAAGACCCAGAAACCTGATGCCCTCTCTTTATCCCTGCCCTTATACAAAGTTGTCTGTCTTGGGCACGGGACAGCCACCTAAGTGACTAGCATGGCTGCCGATCTTAAGACCCCCCTACCCCCACCCTGTGAGGTTTCCTCCTTGTTGGTCTAATGTGATGCCCTCCACATCTCTGGTCTAACTGCTTCTGGCCTCAAGACCTCCATTGGGAGCCAGCCAAAACCAGTACCTGATGGAATTAAAACCCAACTGGGGACCCTTTCCTAGGGAAGGTGGCTTTAAATACTACATGTATTAGAATGTCACTTAGGCCAGGATGGATTTCTATCTTTATTGTTTCCGTCAATGTCCTCTACTAACTAAAGTTACAAATTTCAGCAATTTCCTCTTGAAAACTTTTCTAGTGTTTTCCATGGGTTAAAAATGGTGGGTTCTTCGTGGCCTTCATGGTAGGGCCTTCACAGCAAGGCAAGCCTTCATAGCAAGGCAAACTCAGGCACTCACTATAGTCTAGAATGGGATGGGGAAGGGGGTGGGAAGGGCAGGCCTCCCTCCTACAGGTCCTGTATGGCAGGCATCACGTGATGATAGCGATTTTGTTCCAGGGACACGCCTCAGGTCGCTTTGACACAAGGAACCTCTGATAATCCTGCATCTGGGACACCACGGGGGGGGGGGGGGGGGGGGGGGGTGTTGGGCACAGAGATTTTCTTGGTAATGGACCTTCTGTCTTCAGCCCCCAGGGACTCTCCCTTGGGATGCCTTTTAACCCAATGGGAACAATCGGATTGCAAGATTTAAGGGAAAAAAACATGGCGTCTGTTCATCTGTCTGAGCTAAGTTTTAAACCAGCAACCTTTCTTCTCTGCCTTCTGCCAGCACCTCACCTCTTCTGCCTCCCCCTCCCCCTCCTCCTGGTTCCGCCCCCCCGTGGGTGTGGCCTGCATAACCAGCTTCTAGACCACCCCTGGTCCTTCCAGCACTGTTGGCCCCTACTCTTCCCATTGCTGTCGAGGAGGGAGGAGCACCCCTGGAACCTACCACGGCCCACTCCGGATTTCCCCCACTGCTGTCCCAGGTAAAAACTGACAATGCAGAACAAATGGATTGACTTTTAAGTGGACCCAGGTGGAACATAATTTGGTATTTAAACTAACTGAAACTTCTTGGGCGCCTGGGTGGCTCAGTCGGTTAAGCGACTGCCTTCGGCTCGGGTCATGATCCTGGAGTCCCGGGATCGAGTCCCTGCGTCGGGCTCCCTGCTGGGCGGGGAGTCTGCTTCTCCCTCTCCCACTCCCCGTTTGTGTTCCCTCTCTCGCTGTGTCTTTCTCTGTCAAATAAATAAATAAAATCTTTAAAAAAAAAAAAAAGAAAGAAACTTCCTATTTTACCAACATTTACTAAAGGTCAAATGAGCTCATGTTACCTCTGTTGGAATTTGTTAGCAAAAAGATGACTTAAAAACAGGGGCACCTGGGTGGCTCAGTCGGTTGAGCGTCTGACTCTTCAGCTCAGGTCATGGGATCGAGCCTCACATGGGGCCCGACGTTGGGCTCCAAGCTCAGTGAGGAGTCCGCTTGAGATTCTCTCTCCCTCCACCCCTCCCCCAGCACTCTCTCTCTAAAATAAAAACAAAAACAAAAAAAGATGACTTAAAATGATGGTTAATTTTGTCTGTCTCAAGGTTAGTTTCAAGGATATTTGAGTGTGTTGGTAAACCGGCTTTGTGCTTACTGGATTCATACATTTGCCATCTAAAGAATTCTGGTGTAACAGTTCACATTTGGTTACTACTTAGTTTTCACTGGAGACCAAGATTTCTAAGAGTTAAAAGTTTGCTAAATGTAATTAAGACTGATGGGAATAAGGGAAGCAACTCTGAAATGAAAAAGTTGTTGTAAAAGGTTTATGAAGGGAAATCATCGGAAAGGAATTTTATATGTGATCAGGACTAAAGTTAAAATGAGTGGATTTTAAAAGTACAGTGGCATGATTGAAATTCTGCTTTTCTCTCTGTTAAAAGGACAAGGTTTTCTTGAATTGTGGTTTGCACTTGATAAGAAAATGTAAAGTTTTTTATTTATTTTTTTTTTTTCTCTTTTGTCTGGCTGGGAAAACCAGTTTCTAGTTTTGTCTTTATCAGGTCTTTGATTACTTAGCTACAACTTCTTCTGAGTATTAAATGCATTATAAAGAGCTAAATTTTGCTAACAACCGTATAACCCTACATATTTGCCTTTGAAATCTCTTATTGTCACCTTGATTAAATAAATAAGTTTTGTAATGATCTGTAATCCTATTCAGGCATGTGCTTTATAAACTTCTGAGGTTTTTTAACAAACTTCTTAAGATTTAAAATGTAAATGAAGTCTTTTTGACTCATTAGGCCTTTTTATTTGGTATGTTGAGTTACTCTGGAAGCACTGTTAAACAGATAATAAGCCTTAGGTTGTATTGCTTGGGTAAATGCTATAACTAGAGATGATAGGCAGTTCCTAAAGTTTTAATATGTTCTGGTATAAGGCCATCACTTAATATTCTGATTATTGAAGTGTTATGTGTCACAGAAATAACCAGATTTCCTTGTCAACTATATTGCAACCTCTCATCAGTTTTTGTTTTTGTTTTTAAGATTTTATTTATTTTTGAGAGAGAGAGAGAACGAGAAGGGGAGAGAGGCAGAGGCGGAGGAAGAAGCAGGCTCCCCGCTGAGCAAGGAGACAGATGCGGGACTCGATCCCAGGACTCTGGGATCATGACCTAAGCCAAAGGCAGATGCTTAACTGAGCCACCCAGACGCCCCTCTCATCAGATCTTTAACCATGCCCATATTTTAGTCTTTTTGTCATTTATGGGTTTTGTTTGTATTCTCTTATAAAATGTGTTTCATCTTCCAGGAGATTCATAAAAAGGGCTTTTGACAAATACAGGTTTTTAATATCATTAAAATCCTAAAACTAAAATGGGTAAGAATTGCCAGAACTAACTAAAGTGAGGATGATTATAGTTTTTGTGACTCTTATTTGAAACACTGCTGGTTCTTTAATGTTTGCTCTTCCAGGTTAAGGAAACTTTCTTTTAAGACATCAATGATATACAGAAATAATGATAAAGTATTTCTCTGTGAACAAAATGAAGCCTTTAACTTTTCTCTCCACCTGAACGCTCTGAAATTCAAAAGATCTCCCTAAGTATTCTCCCTTCCCTGGCAATCATAGCAGTCATTTGCATAAATTCAATAAAAATCCGTTCTCCTTGTAACAGGACACCACTGGTTTTGAAACATTGGTTATTTTATCAAGGCTTTAACTGGAATGTCCTATTTGAGAGACATGCATAGACTCAGATATGACCAAATGGCTTTAAGGAACTAAGGTTGACTTTATGAAGCATGGAGCCAATAGGGTCCCTTGGAAATGTTGGCCTGATTCCTGCTTACAGAGTTCCCAGCAGCATTACCAGCCGAGTGAAGAATGTCACTTCCTGCAGGTAGAGGAACCTCAGGATACTTTGGGGACCTCGTGAAAAGGAATTCACCCAGATCTACAGGTATTGTAGGCATGTGTGATGGCAAGCACTTGGCTTAGCTTCTGGCCTAGAGAAGCTACTAAAAGTTCAATCTAGATTCCTTATAAAAGTTCCAGCAAAGCCGATTCTAAAAGATCACTATTCTTGCTGAGCTTATGTAAGTCATTAGGCCGAGTCTGTTAAAATTGGACTGGTTTTACAAACGAATTAGTCTTGATTTGGCTATCTTTGATAAAAATGAGGGTTATTACAGAGAGATGTTTCAACAACACATCTTTGTAGATATTAGATCTTAAGCACTCAAGACTCAAGACACTGGGTTTGTAATTTGCTCCAACCGTTAACCTATATTTTTTCTTTTGTTTCTATAAAAGGTGCCTCTTATGAATTACCTGATTGCTTGCTAAACAAACGAGGATATGATGGCAGTAGATATTTTAACTGCCTCACAAGGTGAAAGCAGTGCTAACATAAAAACAGAATGTGGGGGACACCTGGGTGGCTCAGTCTGTTAAGCAGCTGCCTTCGGCTCAGGTCATGATCCCAGGGTCCTGGGATCGAGTCCTGCATCGGGTTCCTTGCTCAGCGGGGAGCCTGCTTCTCCCTCTGCCTCTGCCCTCTCCCTGCTTGTGCTCTTTCTCTCTCTCTCTCTGACAAATAAATAAATAAAATCTTTAAAAAAAAAAAGAGAGGGAAAAAAAAAACAGAATGTCGTGCATTTACTCCAGGTATCACAAAAATGTAACAGGATGGCTAAAAGATACAAATACTCAAATTGGTGCTTTAAACGATCTCTTTCCTTTAGTGATTGGTTAAACTGCTGGACTGGAGGAAAATTTTGGTCAACTGTCAAAGGCTGGTTTTTTGGGGCTTCTCTTTCTCATTATAATTCTAACCATATTTTGTTGTCTTTTCCAGTGTCTCCCTCCCTGGTGCCAAGACTCCTTCCTTCACTGTTGTAACTTCCAGCTGACAGATGATCCTTTCTACTTAAGGAGGTTCATCTATGTTGTCGACCTTGGATTGGCTGCCACTGCCTACAGATAAACTCCCCAACTGACCAATGTTGACCCGTAAGTAAGGACATCTCTACACCCCTCTCCAGCAGGAAGAAGTTACCGAAGATAAGACCTTCCACCCTCAACAACCTTAAAGATTTAAGGGTCAAAATTGTTCAGGGGGATATGATGTGGGAAACAAAGGCAGAAGGAAATGTAGATAAAATTAAATGTCCTTAGCTGTCTTCATGTTAATGTCTTGCTAGAGGGGAAAACTACCTTAGCTTGACAATAGCCAGGCCTCTAGGATCCTTGTGAGTCTTCTTCAGCATCTGAAAATCCTTTTGGAACTTCCCTTTGTCTCTACTTCCCCCAACCCCAAAGTATATAATCAGCTGCTCTTCACAATCCCAAGGCAGCAGCTCTTTCTGCCCATGGGTCCCGTCCCTGTACTTTAATAAAACCACCTCTTTTGCACCAAAGACGTCTCAAGACTTCTTTCTTGGCCGTCAGCTCTGGACCCCAACAACACTGCTCCCGAAACACATCACTAACACCACAGACCTGGCAACTATCCCAGGGGTATAGTTCTAGGCCCATCTCTACCCGTAGCTCCAGCTGTCTTAGGGAAGGTTAAGGCAAAACACAGCTTTTGAGCGCCACTGTGTGCGGGAGCTCGCCCACTGTGATCTTTTGCTTTCCCTGACACAGCTCACTTTACACCGTGGCGTCCAAGAAAGCAAGCAGGATGGGACAGCCCTAAGTCTCCACTCACGAGCCTCCTGTCGCTACTCACGCGCACGCGCACTTGTGCATTCATGCACACACAGACACACAAATGTACACATATGCACACACGCGTCCGCATGCATACACACCCTCCCCGCCCCAAGCAGAAATCTTTTTTAAACCACTTAACGATGATTCATCATTAACAATGAAAAATGTTAAGATCATTTAACAATTGAGGGAGGACAAAGAAGCATAGGCTATTAAACTTGACAAAAGCATGTGAACAAGAATACAGTATAGAAGGTTTTAAGCTAGAAGGGTGTTTCAAATTCATCTAATTCTGTGGTTCTCAAACTTTGAGGATCATCAGAATCACCTGAAAGCTTATAATAACAGATGGATGGCCCTGTCTGGAGTTGCTGATTCAGTAGATCAGGGATGGGGCCCGAGGATTTGCATTTCTCACATGCTCTCAGGAGACGCTAGTGCTGGGGGGAGGGGGCAGGGGGTCCTAAACCACAATGTGAGAACCACTGGTTCGGCCGAACCTCTGATTTCAATGATGGAGAAATTAAAACTCAGAGGAGCTAAGTGTCTTGTGTGAGGTCACAGCAGCTAGTGAAGAGCTGATGCTAAGACCTTGATTTATTGACTCTCCTGCCAGATGCTAGAAAGCATATACTTCCGAATCTTAGGAAGCTGTAAGAGCTTTCAGTTTGACCCAGACCTCTTCCCAGGTGGTACCAGTGACTCCCAACCCTTTTTGTTACCTTAACACACATCACACTCCCCCTAAGAGTATATCCCTGGATTAGGAAGGCTTCCTCTATGAGATATTTCAAAATCTCTAAATATCCAGGTCAAGAACACTGTTGCATGGAGTTTGAAGAAGCTCCCCAGGTGCTCCTCATGTGCACCTGCCCTTGGCTGAGCCCACCATGAGTCCCACTCTGGCAGGGACTCTCATCCATCCCCAGTGTCCCCAGGCTTCTGCCAGATGTATCTTTTCATATCTAATTAGGCATATCTAAGTGAGCCTCTCAGCCCTGATGGCTCACAAACACCCCAAACTCCAAATGTTCCAGAATGAAACCATCCTCTTCAACCTCCAAATCTCTCTCATGTTCTCCATAGTTCAAAAACCTGCAGCCCCTTTAACTGCTCCTCTTCTCAGACTTTCCAGAAACAACCCTGATGCTACCCCCAGTAACCCATAGAATGTAAGCTCTCTGAGCGCAGGGACCTTTGTGTTCACCCTTTATTCTTGATACCTACAATAGTCTCTGGGATACAATAGGCATTCCATAAATATTTGCTGTCTGATCGACTAAATGCCTGAATAAATCCCTATCTTCCTTCTAGCACTACGGCCGGGACCTTAGTTCAGCCTTCTATCCAACTGTGCTAACATCCCCAAATAGCCACAAACCTGAATTTGCTCTTCCAGGTGCCCCGAGGTACCACAGGACTGCTAGAAGAAAAGAAATCATGGCGGCAAGAGTGGGTCATCTCTCCAACATTAGACCCCTGTCTTGTTTGGAACCAGAGGACATTTGCTCCAGGTCAGAGACCCACTGAGACGTAGCTCAGGCTCCACTCTGAGGTCTGAAGGGAATGTGTCATTCCAGAGACCCTGGGGGTCGGAGGTCTGCTGCAGGAAACTGGGTCACCTTTCCGAAGAAGGCATGGAAGGAACACTGGGGAAGGGCCAAGGTGATATTTGCTCCTAATATTAATTCTCCCCTTAATTCTCCCCATCCCATGAGCCTGGAGCCACACCACACGTAGGAGATCTTTTTAAGGGCTGGGGATTACAATGTCTATAATCAGCCTCTTCTAAAGTTCTCTCTGATGACCTCAGGAGAATGACCTGTTCTCACAGAAGGCAGCCTTCTCCATAATTCCTCTGGCTCATGGCTAGATGCATAACCTTTTTAGGTTATTGTGACTACAATGAGGGTCCTTATGAGGAAAAAGAGAATCACCCTTAGAACACCACAGTGATGCATCGCTGCCAGCCAAATCCATGGGTGAATGCAAACTTTAATGGGGGAAGCTTCCATGAAGAGAACATCTGCATAGCCTCAAAGCATAGTTACCAATTACTGTGGTGGTTTTAACACGTGTCCACAAATTCTTTGATATTCTTCCTCCAGAAAGTGGAGCTGAACTTCCCTCCCTTGAGTGTGGGCTGGATTTAGTGATCTACTTCTAATAAATGGAGTATGAAAGGGAGAAATGGTAGCTTTCCCATGAAGATAGATGGCAGATGCCACTTTGACCAAGTGCTCAAGGTTGACATCACCAGTGAGAAGACGTGTTGGCATCGTTTGTCCCCTGATTTGATTGGATGTGAAGGATACTTCACCTCTCTGATATTCCTGCCTGAAATGCACAGCCCCGGTCTAGTCATCAGAAAATATTAGACAAACCCAAATTAGGATGACAGTCTACAAAATAATTGACCAATACTCTTCAAAAGTGTCAAGGCCATGAAAGACAAAGAATCTGCCACAGATTGAATGAGACTAAGGAGATACAACAAAATGCAATGTGGTACCCTCGATTAGACTCTGGAATAGAAAAAAAAAAAAACAGTGGAAAAACTGATAAAATTTGAATAAGGATTGTACTTTCGTTAATAGCATGGTGCTAATATTAATATCCCAGTTTTGATAAATGGGCTATGGCAGCATAAGATGTCAACATTACAGAAAGATGAGTGAGAGATGTATGGAAACTCTTTACTATTGTCAGAATTCTTCTATAAATCTAAAATTAACGCAAAAATAAAATTATGGAAGAAAAAACTGTGGATCCTTCCTTTTTTCATTCTAATCCCAGCAGGAGACCCTTTTCTGTCAGGCAGGGCCCCTTTCATAGGAAAGGCTCCCTCCTGGAGCTCAGCTGTCACAAGCCCTGAAAATCAACAGCAGAAAGCGGTTCAGTGCCTGTAATTCACCGCTCTTTCTCACATTCTCAGGATCAGGTTTCTTTCCTGTCTCCTCCTGCCACCCCTGGTGCTCTCTGCACCATATGGCAGTACATCTGGGGAGGGGTGTCTAGGCTACACCTGCCTTAGGAAGCAGCTTCCCCCCTTTCCCTTGTGCTGGGCCAGAATCTGGCCTCTGCAGGTTTCAGGACGGCAGCAAAAGGCATTTTGCCAAAGCAGACTCCTTCCTGGTGCAGAACATGAAGCTTCATGATCTATGTGCTGCATAAGCATGTAGGTAATGGCAAAAGGCTTAAAATTAAAAGTCTTGTCCTTCCGGGAATAGATTATGAGTCATTTAGAAGTGGAAAAGAAACCAACTACATACCTTTCCCCCAAATGTTGGAAACTCTAAAGACCGTAGGTTCAGAGTTTTGGCATGCGAATGTGTGAAGGATGATAACGGCTAAAATTTAATTTACGGACTACCGTCTCTAAGCCTGGCACTCTTCAGCATTTTACAAGGGGAGTCCCTTCTACCACAGCCCCAACTCCATAGGACACTTTGAGCAAATAGGAAAAAGATTTCCCCTCCTGGAAGACACAGGCCTCCAGCTGGGGAAGAAGTCTGGAGAGAGGGTGACATTTCGGCGCCAGGCAATTGCCAAACTCACAATTAATAACAAAGTGATCCCCAACTGGATTCCAGACCTCTACAGCTCTTGGCTGCACGTGATTGGCCCAACATGATGTAAGTTACTCTTTTTAATTCTTTCAACAGCTCTGCAAGGTTAGGTGTTGTTATACCCATCTTTAAAACGGGGAAATGAACAATGTATTGACATATTCAAGATCATAGAAGGCAGAGTAGCCAGGATTTGACCCCAGGCCTCTTTGACTCCAAAATGGATATTTGCAAATACTCCCAGGATCTTGTGATGGAAGGACCATTGGAATGTTGATGGCAACAAACAGATTTACTACATGGCAGTAATTGCTGGCAAAAATTATATCAACTGCATATCCTACTTATTCTGCCTTTGGACCCAAACAATAAGCCTTCCTTTGCCCTCTGCCTTTCCTTTTTTTTTTAAAGATTTTTTTTTTTTTTTTTTGACAGAGAGAGACACAGCGAGAGAGGGAACACAAGCAGAGGGAGTGGGAGAGGGAGAAGCAGGCTCCCCGCTGAGCATGGAGTCAGATGCGGGGCTCGACTCCAGGACCCTGGGATCATGACTTGAGCCGAAGGCAGATGCTTAATGACTGAGCCACCTAGGCGCCCCCCCCCAGCCCTTTCTTAGCAGCATCTTAAAAGGTAACATAAGAAAATGGGGACATTTTGGGGTGCCTGGGTGGCTCAGTCATTAAGCATCTGCCTTCGGCTCAGGTCATGATCCCGGGGTCCTGGGATCGAGCCCCTCATCAGGCTCCCTGCTCAGCCGGCAGCCTGCTTCTCCCTCTCCCTCTGCCTGCTTCTCTGCCTACTTGTTCTCTCTCTCTCTATCTCTCTGTCAAATAAATAAATAAAATCTTTAAAAAAAAAAAAAAGAAAATGGGGACATTTTATTTCCCCAGATTCAGGGGTGGGGACAAACTGACCTGGCAAGGTTAGTCCTCAAAAGAGAAATAGTGGGAGCAGCTGAATTGGACCTCATGTCTCAAGGAGCTTCAGTGGGTATTGAGGGGCATGCTGTGGGAACATGGGCTTTGGAAGGCAGGAGAATGTAGTGGAATTAAGCCTGCAAGGTGGACGGGAGGTCAAATCCTTAATAAAAATTGCCGAACTTAAAACTTGTGGACACGGACAATAACAATAGAGAAAGTTTATTGGCTGCTTATTATATGTCAGGTACAGTTCTAGAGGCTTTGGATGTATTAATTATCAGTCCTCACAACAACCCCGTGCAGTAGGCACTACTGTTTTCCTATTTTAGGGGTGAGGAATCTGCGAAAGAGTTTAAGTGGCTATTCCGAGGTGAGGGAGACAGACCATGAACTCCAGAGCCTTGGGGAGTAACACATGGAGTTTATTGCCAGATTTAACCAACCAATCAAGGAACAGGAGGGCCCCCAAAGACATCTGGGCTATACCAGTCATAAAATAAAATAAAAAGAACTTCTTTAAGGACCAGATTCTGTGCTTAAACACTTTACATGTATTTTCTCTTCTAATCTTTACAAAAACCCCATTCTACAGATGGGAAAACTGAAGCTGAGAGAAATAAAAGAACCTGCCCTAATCACGCACCTCATAAGTGGCAGCTAGGAGTCCAGATCGGTTGGACTCCAGAAACCAAGGCTTTCAATCTCTAGGCTTACTGTACTCCTTCTTGTTGGGAATGATGCTAATATCCTTTCTCTCCTCTAAAGCTCCTAGATCCAGATCATCTGCGCAGGTCTGTTCAGTTAGGAGCAATAAGCCATTATGATCAATTAAGAAAGTATAATAGGAGCATCTCACACACAGACTTTGGAAACACAAAATGCTTTTAGTACATATTTGTGGAATGAAGGAAGGAAGGTCCAGTATGGTATGATAACCTTTGAAGGGACAGAAGTTGCATAAACATTGACCATGCCTGTCAAGACTTATGATATCAATGAGGAGAAAAGATAAACAGAACTGAAGCAATAAAATATAAAGAGTTGTCTGTTGTCCAGCACAGCAAATCACGTCATAGGTAATAGAGAAGAGGGGCTAGGATCATTAAAGACTATAAAATCTAAGTTAGAAAGTCAATACCCAGTAAATGAGATTTGAGATATGCAAAGTCACCTTAAAGAGAGGGGATGATAAGACGTAAATGAAGTACAAGGCGAACAGTCATGATGGATGCACCTCCATAGTGTCCCGGCTGGTATCCGTTTTGATTAGTCAATGTGCATGTCATACCCATTGTTAAGTATTTTGATTCCTGCAATCAGTCAGGACAAGCTAGGTCATGTTGCTGTCATAAATGACTTCCAAAACACAATGGCTTACAACAGGATTTTTTTTACCATTCATTTACAAAATTACTGAGGGTTGGCTGGAACTCCGCTCCATGCCATCCCCACGGTGGGGCCCAGGCTAACAGAGTAGCCTCTATCTGGAGCCTAATGAAACAAGTGCGGCTCTTCAAACTTCGTCCTCCTAATGACACATGTCACGACTACTGACTTTCATTGATCAGAACTAGTCACGTAGCCTTATAGTCAACCAGTCAACAGATTACCTTTATGGATGAACGACAGCATTCTGCCAAGATGTGAAGAAAAATGCTGTCAGTTGGTGGAAAAGTGGGGATTCATGTGGAACAGAAAAACAGCAGAGTCAGAGGCAAATGACAGTGATCCCCATCTGGGCCCTGTCCAGGGGAGCAAGTCCCTGGGAGGCTTCTACATCCCATCTCCATCTCTGAGTATCTCCGTTCAACAAACACCAATCATTCTGTGACCTGTTCAAGGCCCAAAGATGGGCAAGGAGGGCAAAACTATTGGGCATTTGTAACTATCTATTGCCCATATTCTCGCATTCACATCATTGTTCTGGCTCTGCTGGGCTCGCTCTTGAAATAGTGGAGTTAAAACACGCTTCGACTATAATTAAACACCATAGTATCGGCATAGAAATGGACAGGCAAATCAAGAGAACAGAACAGATAGCCCTAGAATGTATAAAAACTTAATTTATTATAAGAAAGGCATCTTGGATCAATGGGGAATGGAAGAATAATTCAACAGATGACATTAGGACAGTTGGTTAGCAAATTAGAAGAGAAAATCAATTTCTAGCCTTAATTCATGCCACATACCAACATAACTTTAACTCCAGATGGATTAAAGAATTAGAGAAATTTACATTTGTAAAGCCATAAAACAAGAAGATTCTCGCCCTTCATCCCCACTCACCCTAGCATATTTACTTTTATGTTTTTGTTACTAGAAGAAATCATACACAAAATACAGATCATACAACAAAAAAATTTTTAAAACATTTCTTCCTGTCAAAACAAAAACCAAAGTTAAAATACAGCCTAGGACAAATATTTACAGACAGAAAAAAAGATATCATTTAATATAGAAGGAACTCATCTAAAACAAGAGCAGCATTTTATATGGTTCACAGAGAAAAATGGACAAAGGGTATGTACAGACAAGTTACTAAAAAGGATAAAGTTTAAACACACACCTGGAAGAAATATTCAAGACTCAGGAGGAATTAAAGAAGGGACAACTTATTGCAACACTGAGAGCCATTGTTTACCTACAAGTTGAAACAAATTTTTTAGAAATGATACAACCCAGTTTTTCAAGGGCTGTGTTTTTATCATTTTGATTTAGTCTTACTTGGCGTAACTCTTTTGGAAATTAATGGGGCAATGTATGAGAACTCCTTTTTTTTTTTTTTTAAAGATTTTATTTATTTGACAGAGACACAGCCAGAGGAGGAACACAAGCAGGGGGAGGGGGAGAGGGAGAAGCAGGCTTCCCGCCGAGCAGGGAATCCGAAGTGGGACTCGATCCCAGGATCCTGGGATCATGACCTGAGCCATAAGGCAGACGCTTGACAACTGAGCCACCCAGGTGCCCCTGAGAACTCTTAAATATATACTAATATGCCCTAGTATTAGTACTTCTCATATTCTCTCCCGAAGAAATGATATAGAAAAAAGGGTTTATGCACACACATGTTTATCTCAATATATTTACAATACTGAAAACTTAAAAACAACATGAATTCAGGCAAGAATGTTTAAGGAAATCACAGTAAGATATATGCAATTGATGGTCTATCATTAAAATGATGCTCACAAAGTGTTTATAATAACATGGAGAAATGCTTCCATATGATGTTATGTAAACAAGGCAGCCTACAAAATAAATGCCTATATAATATAAAATTATGCAGAGCAAAGCCCCGAGAAAAATTCAGCAAAAGTTCGTTGTAAATGGCTCAAAGTAATGAATTTCTTTCTATTTTCCCATATATTTGAGTTTTCTCTAAGGAGCATGTGTTACTTTCATGAGAGAAAAATAAGCATCTTAATACTGAGTAATAACTGAGTGCAGACTGTGTCAGGTGCCATGCTGAGACCTTACAAACTCAAGGCATAAGCACCCACAACTGAAGGCAGAAGCCTAGCATCTAACATGTATTCGATGCTAGACATGCTCTGACTCATCCTCTACGTTATCCTGTCATTTGGTGATATTATTATCCCTATTGTACAGATAAGAAATAATGCACAGAGAGGTAGAGCAACTTTTCCAAAATCACACAGCTGGGGAGCATGGGAGGGAGCCAAGATCTGAACCAAGACAGACTGATCCCAGAGCCAGTGCTTGTAACTATATAGAGATTGTTGCATTTAGTCACTGTAACAAGCTTATAGACAACATTTGATAAATGAGAAAACTGGGGCTCTGAGAATGGTAAATGACCACAGTGACAGGCTTGGCAAGAAAGGAGCCTGAATGTGAACTCGGGCAATCTGATTCTGGAACCCACCCCTCCCCCAACCCTTGCTCCTAACACCCGCACAAACCGCCTTGTCAAATAACTAGTGCATACAGCTCCCACACTTTCCTCTTTTCCCTCAGCGGCCCCTTTTTCCTACTGTTCAGTGTGTGGATTGCCCAAGACCCTCAGGAGTCATCCCTTCTGTTTCTCAGCCTGTTTTGCATTCCTTTCCGTTCTCAGCATTTGCCATTCTAGGCTGGCCAACTTTCCTCCACATTCAGGGTCTGATAAAGATCTCGGTAGGGAGGGGAGTGTAAGCATGTTACAATGTTTTGTAGATGTCTTTGTTTCCTCTTGCTTCCATTAAAACAAAATACGCAAACACACACACACACACACACACACACACACACACACACACACACACACACACACACACACACACCCCGACAGGTGCCTGCTGCATATAAAATGTCATTAATAACTAATCCACGGTCCCAGGTGGGAGAGAGAAAGGCAAGGAGCCAGTTGGAGACTAAACGAAGGGAGCTGCTGTCCTGCCTCTGGTCGCCTCTGGGAGCAGTCTCCCCAGTGCCGGCCCCAGCACACGGCTTTCTGGCACAGAGTGCCACCCTGAGACCATCTCCCTTCAGGAGCTTTCACTCATGAACAGATCTCTGTGAGAAGGAAAGAGTTTATTGACCCCATTGGTTTAAATAGTGGCATGTCAGATCCTCATGCAGGATTGAGATCTTAAGGGAGGTCAATGTCACTGCATTTGCAACCTTGTGTTAGGTTGGAAAATTGCCTGCAAATTCAGGCCAGAAGGGTAGATGATAATGGCCCAAATGTGTATATGAAGGCATTAGGAATAAAGAGATACATTTTTCTTCTTTTTTTAGTACCTTGAAGTATAACATTCAAAGAGATTCCTAGAGAAGGGAGAAACAGTATGGCGAAGATAGGAAAGAAAATTGAAATTGTCACGGCGGGGGGCGGGGGGGGGCTTCATATAACTAGAGAATAATTGTAACAGACACTTTTTGAGCCCTTATGTGTCACACAGGGTCTGAGTGATTTAACTCAGTAAGTTACTAAGTGTAACTGATGTAATCTTCACAATAATCCCATGTAACAGGCATTATCAGTCCCATTTCACAGATGAGGAAACCGTGGTACAAAGCTGTACAGCTCGTCAGTGCTGCAGGATTTGAACTCCACCGTGTGACTCCAGAGCCCACAGCCCTTAACCACTTTCCCTGATCTGAATAAAGCAACCTCAGCGCAAGACAGAGCCTCAAATAAATGGAAAGAAGGAACGATGACACTGCTTGGGGATTTGGAGAAAAGAGAGCTAGAAAACCCTATTCGGAAGATCATCCAAATCTGCTTAAGCACTTTACAAGATCAGAATCAACTTTCATTTGGGGGATAAAATACCATCTAGTGTCCAAGCTTTGTGTGCTCCTCAAGCACTCGGCAACCCTCGAGGCTCGGAGCAGAATCAGCGACTTGGCATTCCCCATGATGCCTTCCCAGAGCCATCTCTCTGTCCGGCACTAGGTCCTGCAGTGGCATTCGGTGTTATTGTGGAGTTTGGGTTATCATCATTCATTAAGGGAATGGGCAGGTTGGACTTGACCTGCCCCCAGAGAACTGAATGGACTGAAGTGCACTGGGTCCCCTTTCCATTCCCCTCACTTCTCACCACCTGGGCGTTTTAACATCTCCCAGCATCTCAAGAAGAAGGGTGAGTACTACACAATGAGAGATTTGGAGAGAACAAGAGAGACCACAGTCACATAACTTTCACTACAGTATATTGTCATCATGGTTCTACTTGTAATCAGATATTGTTGTTAATCTAATGCATAAATGAAACCTTATCATAGATACGCCTGTATAGGAAAAAAAAACAGTTCACAGAGGGTTCAGTCCTCTCTGCAGTTTCAGGCATTTCCTGAGGGGTCTTGGAAACGTATCCCCTGAGGATAAGAGGGGGGTGATGACTCTAGTCCTTTTGTGGCCCTTGTCTGAGGAGACAGATTCTGGAAATATCGCTCAGACTGATGTCCATGGATTTACCACTTCTGTTTTCCTTTCAGAGTGCTATCTTTGAAAGAAAATCCAACCAGGTTATTTCTCTGCTCAAAACCCTGCATTGGCTTCTCATTTCTCAGCATCATCCTGACTCTTGAGACTTTGCATGATCTGACCCCCCACTGCAGCTCTGCTCTCTCACCTCTTCACACTCAGCTCCAGCCACCCTGGCCTCCCCATGTTTCTGGAACATGTCAGACATACTGTAGAAGAAGAAGTATTTTTGTCACAGTATTGGGCACTGAACAGGCACAGTCTGGCCTGCACTCATCTTTACTTTTGTGCTGCAAAATACAAGCCATATAGCCCAGGGGCATGTGGCCAAGAGGACAGTCTCCTGGGTTCACAACCTGCTGCTACCACTCACTAGCCATAATTATGGAGGGAATTTCTTTCTTTTTTTTTTTTTTAAGATTTATTTGAGAGAGAGCGAGCAGGGTGAAGGGCAGAGAGAGAGAGAGAATCTCCAGCAGACTCCCTGCTGAGCGCAGAGCCCAACATAGGGTCTGATCCCACAACCCTGAGATCATGACCCTAGCCGAAATCGAGTCAGAGCTCAACCAAATGAGCCAAGGGGAATTTCTTTAACCTTTCTGTGCTTCAGTTTTCTCAGTTGTCAAATGGGGATAATAGTTGAACCTACATCTAGTATTGTATAAGGATTAAATTAGCTAATACAAGGTAAGAAATTTAAACCAGGGCTTAGATATAATAAACACTGAATGATTTTAACTAATATTGGTAAAATATTTATATTTTATATTTATATTTATTTTGGTAATTTAATGGAAATCTTAGCTTTTATATGCATTGGCACTGACAATAGTTATATAGTAGAGTACTCAGTGTATAGTAAAGAACTTAATACCATCTTAAAACCCTAACACATGAACTCCCCCCCACAACTTTTTATTTAAATTCCAGCTGGTTAACACACAGTGCAATATTAGTTTCAGGTGTCAAATTTAGGGATAACACACGAGCTTTTATAAGTTATTTACAGCTCCAGAGACGGTCCAGAGAGAGGGGTTTGTGATGGCGTGGACTCATTGGGATTGAGCAAGTAAGCTATCTTTTTTTTTTTTTTTAAAGATTTTTTATTTATTTATTTGACAGAGAGAGACACAGCGAGAGAGGGAACACAAGCAGGGGGAGTGGGAGAGGGAGAAGCAGACTCCCCACTGAGCAGGGAGCCCGATGCGGGACTCAATCTCAGGACCCCGGGATCATGACCTGAGCCAAAGGCAGACGCTCAACAACTGAGCCACCCAGGCGCCCCACAAGTAAGCTATCTTTAGAGCTCCAGGCTAGCAGGGAGCAACAGAGAAGATACAAGAAGCTGGGAAGTTTTACATCTCCCCTAACTGAAGAGCCCTGAAAGAGAGTAGTTGGGAAATATCTCTAAAGATGACTCCAACACGGCTCAGACCCGGCTGGAGTCACAGTCAATTAAAAGTGAAGGATATAAGGAACCATAACAAATGATCAAGCAGCTTTGAAAAATAATCAAATAAAATTTCTTGAAATTAAAAAAAAAAACTTAAGCCTTTAATAATGCCAATTGTTGTACAGAAGGAAAAAAAAGATCAGTAAAGATTCTTAGAGCATGTTAGAGAATCATTCCCCTCCTTCTCTAAGCAGACCACAGCTCTTCTACTACCTATCTTATCAAACTTGAGCTGTTTTCTGCCGGAGTCTCTGTAAGTCCTCAAGGACTTCAGTCTTCTAGAGGCCACTCCTCCTGTGGTGTCCTCTACACTTGGTGTGGATTTGGACTGAATGACACTGGATCCAGATGGAATGCACCAGACAGACACTGTTTTTAGACTCTGATGGAGTATGGATCCCAGCTACTGGCAGTGTCCTCCTTGTCTACCTCTCTCTACCAGAGACCCAGGGGCTGGGGGTGCTGAGAAATAACTCTAAATCTTTGGTGAGAGGTTTTTAAGACCCAGAAATTATTGGAACATGTCCTCGTACTGTTATTTGGATAGTGAGCCCAAGAACAATAAGTACAATCCTTTGGTTCTAATCACACGTACTAATGAATGGCTCTTGCTGGCTTTTTTGCCTGAGAAGTATGACTTTAAAGACCAGATAATTACCACAGAGTCAGGACAGGCTCAGTGAGTCACGCAAATTCAGGTTAGAACCGACATGCTCTGAAGAAGCTTCCTTCCACTTCTGATGTGGTTTATTGTTCATATAGTCTAGTCTTTAGGAAAAGTCCAAAATCCACAGGGCAGCATCAAAAGAAATAACATATCCAACTGACAGTTGAATGGCAAAACAAAACTGTGTAATTTGAAATCATTGCCAAGGGATTAGATATTTTAAAAATTCTAGGAATATCTGTGTTCCTGGATAAGTGAATAAGAGATGATAATAGTCTTTATTTGGTAAAAGAATGACTCTTTAATGAAACAATAAGATCCAGAGCCTTTATTAATTTAACCTATACCATTATTTTCTTTATTTTTCTAAACTCTTTATTTATTTAATGTAGACATATAGGAAATTTGCAAAAATAGTACAGAGAGCTCCTGCATACCCTTCACCAAGCTTCCCCTAACATCAGCATTTTCCCTAGCACAAGGAAATTACCATTGGCTCTATAATACTATAAACTATAGCTCTTATTCATATTTTGTCAGTTTTTCTACTAGTGTCCTTTCTCTGCTTCAGGATCCAATCCAGGATTCCTTATTGCATTATATTCTGTCTCCTTAATCTCCAATCTGTAACAATTCCTAAATCTTTCCTTTTCTTTCATGACTTTGACAGCTTTGAAGAGTACTGACTGGTCAGTTGTCTTGTAGAATATCCCTCCATTTGGCTTTCTGATTTTCTTTCATGATTACATTGAGGGTATACATTTTGGGCAAGAATGTCACAGAAGGGGTGCCCTCCTCAGTGCATCCTACCAAGGAGGGCAGATTGGATGTCTTATTACTGGTGGCTGATGTTCACGTTGGTCACTTGAATGAAGTGGTGTCTGCCAACTTTTTCCACTGTTAGGTTATATTTTTCTCTTTGTAATTAATAAATATCTTTGAGTGGGGAGATACTTTGTTACTATGAATTATCCTTCTTCTCTTCAAACTTTGCCTACAAATTGATGGATCTTGCCTGTATTGGTTATTATTGCAGCATTTGACTAAAAGTAATTTTCTATTTCTCTCATTCCTTCAACTTTTATCAGTTGGAAGTCTTCTATAAAGAAGATGCCATTCTCTTTAAGTAAGAGGCAGTTTGTACACTGAGTCTAGATGAAAGAGAATGGACTTCAGAGTTAAACTGCCCTCTTTCGGAATGCAAACTTTTCAACTTAGTAGGGCAAGTATTCAGCAAGTTGATTCTATCTCATCATCATTATCATCCTCATCATCCTCCTCATCATCAAAAATTACCATGTGCCTCCTCCAGAACAATTCCTTAGTTTGGTTTAGAATTGTTAAAACTGTAAGAGTCAAGAGACTTTGCTTCTCTCTGTCTGGGCTTGTTCCATAAAGGGACTGTGTGGAGACCACTCTGCTTTCTATCCTGACCCTATCAAGACCCCATGGCTACCACACTATTGCCCACACAGCATTTCTAAAGCACTGCATGGCCAGGAGTGTGGGGTGTAACCAGAAGTAGACTTGTTAAACTTACCGAACTGTCTTTACAGTCATTCTTGGGCTTGCTTCTGATTGTATTTTGCAATTGAAATAGTAGCACTAACCCTAAATATGTAACAAACGATCCTCTACATTTCGGAATTGCTACTTGTGCTACCTATGTGAGACTCGCCTTCACAATGGAGACACTATAGAGCTAACCGTCTTTCACTCCACTCTCCACTGAAGCAGGAGGTTTCCTCAGCAATGGACTACGTTTTGCTTTACACAAGCAGTTTTCCCTACTAGAAATGTGGAAAGTAGCTTTTAGTCATGGTCTGATAATCAGCACCATAATCTTATTTATTGTTTGGGGCTGGGGAAGGCATATCTCAGTTGCAAAGTTCAACTCAGTATACACCTCTCCGTTGCAGCCTAAATTTTTTTAAAAAATCAGTCCAATTTCTATTTGTAATTGATTATTTTCTAACTTTCTCCACTTGACGAAATATTGGGACTCTGCTAACATACGCCTAGAAGAAGAAAAGGAATATCCTATTTGCTCATCCCCACTACGCAGCTTGCCCATTTAGACCTTAATCGTCAGCCATCTATTTTCGAAACGTTTCATATATATGACATTAAAACACCCATTTTCTCAAAGATCAGACATGGGCCTCTTGTGACTTAATTACCACCACAAAAATGCTTTCCCTTCCAAGTAAAAACTGATAAAAAGTGAATAAAAAAAAAGCCCAAGTCACTACAACACTCCATGAACTTTGTTTTGTGGTCAACTCTCCACACAACACTCCATGAACTTTGTTTTGTGGTCAACTCTCCACACACCCTGGTTAGTCGCTGACGGAATCTAGTCGTGGTTCTGAGGCACGCCGTGCTGCCATCAGGGTGAGCTTAATCACAAGCAAGCCAGTCACTCATGGTGCCTAAAATACCAAAGTTTAAGAATTATTTGCTTTTTAAAAATAAGTCAAGGCAGATACACTTTCTTGAAAGGGAGAGGAAAAGTAGAATTATAGCTAGAACCAAGACAAACTTGTAAAACCTACAGTCTTTGTTATCCTTTTTTTTTTTTAATGGTGGAAACGCCTCTGTATGGGAGTATCATCCTGTGGGTGTCTTTCTTTACGTGTCACTTCGGGACGGCCCCTGCGGAGGGGCACTGGACCTTCAGTGCTTACACTGTAGAGCGGCACCACACAGATACGTATGTTTCACTTACAGGAAGGAACTCAACGTACGCACTTGACAATAGGGGTAGATTAGATTATTGACCCAAAATATTTAACCTCCCTACCCAACACAGAAGGACTGTACTTCCCCAGCCCTCTGACATTGGGCTTGGCTATGTGATCTGCTTTGGCTTCATGGTACGTAGGGTATATATCCTTCCCTATTCCTTGTCTTGAAGCTTAGCAATATTATTTGCTTTGACCAATGAGATGTTGGCAGACATGAAGCGGTAAGAGGCTCGAAGTGTTCTTGTGCACTTGGATTCGCCTCTCGTGCCTCTGTCATTGCCATGACAGCCCCTGCAGCCTGGGCTAGACACGTATGGAGCGGACCTGAGCCTAACCTGTAACAAGGAAGAAGCCCAGAGGAACCCGTGCCTTGGAACAGCGCTGCCTGCCCGATTCCAGCCGAGATCAGTCCGTCCCCAGCCAACCTGCAGAGACATGCATGAGAATAAATGCTGGCTCTTAGAAGTCATGGAGTTTTGGAGTGGTTTGCTATCCAGTAATAGCTGGCAGAGTAATAAAGAAAAAAGAAAAAAAAAAAAGAAACATCAATATAAAGGGTGCTCAGCGAGTGAGCACCTGGAGAGAGTGTGAGATGAGAGTCTTGAATCTATTTTTCCTTAATAGTTCTCAATTCCCACATGCATCTCCCAGGGTGAGTATCAACCCCACAGAGTGTGATTTCAGAGTTTAAAGAGAAAGGCTTTTCCTACAAATGGCTCCCTAAATGAGAGTCACATGTATAAACATCAAAGTGTATACACTGTACTTAATGAATAATAATAGTAAAAAAGACTCAAAGAATAATGTTGACCCCTTGTGCAATTTTGACATCATGCACTGACCCCACAGAGCCTCCAGCTCCATTGTTCGTATCTTGAAGAACCACATATGAAGACACTTTGCAGGACTGGTAGAAGGCAACTGCTAAGGAAGAATGTTTTCTGTGTGGTCAACTGTTTATAATTAAAGTATTTCAGGCATGGAAGAAGACATTAAAGGAGAAATTCTTGGCAGCCAAGTCTCCATACAGAGCCAGTACATTATAGTACTGATTATTTAAAAAAGAAAAGACAAAATTTAATGCATATGATGAAACTTAATCCTTACTGTAATTCTGTGGGCAACATGAACTGTCATCTTTACTTAACTCATTTTGCAAACACAGAAATAGAAGTCCAGAGAGGTTCAAAGTCTTATCTAAAGTCACACAGCTGAGACTGATAAAGGGCCTCGGACTCAAGCCCAGTTCTCCTGGTTCAAATCCCTTGTTCTTCCAGTAACAGGGAGAAACTGAGCATGTCTGATTCGAGATTGCTTCCATTTCCCTTGCTGCTGTGACCCATAGCTTTGAAATGTCTGCTTCACCCTGCGCGTAGGCATGTTAATTGTTGAGGAATTTTGCTTACAGCTGAGATTTGCAAAAAACACCTGCTTTTTTACCCGATACCTACCTCACCCAAGGGGATAAGGAAGTATGTGCACAAACCACTATGCTATGTTTAAGATTTACAGGAACAAAATGACCAGATTCCTGGAGGCAAAGATCAACTGACCAAGGCCTTTCTCAGATGTCTACAGACGTCAGTCACCTTTGGACTCCAACCTCCTCCCTCTTCCCTGTCTTCCTAATAGAAGAGAAGTTCAAATCTCATCCTAGGGGAGATGGCTTTTTGGGACGATAGTCCGCCATCTCCTCGGTTTGCTGGCTTTCCAAATAAAGTCGCTTTCCTGGCCCCAACATCTCGCCTCTCAACTTACTGGCCTGTCGCATGGCGAGCAGAACGAGCTTGCATTCCCACCACACCACATATGACGACAACTGCAACACAACCCAGGTTAGAAAGCCAAGGATCGTCATAGTATGAAACACTAGACAAATTAAAAGGTTAAAAACAAAAGCCTTATTAGGCTGGAAGTCCTCAGTCAATAGCAGTTCACACTCTTCTGAGTGGAAATGAAAAACACATGGAGTCAGATGTGCAAAGACGGAAGTAAAAGCTGCAACCTAACAACAACAAAAAGCAGGAGACATTTCCAGTGGAGCCGCTTTTCATAAGGGCAACTCTCTGTCATATGTTCCATAGTGGAGGAAGAGACAGAGGGCAGGAATTGATTTTTTTTTAAATAATTGTTAATGGTTCTCCATGGAAATACCCACTATCTCACCAAGTAATTATAAATGTTTACATGACTCACTAGAGCATTATGTCCTAGCCTTCTAACACTGGCATGAAATGTGATTCTTCCAGGAAGTTCTCCTTGATTAATCACTGCTCACCCTCCCAGCCCTGGCCAACCTGCTAACACATGTATATTCAAAACTCTCATAATTATCAACATGTACTTTTGCAAAATGTACTTAAATTGCCTACACGTGTACACCTGTGTACTATCCCCTTGATATATCTGGGATCTCTGTGTGATTTTGATAAAGGGATAATTATTAACTCATTGACTGTGGGCACTTGGTTAGTGTAGAACCGCAAATGGGGGGACACGAGTGGTTTGTAAATGGGATAGATGTCAGAATCTGGGAGATAAGAGCCAACTTGTAGTTGACCTGTATTTGCAAGTACTCACAACTGAGCTGCTGCTGATTTTTTTCAATGTTTTCCTTGTAGACTTTCTATTCAGCAGTGGGGACAAACACATGGAACACAACAAAGCCGTTCTCACTCAAACAAACTCTTACTCAGCCATTTAAGAACAAAGGGGCAGTTAACGAAATCACAGGCAACGTATTTAAAACAGAATGAAGAAAATGCATTTTTTGGTCCCCTACATAAGTAATTTAAGAATTTGCTGTACAGGCGTTATTAAGGCAAATTATTTGATATCTTTTTTTAAATATCATTTTTTTAAAAATATTTTATTTATTTATTTGAGAGAGAGAGAATGAGAGAGAGCACATGAGAGTGGGGAGGGTCAGAGGGAGAAGCAGACTCCCTGCCGAGCAGGGAGCCCGATGCAGGACTCGATCCCGGGACTCCAGGATCATGACCTGAGCCGAAGGCAGTCGCTTAACCAACTGAGCCACCCAGGCGCCCTTAAATATCATTTTTAAGAAAAGGATTTGATGATGAATGCAATCTGTTTTTGCATTTGTGGGGGGAAAAGATAAGGGTCAGCTTTCTTTGTTAGAATGAATCTCACCATCTGTGGCCACAAGTTCCTCTCAGCTAAGCATTTCAAAACCGAATGGCAATATTAACACGGAGGGGTTGGGGTGAGCCCATGACAAAACCTCATAGGTGCACAACCGAGAAAGGTGCCACCATGGAGGAGGCCAGGGCCAACTCTCCTGCCATTCTTCCTTGTCACGAGCTCCAGTGAGCAGGGGATATCTGAACGTCATGCTGCAGGAACACGAGAGTGTCTCTTGGAAAGCGAGAGCCAAGTGGAATTCCCTTCTGCAGGCTACACCCCTTTTCCTATCCCATCAAAGGGACACCTCGAAATATCAGGTGAAAGCACTTACAGAGTCATTTCCCTTTTCCCAGTTCTGACCCAAAGAAAACCAAAGGTTTCTTTCACCTCCTAATCATTAGCAATCCGTGGCATAGGGTTTGGAGTGTCACCTTCAGGTGGAGTGCATTCTGCCGTCATGTCACCTGCATTAGGCAAGCCATCCTCATTCCACTCCCATTTCCAATGGGAATAAGGACAGATACGTGTCCCAGATGTGACCCGTGGAGGGGAGCCTACCCTCAGTCGTCAGCTTCTTCCGCCCCTGCCCGAGATGGCAACTGCAAGTGACAACGCAGGGGCCGGAAGTCAGATGAGCAGAGAAGAAGCTGACAGAGGTACAGTTAGCCTCAAACAGAAACATCCCACCATCCAGGCTTCAACGTGACCTTCAGTAAGGTCAGCCAACATGGACTGAAGGGTGACCTGGATGTGCCTATGGATGTGTGTACGCACGTATACAGTCAGGTTGATCTGTCCGACTCCACCAAGCATTTGAAACAACTGAATAAAATATGGTCCAAGCTCGGGGCGCCTGGGTGGCTCAGTCGTTAAGTGTCTGCCTTTGGCTCAGGTCGTGATCCCAGGGTCCTGGGATCGGGTCCTGCATCGGGTTCCCTGCTCAGCGGGGAGTCTTCTCCCTCTCCCTCTGCCTGCCACTCCCCTTGCTTGTGCTCTCTCACTCTGTCAAATAAATAAATATAATCTTAAAAAAACATATGGTCCAGGCTCACAAGGAGCCAGGTCTAATCCAGAGAAAGACCTATAAATGCATCCGTGCCATGCAGGACGGGGCAGGCTAAGTGCTGCTGGAGCCTTCCCCACCACCACAGGGCGAAGGGTGAGAGGCAGCATTTCTGATGATCAAAGAAGGCTTCATGGAGAAGGCAGTGTTTGAGCTGAGCAGAGATCATGGACAGAATCTAAATAGGAGGCACAGAGCAAAGAGAACTCCCAGGAAGAGGAATGCAGGAACAAAGGGTGGAGAAGAAAAAGTACAAGATGGTTTGAAGAGTGATCAGTGGCCACGTTGGCTAACGCACGCATCCCTCTCCTCTGTTAGTAAGTGGGGGGCGGTCAGTGTCTACAGTGGATTTTGGAACAAGAGCATTTGGGTTTAAATCTCATTCACTGCATTCCTTGGGCAAGCGACTTCGCCCCTTTGTAGCAGAAGCTGCCAATGCCTGGAGCCCCTGGGCTTATCGACTCTGCTCTAGCAAACTGACAGCTTGCTCACCTCGGCCAAAGGGTGTGTTGTCACTGACGCATGTGTTTGGCTGGTGGACAGGGCAGGCCAAAAGTGCCAGGGAGTTAACATCTCAAGAGCAACCCGCTACAAATGACCTAGAGGAAAAGTAGCCCAGTCCCTTGGCCCAGGGTAGAGCTGAGCTCTGTTCCCCAGTCTCTCAGAGGGTCTACAGCTGGACCATAGCCCTAGCCATCCACAGTGGTGACCCACTCACTATCCCAGTATCGACACTTCTCTCTTGCTGTTACCACAACCCCCTTCCTCACTGGACGTCCTGGTACCTGCGTCCTTGCCACGTGGTCTGAATTTGGAGAAACCCAAACTAGGACATTCTTTAATCCTCAGTTTCCTTCTCTGTCCGATGCGGATAATAATGGCTACCTTGAAGAATGGCGAAGAGAAATAGATAAGATAATGGATTACCTTACTTACTAACATAGTAAGTGCCTCATAAATATTGGTTATTCAATAAATGTTAGAGATCCCTGAATTGTAGGCCATCTGATAGAGACAGAGGGTGGGAACCACTGAAAGGTTTTATTTAAAGGAGTGCATTGAGAGTATCACCAATGACCTTCCTTGGAGGACCCTGGCCTTTACTGGAGGACCTGGTCTTCAGTGGAGGATTCTGGCCTTCCCTGTAGGATAGAATAGTGAAGCCCCCTAATGCTCCTCAATATCCATTTCTCCACTTGTTGCAAGCACTTGAGAGGGTAACACATTTCTGCCACATGACTACCTGTGGCCAGTAACAGTGAGTGAAAGAATGGCACACTGAACATTTGTCGGGATGAAGTCCTCCAGTACCCTCTTCCTGCTGCATTAGGATATCTAAACAGAAATGATGGAATTCTAAATAGATAGAACTTGGGTCGCAGAATGAAGACACTGTGGAGAGCAGCCTCCTACAATCTACGATGACCATGTCATATAAATTTTGTTTTAAGCTTCTGGGATTTTCTGATTAATTGTTACTGCAGCCTAACCTGGCTTGCCCTGACTAATACAACTGGAAAGGAGGCAGAAGGACTGAGGCAAGGGAGTTCAAAGTCTGTTGCAGGCCTCAAGTAAAAAGGATCTGAAATAAGACCTAGAAACCGGATGGTGAGGGAGGGAAAAGAAAGAGTAATTCCCAAGAAAGAAAAATCAGCAAGTAGGGGAAGAGAGAAAAGGAATTAACGATGACTCCAGATTGGCAAACTTGGAACACCGAAAAGAAGAGAGTGCCATAGAAGAAAAAGGCAATCTAGAAGAAAACTCAATTGGATGAGATATGAGTTTAAAGGGGTTCTACTTCTTATCACTGAAAGAAAGCTTCCTATCCCTTCTCCCCACAGAGGACTCCTGGGATTGGGGGGTGAACCACATGGGGTTTCCCTAGTGTTACACTCATAACAGTGAGTGGTGATCACAGATCCAATCATAGCACATAACCATGGGATGGCTTATACCTGGGGCCCTTGCCTTCTAACCCAGTGCTCTTCCTACCACACAAAATTGCCCCAGTATTGAAGAAATAGCACACATCTGGTCTACACAACCAGACAAGGGGGTGTTCAACAATGCAGTTAATTTAATATTGTCTAGACAACCGAATTATGTAACTTGTTAGGAAAATAAAGCAAATATTTGTCATCTTTTCCTTCTTATAGTTGGAGACTGTTTTACCACAAGAAAAATTAGCATTCAGGTTGTCCTCAACTTCGCTATGTAACTGAAGAACACTACTTCTCCCCAAGAATGGGTAGAAGCCCTATATTTTCTCCACCTATGAACCAAGGTCTCAGGAACTCAAAACCCTACTTTCAAACCTTAAATATGGACTACTCAATCAGACTCTTTGATAGTAAAAAATTTAACAAAATTATTTAGGTTTTTGTTTCATTTTATTTTTAGTTAAACTACAGTTGTGAGATGAGAGCTTTCTATTTGGCCAGAAGATGAGAATAATAAGATGCATAATAGATAATATCAAAGTGGAGGTCCTTTATTTCCCAGAAATATGTTTTTCCATTTTCCAGTTTTAAAAATGATCATCTTTCTTTCACAATAGTTATAGCTATTTTACTAATTATATTGAAAGTGCTAGAGGATGTCAAGAAAATTGGGTATTACAATAAAACAGCCTTATCATATATTTAAAGCCCTTTTATCTTTAACAGGTTTTTTTAAAGCTGTAGACCTGTGCACTGAATTTTCATTAATGTATGTAAAAATACATTAATAAAGATCTATATTAAGAAGTTATACTGAAAAAGCAGTTCATAATGTACCTTTCAGCTTTATAATTAGTTCTGTAATCTGTAATCAGATGATTTAAATCTCATAGAGGTAAATTATAAACTAAGTAATTTCTATTTCCAAGAGGAATCATTATATCTTTGGAATTTTGCAAAGCGTTAATGAGTTTTAGAGAAATTATTATATTTCTTATTCACTTTATTCCCAGCAGTTAGCACAATACCTGGCACATGGTACTTGCTAAATAAACAATTGCTGAATGAATAAATGAATATGTAATCATAAATAAGTGATTAGCAAAAGCACATTCATTTGTCATTGCCCCCATTCAGGGCATGAAAGACACTCACTTCCAAGTCTGAACTCAGAGCACTGATCCATTGCCTTCTGACTGGTTGGGTGCCCATTTTGACGAGATGGTTCCTTTGCCTTGTGGGTTATTCAATGGCAATATGCCTGCCTCTGGACAATGTGTGATAGAGTGCAAAGACTGCTAATCTGAATCAGAAGATGTAGGATCTGGTTGCTCACATGCATAAAGGAAATCTTCATTAAAACTACAGCAAACTAGGCTCTGTGCTAGGCACGTCATATGCATCATAGAACCTAACTCATAAAACTCCAAAATGTAAAGGATTTATCCCCATTTTACACATGAAAAAAACCGGTTCACAAAGAGTAAGGAACTTGACCAAGATCACAGATCTAGGAGGCAGGACTATAAAATCGCTCTGACTCCAACATCTACCACCAGTAGCAATACTAATGATATGACAAGACTGCAAACTGCAGCACTATACAAATATGAGCTATCGTCATCATAATCCGTCAATCTCCTAAATTTCTATCCGTGCCCTCATAGATATCTCCTATCTGAAAGCGATGAATACCACTTAACATATCCATGGAGTCCTTACTTGGCCAGACCACTGTGGGAGGCTCTGACCAGGCCTGCTGTGTTCAGTTCCTTCTTGGTCTGTTTAGGTCACACGTGACTGCCTGAGCATTTTACCCATGGCTCATCATTTTGTAGGTGCGTACTCACTGTTCGAGAGTGATGTTTGCTCACTCTTTTTTTTATTTATTTATTTATTTTTTTTAAGATTTTATTTATTTGCAAGAGAGAGAATGAGAGACAGAGAGCATGAGAGGGAGGAGGGTCAGAGGGAGAAGCAGACTCCCTGTTGAGCAGGGAGTCCGATGCGGGACTCGATCCTGGGACTCCAGGATCATGACCTGAGCCGAAGGCAGTCGCTTAACCTACTGAGCCACCCAGGCGCCCATGCTCACTCTTTCATAATCTGTTTAAAGGATAGCAAGATGGTGCTGGTGGCACAGCAATCCACACTCAGATATTCGGTCCAGTGATACAGCGTTCTACTGGCCATTTTATGTCCATAAAAGCTAAGGATGCTGGACTTCCAGGGCACATGGCTGAGGATTAAAGGGGCTTCTCATGCCCTGTCAAGACTTCACTCTGGGTTGGAAGTCTACCATGGCCACCACCAAATCAAGTGCGTCTCCCTTGAAGAACTAGGCAGTTTGGGCATGTACTAGCTTACCATGCCCCAGGCTGATGCCTCATGATACACTTTGCTGAGAACGTGTCGTTTGTGCTTATTAGAGTGATTTTTAAAATGTAAAAGATTTGAGTGTCACAGTGTTTATTCAGGTCAAGTCTCCAGCCCATCTTCTGCAGGGTAACTTCAGCCCTGGAGGGGCAGGAGGAAGTAGTCAAGAAAAGTTCTAGCCCATCCTAGCATGGTTCAAATCCCAGTTCAGCCACTCAACCTCCTCTTGCCTTAGCCTCCTCATTGGCAAGATGGTCATGGACTAAGACCTACCTCAAAGGGATGTTAAAAGGAATACAAGTATAATTATTTCTAAGCACTTGAAATAATATTTGGCACGTGGTAAAGCTTTTTGAATGTTAAAGCTTTTTTAAAATTATGAAATAGGGGCACCTGGGTGGCTCAGTCGGTTAAGCATCTGCCTTTGGTTCAGGTCATGATCCCAGGGTCCTGGGATCAAGCCCCGCATTGGGCTCCCCACTCAGTGGGGAGCCTGCTTCTCCTTCTCCCTCTGACCCTCCCCCCTGCTCATACTCTCGCTCTCTCTCAAATGAATAAATAAAAACAAATCTTTAAAAGAAATTTTAAAAATTAAAATTACGAAAGAGTCTACCAAGTACTCTATTTTTTTACGCCCGTGTGTCATTACAGAAGACACAGGTTTTATGAACCATTGGAAGGTTACTCACTGAAAAGAATTTCATTGATTTGAACTCCACCAAGCCAAAGTTAGTTGATAATTTCATCAGGGTTTGGCAGAAGCTTGTGTACAGCCCACTGTGAAGAAATTACCTGTGCAAACTATGTTAGTTGATAATTTCATCAGGGTTTGGCAGAAGCTTGTGTACAGCCTACTGTGAAGAAATTACCTGTGCAAACTATGAGTGTGAATGAGAGGGCTGGATGTTAACAAACCAAAACCAAACAACTTTTTAAAGCACTGTGAGCAAATGAAAGTCTATGTATTTCCGGAGTCCACTCCCTCTGCAAAGCATACTGCTACCGACTGCCGTCCACACCCCTGGCTGCTGGGGAGCAAAGGCTCAAGGTCTTACAGAGAGGGGAGCCTTGTGAACCCCAAGCCTGCCTGGGGTGTGCTTCCCAAGACTCCGCCCTTTCCTTTTGTAAATGGACGAAATACAAGTACAAGAGAAAGTTGTTTCTGTAAAAACTGGATTGACTGCTTTGGGCTAACTCAATAAAGGGGATTCTAAACAACAATTGCTACAACTCTAAAAGACTGAAAAATCTAGAAGCATTCTGCACTCAAATAAAGCCCATAGGTTGCGGTGTATGCTTGTAGGATGACCAAGAACTCCAGTGTGCCCATGCTAAAGAAAAAAAAAAAGCTTTCCCCCTACTTCCCAACATTGTCAAATAAATCTCCCATTACTACTTTTTTTTTAAAGTTTATTCATTTATTTGACAGAGAGAGACACAGCGAGAGAGGGAACACAAGCATGGGGAGTGGGAGAGGGAGAGCAGGCTTCCCGCTGCGCAGGGAGCCCGATGCGGGGCTCGATCCCAGGACCCTGGGATCATGACCTGAGCCGAAGGCAGCCGCTTAACGACTGAGCCACCCAGGCACCCCTCCCATTACTATTTTTTAAGTGAAAATAAAATGTATCTATATTTATTTATTTATTTATTTTTAAAGATTTTATTTATTTATTTGAGAGAGAGAGAATGAGAGAGGGCACATGAGAGGGGGGAGGGTCAGAGGGAGAAGCAGACTCCCTGCCGAGCAGGGAGCCTGATGCGGGACTCGATCCAGGGACTCCAGGATCATGACCTGAGCCGAAGGCAGTCGCTTAACCAACTGAGCCACCCAGGCGCCCTGTATCTATATTTAAATTGTCCCCTTAACTGACTCTTTCAATTAACTAACCAAGACAAATTGGACTTGATAGGGGGGTTTCTACTGTAATTATATGAAAATAGTTACTCTTGATAACAACTGAGTTTTATTGTCCCTTTAAAACAAAGCTATTGTCATAACTTTAAAATATGAGCTGAATGAGCCTCCTAGGATATGGCTCAGACCCATAATGCTTTCTATGTATGTGTATTTTAGACATAGTCATTTATTGCCTATTATCTACATCAAATGGAGAATCTATTGGTTAATAACTCAATTGTTTCAGAATTATTTACAATCAGAACAAGACCCCCACACCCATCTGAAGCTAACTGCCCTGGACTTGCTCTAACAGCCAGCATACTTCTTAAGTACTAGAACAGCCCCGTCTTTGTTGGTGTTTGGGACCTGAATCAAGTTATTTGCCAGAAAACAAGAAACTTTCAGCAGGAAAAGACAATGTTAATGGTATTAATAATGAATAAAGACACCAGAGAGGGAACATACAAAAGACAGTGCTGGGCCTGCTAACCTGTACTTCCTGAAGGTTTAGGGCTGACCAGAATTCCAGCAAAATATGGTCCTCAGCTTGTTTTGTAAATAAAGTTTTATTGAAATATAGTCACACACATTTATTTACATATTGCCTATGGCTATGTTTGCTTTACAATACCAAGCTGTGTAGTTGCGATACAGACCCAACAAATTAAAAAACAACAACAACAACAACAAAAAACCAACTAAATATTTACAATCTGACCCTTTAAAGAAAACATTTTCTAATCCAGCCCTTAAGGATCAATTCTATACTAGGCAGTGCTCTATAAGTTATGATTGTCAGTGTGTTTTCCAAAGATGTTCTGGAACTTTGCCATCATGGATTAATTCCTCAAGGTTATCCCCAACAATGAGAGACAAGCCAATGATTAAGCCACTAACACTGTCTTATGACACAAATTTCTCCTCAACTTCCCTTTTAGGGTGTCTCCTTGAAGGATTCACTCAAGAGCATGCTATGGAGTTAATTCCAGATGGACCTTCTGATCCTGTATAAAGTCATTCTTTTCTCCACCCTGACACCCCTGTCTACCTACCTGTGGGTCTGGCTTCGAAGATGGTGCCTCTCACAGATCCTATAGTTTGGAGCTAACCAGGAGGAGCCAAGAAGGTAGCTTGGGCCATTACTGACAAGCAGAAGCAACCTTTTTTACAGGTCATTTTTTTCTCTGGACATAGCACTGTCTTGAGAGCCTGAACTGAGCGCTCATTACCTCTAAACGTATAAGCAAAGACCGCTTTTGAAGGGAAAGAAGAGATAGTCAATGAAAACAGAAGTTGCACATGAGTCTCTACCTACACACCCATGGTCATGGAGGTGGTGGGTCTAGCAGACAAAGCATTGGGCCACAGATCAAAAGACTTGGGTCCTAGTGCTCATTCTGCCACTAATGAGATGCATGACCTTAAGCAAGTGACTTATCTTCACTAGACAATACAGGGTTAGACATCTACCCCTAGGGTTCCTTCTTGTGTTTAAAATTCAGGGTTTCTATGATGCCAGCCTTAGAAGGCTGTGTTGTTCCTACCGGTGCGTGGTATCCAGCAAGCACTATGTAAATGTTAGCAATTGTTATTGTTTTGTGAAGGCACGATGCATGCCTTTAAATGTAAATGCAGGTTCTTCGCCATTGTAACAATCAACAACCTAGAAGCAAATTCTAAACAGCAGAGCATACCCATAAGCAATGAAGACTGTAATTCCTATTGGCCTTCTCAATTAGCACAGTTTTTGGTTTTGTTTGTTTGGTTGTTGCTGGTGGTGGTGGTCCTCTGATCTACAAACCAAGTGCAGTCAGCCTTCCTGAATACTTCCAACTGGAGAACTGATTCAATCAGCCTATATTTTGTACAGCGGTGTAGAGTCACCCCCCACCCCCCACCGAAAATCCTAGTGCAGGTTAGGACTAAGAACTAGGACTCCGGCTGTTGAATTTTTAAACATCTTCTGCCTTTTTATCATAATGTACATAAACCTTGTGTGGAGGGCAGGGAAGGAGGTGTCAGTCCTGAACTTCCAAATAAAATTCATCAGTTATGGGTGTAGAAGCACTGTTAGTACCCACCATAATCCCTCCCGCCCCACCACTTCAGAGCTGGCCGGCCCACTTCCAGCCATCAATCTCTGCAACTTTTTGCCAGAGAGTTTCTCAGAAGACATAGAAATCTGCTCTGCTGACATGCCTGGCAGGCTGGCAGTGTTGGGGAATGAACGGCCTCCCCTGCAGCAGCCCTTCCCCAGGGACGAGAAAGTTGGTCCGAATGCCCCAGCACCTTCTCCCCTCAGGTAGGACAACTCCAAACCACATGTTCTTTAACACTTCCTTGAGTTTCTCCCCTGAGTTTAAGCTCTATCATCCACAACGTATCCCACTTGACAAGAAAACCTTCAGGGATTGCCTCCTCGGTGGACTCCTTGTCTCACTCCCCCATGCTCCTGTTTTCTGGTTTTGTTTTGTTCTGTTTACCTTTCAAGTAAATTATTTTTACTCAAATTTTTGTCTTAAGGTCTGTTACTGGCGAATCCAAACCAAGACAATGGATGTAACCTAATTAATTCTTATAGAGTAATAAGCATTTTCAACTCAAATCAGTAGAATATCAGGTACAAGATATTTATAGCTAAGGAATCAGAACAGAATCTAAAAAATATCAAAAGCCTAAAAGCTAGCAACAACTGCCTGAAGTGGGAGAAAGTCCAAGCTTCCCACGGCCTTTCCCCTTGAGGACAAATTCACTGGAGTTATAAGAGGTTAGTTTTGGTTCATGGTGACTTTCTCAAGAAATGAAGAACTATGTTCCCTTCATGTCACGTGTGTTTGAGAAAGCTCTGGGTTTCCAGGATTTCTATTAGGAGTCCTTGACACCCCTGCGATCATTTCTCAACACCACACAGCGATGGATAGGTGATCCAAGAGGCCAGCAGATTTGGGCCTAGAGAACAAGCTCATCCTCAAAAGATCAAGGTTCCTGTTGCTTTTGCCATGAATTTACACCAGGCATCCTTACGCTAAATCAGACCTGATCCTCAGAGAGTTCTCAATGCAAGGCAAACATAAATCAAAACCTTATGGTTATGCCTAAGGAGGAAAATCGTAGAAATAGGGCATATATAACAAAGCAGTAGGACCAAAGGTATCAATTATGGTCCCAGCAGGAAGAAGAATTTACTTAATTAACAAAGATTTTAATTAAAAGACTACTTAGAGAGGTACGAGCTGCTTTAAGGGAGAGTAAGGGATATTGAAGGCAACCCAGAGATCAGCCCTGGTGAGATGCTCCCACTACCCCCAGGGCAGAAAGTACAAGTGCAGAAAACCACATTAAGTTACCGAGCCAAGCTTTTAGAGAAACACAGTAGCAAAGCAGGAGGAACCAGGGAAGAAATACACCAGATTCTCTCCCCTGCTCCCTCTGATCTCCTTCCAGTGCCGCCCATTGGCTGAACCCATGGGAAGCGAAGGCAGTGATGGTGCTCAGGCAAGGTGGCCCCACGGGGCAAGGGGCAGGGCAGAGAAGAGAGGGAGTGAATGTGGGGTGAGGGGCAGGACAAAGGTAAAAACCCACGGGCACGTGGGTGCAGAGCTGAATATGTGGGAAGCTCAGTCTTCACGGGTAAAACTCTGTAGTCATTTCCTTTGTTTCCTTAATACTCAGTTCACCATTTCCATCCTTTTATCATGAAAATATTCATACATACAAAAAGTGAGTTTTAGAGTGGACACCACATAGGTTCTCACCACATAGGTTCTACCACTGACCTTTCACTACTTGCTTTATCATATATGTGTCGTATATGTATCTACCCCTCCCTCCATCCTTCAGGAAATCTTATTTTTTATGTATTTCAATGTAAATTTCAGACATCAGTACACTCATCCCTAAATCCTTCAGCAACATATCATTTACTTAGTTCACTTTTAATTGCTATTACAATGCAGCTTATTTTCAGCTCTGCTTTACATGTACACATGCGCATATATTGTTTATACATACACATACATAGTGTTTATGCACACTCACACACACACGCGTATATACATATAGACATGTATAAGTCAATTGGTGAGTGGGTCAATCAATTGGTTGCTTTCAGTTGGGCTGCCCAGGGGCATTCGTTTTATCAAGCATGTTGGCCCTTACAAAACAAAGACTGGAAAAACCTTCGCGAACACTCCAGCTTTCGGTTGCTTTACTTTCCAGGGATTACAGAATTGATCTTCGTAAGCAAGCCAGGGTCAGCACAATAAAACTGAAGAGGAACGCTGGAGAGCTAGAGTACGGTTTTCCTCCCGACCTCACAGTCAGATCTCATTACGAGAGAGGGGGTCAGCTTCATCCCTTCTCCTGCAACCTGACCTTTGCAGTCACACGGCCAATGCCATTCCCCACGCAGCCTCCTTTTCCTTTGGTTTTAAAGACAGATGGGGGAAGGAGGGGAATTGAACATTGGACTATTAACTCCTCCTCCCCCACTATCTTTTGATGTACGAGTAAAAGGTATTATTACCTTTGCTTCGTCACCTCCCAAGACATGATAAAACACAGATCTGAGGCAGCCCTGCGTGTTACTTCAAACTCTACCTGTGCTCCACGTATCGGAGATGACATATGTCACAGGATGGACTCAATCAGACGCTCCTTAAAACCCCACGATTCCAGTAGCCTTTGGCAGCAGCACGTAGGTAGGATTTAAATTGCAACATGGCTGCAGACTGCGTCCCGAGAGATTTCCTTCTCTAAATCACACTGCCGTGTGGGTTTTCAAATGTCTGCTCAGGTGGAGCAAAAGTGTTGGCACATGGAAGCGACACCTTTCCTGTTTGGTGCTGGAGGGAGGAAATGAATCCGGGGGCTGGGAGC
The DNA here is from genome assembly GCF_002201575.2 of Neomonachus schauinslandi. Lineage (NCBI taxonomy): Eukaryota > Metazoa > Chordata > Mammalia > Carnivora > Phocidae > Neomonachus > Neomonachus schauinslandi. Next base: position 121,021,648 of record NC_058409.1, read on the forward strand.
AGAATGAATCACACGATGTTAAAACATCTTTGCCCACAACAAGGCCATCACTTTCTGTTCCACAGCTGCCTGGGGAAGGCCAACTGCATGCAAGACACTCCACCGGGCGACGGAGGGGACCCGCAGGTGAAGCCGGCATGGTGCTTGTCTTGACAAAGTTACAAATCTAATCGAAGGCGTGAGCCAGGCACACCGATCACGTAACGCAGGGAGAATGAGAGAAATCACAAATGGCTCCTGGCTAGGAGGGCACATGAAGACTTCCCAGAACGGGGGGGGCAACGGAGCCATGTTTTGAAGGGTCACTGCATTTCCCTGGGCAGAGATGAGGGAAATATATTCCAAGGGGGGCAGATCAACATGCTGACGGGTGCATACTGGGAAGGGGAAGAGGTGGTCTACAGAATAGCAAATAACCTAGTTTGGCTGGAATACAGGTTGTATATTCTTCAGTGAGAAGACAGGAAAAGTAAGTTGGAGCCATATTGTGACAGCCCTTGGATGCTCAGGTTTAGAGTTTGGAAGCCAGCAGGAGCCAGAAAAGAATATTAAATACAAGAGTGACAGGATTAGAACTGCATTTTAGGAAGATTATTCTGGCAGAGAGTATGGTTGACTCAAAAGGGGGAGAGAATAGATATCATAGAAATAGCACCTTTTATATTTATTCTCTTAATACCATAGTAAAGAAGGTAGCTAAGGAATTTTTTTATATTCCAACTGCAAATAACCTCTGTTTGGGTAAGGAGCCATACAGCTGATACATGAGAATCTGTTACTACTACAGTGGCTATATATAATCTTGACATATGATTTTGATTCTTTCTTCTTGGTTTTACATAAAGCCCCGAATGAATGTTGGCTATTTTTATTAAACTCTAAGGCTGATTCTAGATCTTTCATCAATAACATGAACTTTATGACTGATCTAGATACCAAAAGTCATCATCTAACAATATAAACTCCAAATATCTATAATAGAAAATTAAGGAAATGAAATTATTTTCAATTCCATTTTCATGGGAGCCGAAACTCAATTATATATTTATGTCAATTTTTCAATATTTGAGGCTGTATCAAGTGTGAAAAAGCTACCATCTCTACCACTACATAAACTCTATAAACCATAATGAATCTAATTAATATGGACTAACTTTGGAGTGCAATTATTACCAAATGTTTAAGTGGTTTCCTAGGTGCATTTCCAGAAATCATATTATCTCATTTATTTATCACACAAAACCTTTGTGGTAGGTATTACGAGCCTTAAATTTCGGATGGAAATCTAAAGCATAAAGAGATTAAGTACTTTGTCTGGGGTCAGACAGCCATAAACTTTAAAACTAGGATGCAAACCCAGGTCTGTTTATTGGATTCTTGCTACAATTCCTCCAAGGTGAAGGGATGTGTGTAGGTTGTGACCAAAGCCCATCAATTACTTTAAAGGAATGCTTCTTTTTTTCAAATGAATGATGTACTTGTTTAACTACACTAATTAGGAACTCCTAGAATATCAAAGAGATGTTGAAGAAACCAACAGAAACACAAACAATGAATCATGGAACACTGCATCAAAAACTAATGATGTGATGTATGGTGATTAACATAACAATAAAAAATTTTTAAAAATTTAAAAAAATCAGGAGGGCAAGAGGAGAGAAATGAACACTGGGTATTATATAAGACTGATGAATCACAGACCTGTACCCCTGAAAAAAAGACTGTATTATATGTTAATTAATTGAATTTAAATTAAAAAAGAATATATAAAAATCAAAAAAAAATAAAAGAAACCAACAGAAAGAAAGCCTTGAGACTTGAATGATAAGCCTTGAGATATGCCACATTGAAGGTCTAGCAAACATCAATTGCCACTAAAGAAGATGGCTAAACGGTGGAGGAATGGAAAATTTCAAGGCCCTGCTGAGTCCTCTGGGTGGTCCCTGACACCCCAAAAGTGTCTTCTATAGGAGACATCTGGAGGGATTCTGGAGCACTCTCCAGCTAGTACAGCTGCTTCTCAATTGCAAACAGCCCTTCAGTCATCATGTACTTTGCAAAAGGCACACTAACCAGCCAGGAGTATGACCGAAAGCAGTACCTGTTCATTGTACGTAGTGTCCTATGACAGGCATGGAGCCTCTGCAAGTAAAGAATGCCAAATCTTGGTGGTAAGTTTCCTCCTGACTGCAGAGCTGGACTCAAGCAGGTTGCAATGATCATGTTCTTATCCATTAGCTGCAGGAACACCCCTGGATTGATGGGAAGCAACAAGGGCTAGGGATTGGACAACCCAGGTTCATATCCTGGCTCTGCCTCCTTCCTCTGCTAAGTCATCTGCTCTTGACTTCCCAGTAGGGTGAGGGTTACAAGATCAAATGAGATCATTTCTATGAAAGTGCTTTGAAACGTGCGGTGGTTCAACCCAATGTATCAATTTATTTTTGTTGGGATCAGTCCACACTGTCTTCAGCCCCAACAAAGCAGGCTGTGGTGTCTAAAAACTGATTTTTATATTTTAAGATGCATATCTCACTGAATAAATTATCCTACCATGAATAGTCCTTTTTGTCATGGGACACAAATAGAAGGAGCTTCCAGAAAACTATAGGGAAAATAATTGGAGTTCTAGTTGATGTGTCTTAGGAATTCACTCTCTTTAACCAACTTGATAGTTACTTTACTTTTTAAGAGGGATTAATTTTACTTTGTGTAAGATGGAGCAAATAAGTAGCAACAAATAGCATATATTCATGTAAACATATACATATTTTTGCATCCTATTGCAAACCAATCTAAGTCCATTTGACTGCTTAGTTTCCAGGATCTTTTGTTAAATTATGATTGCTTCCAACACACAAAGATAGATGGCAACTATCTGCTTTTCAACCAGGTTGTACACTATAATGAATGCAAATTCTAGGCCAAATTCTGCCACATACACAAATATTCATTGGCAAGAGGTCAAAAAGTTCTCATAAACTTACTCTTTTAACATCCCCTGTCTGTGGGCTTAGGAGCTCCAAAGCATTCCATCAGAAACTGTGACCACATCTGGTCACTTTCTTCCTATGCATGCGGCCAAACTACATTTCCTGGCCTCCTTACAGTTAGGTTGGGGTCATGGGACCACGTTCCAGCCTGGCACATAAAAATCTCTCACACAAGCTTTCTTTCTCTTTACCTTCCATGACACCTTGGAAGCCCATTTTAAAGATGACAGTATTAGAAGATAGAGGTTGCAAAGACAGAATGACTCAGGTTTTCAAGTCATCATTTGAAGGAGAGCAGTCCAGGAGAGCTGCCCAACAAGGAACATTCACTTTGGACTTGGAGTAAGTGAAAAATACATTTTGTGTCAAGCCACTGAGATGTGGAGTTGCTTGTTACAGCAGCAAGCACCTTGCTGAGGCAGATACATCAATACCCTAATGGCAGAATCAGCAAATCAGTTAGGGGGAGCAGGCAAATGAGTCTACTGTTAAGTGAGTGAAATACAGGACTGAATGGGACTTTAGCCTAACTCCAAAGCAGCTTGACTGTTGGGTTCACTAGTTCTTGTTCTTTGTCTACACAAAAATAGAGGGACAAGTATGATCTTTCTAGCTACTCACATATTTCACCAATGAAAACATTATTTCTAACATTGTTTATGCTAATTAACAAACCATCTAGCCTGGATCTAAGCTAACATTTATTTTCATGTATTTTCCAAACCACTTCTGAGAGTGGACTTTATAGTAAAGGTCAAGTGGTAACTAGCCCTGGAGTGTGGATTTCTGGCTAGCACAGAGATAAAGCTCAAAATATTTGACCACTGGTATGGCTCAGTCACTGAGAGATCAAAATATATGTAAACTCTTACGCAGGAGTGGTACCTTCTATGTCAGATTACTTGGAGTGTTAATTAAGTACTCTTAGGGTACAGATTAAAGTAATTCACACAGTGACTGTTTATACTGAAGTATTTTACAAATAAATTACAAGCAATATAACAGGCATCTAATTCACAGCCATCATCCATTTTATTTATTTCTCTGCTCACTCTAAGAATTACGAGCAAAGGATCATGGGACCTATTCCTAAGTGTAAAATTAGATTGATAAAATTAGCCATCTGTCCAAGGAAGGCTCTAAACTCAGGTTGTATTTAAGTATTATGTTTCCAATTGCCCAGATGTTACAGAAAAGTGCCTGCTGATACAACTCCTTTTGCACAATGTAAACCATTAACTGGCTAATATAAACTTATTGCACCAAGAAAAATAAATAGCATTAACATTACATTAAATCTGATTCCGGATCTTGGGTGCCCTGTCAGCAAACACAAGTGTTAAGATTTAAATTGCTCAGGATTTGCAGAGTCAGATGAAGAAAGAATCTTCAAGTGTCTTTAGAGGTGAGGAAGAAGGGACTGGAAATGAGATGAAAGCTTCAGGAGGTATATTCTTGGTTGGTGTGGTTGGTTAAAGTAATAGTAATTACTATGATTATTGTTGAATGATAATATCCTATTTTTGTGAAATACTTCAGCTCTTTCAAAGCACTGGTCCGTTTTATTTCCTTTGATTCTTAAAATAAGCTGGTGGGGTTATCTGGGATAAATGGGGGGTTTCACAGCCAGCCAAGGAAATGCAAGAATCATTCATAGGAAAGGAAGAGCCAATGGAGCCTGGCCTCTAACATCCCATGTCACTGGGAGTGGTTCATGAATTACTCCCACCTACTGATCAATCAAACCCAAACCATTTCTTAGCTCCCAAGCTTCACGGAGATTTCCACCGACGCCCAGTCATGCATCAGTCTGGCTAATTCTCTTTCAGGAACAGCTGCTCCCCCTCCACCACCACACCCTGCAAAACCTCCCCAAGACAATTACCAGGCAAACAGCATCCACCACCCTTGAGGTTACTGTTTCTCCAAGGAATCCATTCAAGCAAGACCACAAACGTGGTGGCCGCATTTTCCAAACCAAAAATCGAGGCATGTGGTCAACCAGAGAGTCCTTCTGATTTGCCAATTAATTTATCTGAAAAACTTTATGAGTCAGTACAAATTAAATCACATGTAATCAATCATACATTAATACATATGGAAAAGGAACACGAAATCCTAAGTGTCCGTGTTTCTTGTCGTGCCCGGCACATATTCTTCCAGCCACGCATATGCACTCAGTTGTTTTCCTCTGTCCAGATTAAACAATCCCAGTTCCATAAATATTGCCTTCCAGCCTCAGTCTTCTGTGCCTTTTAAATGCTCTGGTGCTTGTCTTGCCTCACTTAATCCTTCTAGCAACCTTAAATGGCAGGTTCTTTCCCATTTTTACAGAGGAGGATACGGAGACCACAGAGCTAACATAACTTGCCTTACATCATCGAGTCACTAGTAAAAAACAGTGTCAGCACTTGAACCCAAATCTGTCAAATAGTAAAGTCTGTGCTCTCACCCAAGAAGAAACCAGCCTCGGAGGCTGCAAGAACAGATGCAGAGTGGGGGGTGGGGGGCAGGAGGGTGGAGTGGGTCTGAGGGAAATGAGGGCGGGGGGATGGGTTACACACAGCTCCACGTGGCTGCTTGTTAGTGCTACTGCAGGCCTTCCCTCCTCTGGGGAGGAAGAGGAGGACCTGCCCAGAGGAGATGTCGTTCAGCCGCCTTCCGAAGACCACAAGCCCCAAATCCAACCTTCGGGAGACCCGCGGAGCCTAAGGTTACAATACTGACCCAGAGCGATGGGTTGTCGCGGCCCATCCCGTGTGGTGCGGACAAAGGAAGGAAGGGGGACCGTGGGTGTCCCACAGGGCATCTGGGGAGAAGGCCCGGACGAAAGGGAGGCCGACAGGAGCCTCAACTCTCCTTTGTCAGGTCTCAACGTGGGGACTGCAAACCACCTCATCAAGTCACCGGAGGTTCTTGTTAAAAAGGCAGGAGCCTGTGACGTGCTCCAAGAATTCTCATCCGCACGGAAGGTCAGGAATTACTTGCCTGGGTCAGAGGCCTGAGACCCACTGAGGCCAGACCTGCTCTGAGCCTGCTCCGAACAGTGCACCCTCTGCGGGCAGCTCTTTCACCTGTGTCCCCTGCTCCCCCCCACCCCCAATCGCCTTGTGATTCGGCGGTCTAAGAGGCAAGCGTCTTCCAGCTCATTTCAGGAGGCCGAAGCCACACTCTGGGGTCTTTCTTCAAAATGGGAGCAGAATCAAAGATGGGTTTGGGGGATTCCGCTACAAACGGCCATTTAGGCTCTGCAGTCCCTTTTTACCTTTTTCCTTTTTCTATCCCTGAAATAGCAGGTATACTTCCAGTATCTGCAGTTTGACATGCTGTGGCCAGAGTAAGTGGCAGGGGTCCTAACCAGCTCAAAAGATTTTCTGTTGCAGTCATAACATCCCATCATTCACTGAGTCGATTGGGAGCAGCCAGTGCTGCCGGCCGAGCGGGTGAGGCGGGAGACGCAGGCTGCCCACGGGACCACCCTGTGGAAGCTGAGGGCCCACCGCGGCCCCAGACGCCTGAGTCCCTGTCTTCCAGAAACCTAGCTCTGCGGCACTGGACCACTTTTGAGTTAGGCAGATGGACAACTACTCCCAAAAGAATTCTAAGGTTATTAAAGCCCTGGGCTCAGGCTAAGAAACACAAAGCAAAAACAAAAAACACCACTCAGTTCCTTTCTGGCCAAGTCACTCTTCCATGAGAAAGAATTCTGAGGACACAAGTTCTGCTCATGTTATAGGACATTTACCCCTGACCTTGACCTCTCTGTCCCTTTACCTCCACAGAGAATCCAAGGAAAGAAAGAGAGGAGAGGGAGGCTTCTTATAGGGATTAGATAGGATGTGGAAACAAAGAGGAGGGTAGGAGAGCTGAGGAGATGGAGAAGTGGAGGAAAGATTTCTGCTACGTTGCTTAGACTGCATGGATGCCAGTAGTTAAGTGCTGGGGATACGTATATGGCCCTCATGGGGGGAAGTATGTGTGGCCTTTATGAGCTCCAGTGTTCCCCAAGAAGCAAGACAATCTGGATCGCATTGTAGTGAAGGACTTTGAGTTGGAAAGGGAGAAGGAGGGACGGACAGAAGAGATGAGCCTCCCCCAAATACATGCTTTGGGAGGGGGACTTGCCTGAGAGCTGTAAGGGAGGGCATAAGCAGTCCCTTGGGCGGCAGGTTGTTCAGGTTGGCATGCAGGAACCAGAACAGGGAGGCCTCTGACTCGTAGCCAGTGAACCTCACACTAGCAGCAGCAGAAGCTACCTAGAGGCTCCTGGATTCACCCCATCAACGAGCAAGACACATTGCCCACCAGCTAACTCTGCTCCTCCAGACTCTCGTTTTTTTCTTTCTGAGTTTCTCTGGATCTTCCCTGTAGCCCAATTTTTGCAGGTAGGGAAATGCTGAGGGAGCAGAAAGGAAAAGATGAGAGCAGTTTTCCAACCTGAAAGCCAGTGTCTGGAGAAAATTATAAAGTAATGAAAAGCTCTTCCTAAAGATGGTTGTGGGCCCCAGCTCTTCTAGGGAAGACCTTCAGTTCTCAACCCTGACCTGGCCTTGTCTCACTGCCCCTGGGGCCTCAGGCAAGCTGGAAAGACAGAAGGAAAGGCAGGGCCCTCGCGCAGTCCTCCAGCCCCTCTCTCTGGGCCAGAGGGTGAATTAACACCATGAGTTACCAGTCTGCCTGTGGGAGCAGGTGTGTGGCTCACTGTGTGTGGATTCCAGCACATGTGTCTGGATTTCCCTTTCTCACCTTCCTGCTCCACACCAGAAAAATGACAGTCCTTCCCATGCTTTCTGGGGGACTCTGGATAAGGGAGAAGTACCCACTCAGGAGGGCCTGGGTACTAGTTCCAGTTCAGCCTCTGATGTTAAGTTGGACAAGTCCCTTAATCACCCTCAGCCCAGTTGTCGAATGAGGCCTTTTCACTTCCTTCCAGGTCTCTGATTCTAATTTGTAATCTGAAAAGGAATGAAGGTTATGCGATGTTTCCAGGCCAGTAAGGCCCAGGGAGATGATACTGTCCTATACCCTACCTAGGGTCAGAAGCCCCTTTTCCTGCCTCCAGGTCCTTGGATGGATCCTCTGGCCCCCACAAGACTTAGCACCCAGGAGCTCAACAAGAGAAAAGCAGCAGTTCATGGACGGGTAAGGTTACAGCCCTTGATTCTTGCAGATGAGGTCAGCGGACAATGGCTTCCAGAACTCCATCTCAGTATCGTTCACACTCTGTTATCTTTGAAGGCCTGGGCACGATCCCGCGTACAAATGTTTAACAGGCTCCGCACGCCCAGCAGCAGGGAAAATGCCCTCCACCTGGCTCTGTCCCATGGGAGCTCCCCTGTTCAGCCAGGACAGGTCTGCGGGCCTCTGCTCTCAGGACCACTAAGGACTCCCTTCCTGGTCCTGAATATCAGAGCCCGAATCCCATTCCATCACTTACTAGTTGTGTGACCTTGGAGGAGATATTTAATCTCTCTGAGCCACAATTTCATCTTCAGTTAAACAGGGGTAATAATAGTAGTATTATTCTCACAAAGAATAGCTGGGTTGATTAAATATCAGTATGTGCCAAGTTCTTAGAGCAGTGTAGCAAGCACTTAATTAGAGTTCGTTATTATTATTTAATTTGACTTAAGTTAAGAGCTGTCATTTCTTGTTAGTCTTGGCAAATGCAGAGGTTTCTCTATTAATGCTCAATGGCAGAAGATGAGCTATCTTGGGGCAGAGGGAAAGGTTGCCTATGTTGGACCCAAATTCAACTCATCATTAAAGCTGCTACTTGCTTTTTTCCCCACCAGAGGTAGGTGGGATGGGGAACTTTCAGGTTGATTTTGAATCCAAGACTTCTCCATCTTTTAGGAGCGTTAGGAGACAGACAGGTCATCCAAAGAAAACAGGACTGTTCAGCATGCCTACATGGTGGCCACGCTCCCTTCAAAGTACTGCTCACAAACCAATTTCTACGGAGGAAATGAAGTACAAAGAAACTCCTATACGGATCCTAGCAGGATTTGCTGGTGTCTGGGGAAGATTATAAATTAGCTGGTTGCTGTTCACATCAGAGCCAAGCAGGGCACATTCAGTTTTTAATCTGGACCAATTTTCTGGATCAAAAACTAGTCTTTCCAAGGGATGTAAATGAGCCCAGGAGGAAATTTTCCCCTGAAGTTTATGAAGTAGCTGTCATTTTAATCTGAGCAGCTTTCCAACCTGAAAGCCAGTGTCTGGAGAAAATTATAAAGTAATGAAAAGTTCTTCTAGGCTAAACCTAGTCCAAACACCACTGCTACCTCAAATTTGATGTATTTAATATGCCAAACTATTCAAAACGTAGAGTTTCCACTATCAAAACCCTGTCCATGCTTCAAATAAAACCAGAGGGGCCAAGATGGCATATTCATGGCATGAGTATCAGAATGAGACCCTGGATGAACCAGGTAGAAAATATTTTTAGGAGAGAAGCTACAAAAAATAAAAAAGGAAATATGGTGACCCATATGAGTAGTTTTATATACAGTAGGCTTTTGTGGAATGCTTTTAAAAAAATTCTGCTTAAATGGACTGTAAGCTATCCTTAAAAGAATATTACATACACTGCTTAAGCTTAAAAACTATAGATACAACTAGGCATCGCTCAAAAATTGTGACTAGATGGTTTTATATGAATAAACCCACAGAACACAATTGATCATGATGTGCTTATCTTAAGGAGAGAAGTTAGAAAGAAGCCCTTCACTGAAATCCTTGAAGATGGGTATATGCGTGCATGTGAGAAACAATTTAATACAACACTGCCTTGGACTACTGCTATCATCTCCAAAATGAATTGAACAGTGGCTATAGAATAGCTCATAATTTAAGTGTGTTGCAGATTATGATAATGACTCTAAATTTCAAGGCAGGTAGCAATAGACACAGCTTGAAGAGTGAGGGTGTCCCCCAGAGCTGAAAGGCAACAAGTCATATTTCCAAATGAAGAGATCCTTGAGCAGTGAAAATATTTAAGCAGCCATATGGGAACCTGCCAAGATTATTTTCTTCGCCCTCTGATAAATTTCCCTGGTTTGTCTCTTTCTTATAGAATTGTTATTTGTGAAGATAAACTGCACTTTCTGCAGTTTTGCAGACTGCATTCAAATAAAATTATATTGCTTTCCATTGTTCAAAGATGTAATTAATCCCATAAGACAACCTCGCTTACAAAGTAAACTAAAAAACAAAAAACAAAAAATCCCCAGAAAAACACAGATTTTTCAGCATTCAAAATACGGTCTCAGCAAATTAGAATAAAATTCGTTATTCGGGCAACAACGTTTAGAACTTTATTGTTTAGAATGCTGTACTTGGAAGAATCTCACAACACAGATCAAAGTAGACAAAAATACACGAAGAACTTTTACCAGTATAATGAGAGGAAATGCAAGTTACTGAGTTTCCAGTTCTCTCCAATTCTTTGTAACAGCCTACACACAATACATCTTTGTTTAAATTGCCCAGCAAAGAAAGACGGGAGTTCAAAATACGGTAAAATTAACCCATGGGGCACTCCTTTCTGAGAAAACGGCCCCAGAGTGGAAAGCATCCTTACAAGCAGAGGCCACATCCCACACAGTGCCAGGCAGGACCAGAGATTGGCACTGGGAACTCCAGGCAACAGACACTTAACACGAAATGGCTGGGCTCTGGACAATATGAATTCAATAAAGATGTTTAGAGACACAGGAGGAGCTGTTTGACTTCTCTTGCACAGTTGCAATCCTCTGTAATTGAGACAGCATGATCGCTGTCCCTACTCTCAGCTCTCTGTGCTCAAATACACAGCCCGCCTCCACCTCTACTGTGTCTGGAAAATAGATTATTCTTTCAACAAACAAACATCCCTGGAACCGCCTGAGCTGGGGGGAGGCGGGGGAGGGCGAGGTTCGCGTCTTTTCTCAGCTCTGGGCAGAGAAGAACCCAGTTGAACTGCGACCGGTCAGGGGAGAGAGGGGCGGTGCGTTGCCCGCTCTGCGTCCCGGCAGGGACCGGGACCCGGGCGCGGTGTCCCCGGGCGCGCCCCGCGCGTTACCTGGCTTTCGGAGAGCCGCTCTGAGCGCCCCTGCGCTGGGTCCGAGGCTGGAAGCCAGGAGCAAGAGCCGGAGCAAGGCGCCCCGGATTAAATCCATTTCACCGCGGGCGCCTGCAAAGTTTCACCAAGTCCCGGGCGCACAGGGAAAGGGCGTCTCCTGGGGGACGTGGGGGGAGGCGGCCCCCGCGGATCCCCTGACCCGGGTGAGGAGGTGGAGGGCTGAGAGAGCTGGACCAGCAACGACGGAGGAGTCCGAGGAGGCCGGGCAGCCGCCGGGAGGTCGGCGTGCGGGAGTGAAGTCCTCTCGGAACCGCAGGGCTTTTCGGAGGGGGGGGGGGCGGGGGCGGCGAAGGAAGCCGACGGGGAGGGACCGGCTGGCCGTGGGAGGGAGGGAGGCTCGACCCGCCCGAGGATGGAATTACAATCGAGTGGAAGTGAGAGGGGCAGGCTCGGAGACAATTTACTCTTCGCCCACCTCCGGGGCCGACAGCCCGCCCATCACCCTCTAACGACCCCCGGCTCAGCCCTTCCCTGCTGGTGACCTAGATTGGGGCGCTAGGAGGGGCCGACAGGGCGGGAGTTAGGGGACTGTGAGTCCAGGACCCTGCGCTGTGGTCCTGACCCTGAAATCCTGCGGCGCCTTCCCCTCCCCCGGCTGTACCCTCCTCCCCTCCTGCAGCCGCGCCCCTCTAGGTCACTTCCACCCAGCTTGGGGACTTTTCCCAACACCTCCAAAGGTTGCTCTGGTCTATCCAACGCACTTGGAGGGGAGGGAGGGTGTCTGCAGTTTGCAAGTGGGGGAGGATAAGAGGAAGAGGGGGCGGGGCCGGCCGAGTCTAGGGCTCTAAGAAGATAAATGGGATTTAAGGCGCGCAGATGGAGAGCGGAGGCCCCGCCACTCGGTTGGAAACGCGGGGTGGAGATTAGGGCCCAACGCGGGGGAGCGGGGTCCCCTCCCTGCAGAGGAAGGCAACTTGAGACCCTCCAGGGGAAGAGATGAAAGTCCAGGTTAAGCCTGGCGTCGGGGAGACCGACGCGAGCTCAAGCCCCCTGGCGGACAGAGAAGACCAGACCCGGACCCGGCCCCCGCCGGCTGAGCTGGGGTTGGGGGCCAGAGCGAGGTCCTGGCCACTGATTCAGGGACCTGGATTCCCAGGTCAGCTCCCTTCTCCTCTGGATTTGCTGCCCTAAGATTCAGTAAAATACGCTTTTTGTCGGGTTTCCTGGTGGCGCTGCTAGAAGGGAGACCCCGGGACTCAAGTCCACTTACACACTAGCGGGCTGATCTTCAAGCCAGCGAGAAGGGAAAGCAGATACGTAATAAATAAACCAAGAGAGAATAAACCTGGAAGAAAACACAGCCTTGGCCAATTCCTGGGGAAAGATCAAAGGCCCTAGGAAGTGCCCCGCAGAGGGAGCCAGCCCTTGCTGGCTGGGAGGACCTTGCAACTGCCCCACCATGCAGCCCAGCTGAGGCTCCTGGGTGTCCTGGCCCTTCATTGTTAACCTAGGCTTGGGAAAGCAGGAGGCAACAAGGTTGACCCATATCTCCCTCGCCCCCCAAAGATTTCTCCTCCTCTTTTTAGGAATGAAGTATGCCCTCGCTAGAGGGTTTGTAATGAGCCCAGTCTTGTTTGTTAGCAAAGCCTGAGCATATGGTCCCTTACATGTTGGCGTTCCCAGGTGTGCAACTGCCCATAATAAGTTCAAGTCCACTCCGACTGGAGTATTTGCAAGTCTTAGCTGTGACACCAGACCTTGTCCTTTTACATGGAGTTAGAGTAGAAAAGTTGAACAACCGGTGCTCTTCACTTCCAAGGTGATAACAAGGCCATGTTTGGATGCCAGGCAATGTGACTGCCCTCAGGACTGCTAGTCTCAAACGCAGCAGAATCATATATCCTTGGGACTGTCAGGATGCCCAGAGGTCATCTAGTCCCTACTCCATTCCACACAGAATCCTGCCTTCAGCACCTTTGGCAGGTCATTCACCTGGGTTTGACCTCCACCTGTGACAGAGAGATCCTACCTCACCACAGGCCTGGAAGATGTTGGATAGCTCTTTTTATGAGAAAGTGATTTTTTTTAATGATTTATTTATTTGAGAGAGAGAGAGCACGAGCAGGGGGCAGAGGGAGAGGGAGGGAGAATCTCAAGCAGACTCCCTATAGAGCGCAGAGCCCAAGGCGGGGCTCGATCCCAGGACCCTGAGACCATGACTTGAGCCAAAACCAAGAGTCCACCACTGAAATGACTGAGCCACCCAGGCGCCCCATGAGAACGTGACTTTGTATAGCAGACCTAAGGTAGCGCCCAGAACCGAGCAGGGGGTACCATGAAGATACCTTCCATGTTGGTTCTGCTCTTTCCCACTTAAAAATAATTCTCCCTGAGGTAAAAATTGGAAGTAATAATAACCGCTATTATGGCTAGTATTTATACTAACACCTATTGTATACCAGACCCTCTCTGAAATGCTTTAGAATCCCAATAACAACCACACCATGTAGGTATTGTTATTGGTATTATTCCCATTTGACAGATGAGGAAACTAAAGCATGAAAAAGTTAAGTAACTTTCTCAAAACTCATGCAGCTCCCAAGAGACAGAGCTTCGACTGAACCCAGGTGGTCTGGTTCCAGAGTCCAGGCTTTTAAGAAGAGGGAGGGACAGCAGACACAGAAGTGGACCAAGAATCACGGGACCTTGGTGTTTAATCTTAGGCTCTGCCCATAATGTATCCTGGTAAAATGAAGGGGCTGGATGAAATCATCGGTAACTTCCAGGTTCTGCTTTGTGTTTATCATCTGATGACCAGCACCATCCAATCCAAGCCAGTTTTGCTCTGAACGTGCCTTCTAAACAACTTGAACAAACTGTCCACTGCAAATTTTGCAAGCCCGAGTACCATCCTTCTTGCATACCCTTGACCTCTGCCCATATTACCGCTTCATCCCTGGCCCTGGGCCTCCCTTTGATCTTTTGCAGATGGCCATAGGTGATTGGAAATCTGGCTTGGTTTCTTCAGAGGCCCCTCTTGTTTCTTCCTTGCAGGATTACCTTCAATTATTGTATTTTACTTTTGAGCACCTCCAAATGCTCTGGATCCTCAGGCCATTGAGATAAGGCCTTACTTCCTGAGATCTGCTTGTTACAAATCTGGGGCATCCCTAGGGCATACTGAACTTACTTCCTCTGAGAGTCAAATCACACCCCGCAAGTTTCCCTCTCCTACCAGTTTGACAACCAGTTTATGGCACTTATAAATATGACTAAAGATAAATGGACGCTTGCCTTTCACTTCCTGCCTTCTGGGAGGAAGGGAACTAGAGAGGGCAAAGAGGCTTTGAATGTTCCATTTTAAAAAATCTGTTCAAATTCACCTGAGGTCTAAACTCAGTAAGGTCACCGGCAGAAGAGTGATCTGCCTGCTTTGCTCAATAGCATAGGAGAAGAGTCTGATCTTTGCCCCTTGGAATGGATTTGGAGGGTGTTTAGAGGAAAGTGAAGGTAAAGTTACCAATGACAGAATGTTGAGGAAGTCCCTCCATGAGAGTGCAGAAAAACCAGCAGCCAAGATTTAGCCTTAGATTTAATTTATTTTTTTGGAGAGGTTATATGTACATATAAAATTTGAAAATGTACATATAAAATTTGAAATGTCCATCAGGCAGAGTGTATAGTGACAAATAAGTTTCATCCCACCCCTCCCAGAAGCAACCACTATCATCAGTTTCTTGTGTATCCTTCCAGAGATATTCTATGAACATATAAGCAAATAAATACACATATACTTAACACAAACAGGAGCATCTTGCACATGTTTTTTTTTTTTTCAAATTACAAAATTGTATTTAATATCTGAACACAATTCTATAAAAACAATGCATTCAGAAGGCTAAGGACTTGAAGGAATCATGGAATGGTGATTATAGATTACAAGGATTCTTTGTATGGTGATATACTGATTTTTGAATTTCCATTATATTTATTTATTATTTTTATTTTTAATTTTTTTATCATGTTATGTTAACCACCATACATTACATCATTAGTTTTTGATGTAGTGTTCCATGATTCATTGTGTATAACACCCAGTGCTCCATGCAGAACGTGCCCTCCTTAATACCCATCACCAGGCTAACCCATCCCCCCCTCCCCTCTAGAAACCTCAGTTTGTTTTTCAGAGTCCATAGTCTTTCATGGTTCGTCTCCCCCTCCGATTTCCCCCCTTCATTCTTTGTACGTGCTTTTTAACCTGAAAATCTACCCAAATCAGCAAATAGAGATCTGCCTCCCTCTTACTGACTGCTGAATAATATTCTGTTGTGTGATGTGCAGTTGTTCTTTCTCTGTTGTTTCCTATTATGTCATTATAGACAATACTGCAGGGCATGACCTTGAATAACAGTTTGCACATGTTATAATAGACGGTGGGGTACATTTCTAGACTAGCCATTGCTCAGCAGAAGGGTAAATGCCTTTTCATTTTGATGAGTTGGCCAAATTTCCTCCCTAGGAGAGTATACAAATTTACATTTCCACAAGCAATATAGAAGCATGACTAATTCCACAAAATCTCATCAACACAGTATCTTATCAAACTAGAACCATATATTATTTCCAGCTCATGGCTGGCTCAGCCAGTTAAGCATCTGACTCTTGATCTCAGTTCAGATCTTGATCTCAGGGTCGTGAGTTCAAGCCCCACATTGGGCTCCACACTGGACACGGAGCCTACAAGGAAGGAAAGAAGGAAGGAGAGGAGAGGAGGGGAGGGGAGGGGAGAGGAGAGGAGGGGAGGGGAGGGGAGAGGAGAGGAGAGGAGAGGAGAGGAGAGGAGAGGAGAGGAGAGGAGGGGAGAGGAGAGAAGGAAGGAAGGGAGGAAGAAAGGAATCCTAGTTTGTGAAGTATCTGTTCATGTATTTTGCCCCTTTTTCTATTGATTTGTCAACCTATTTCTTTTTGATTTGTAAAAGTTCTGTATATAGTCTGGATATAAGTCATAGGATTTTTTTGTTGGTGGTGGATGTTTATATTGAAAATATTTTTCCCACTCTGTCTTGTCTTTTAACTCTCTTAATAATGATTTTGAATGAACAGAAGTCCTAGTTTTAATGTACAATTGATCAATTCTTTTCATTAATGGCTAGCATTTTTAATGTCCTGTTTAAGAAATCTTTATTTACCTCAAGGTCATGAAGATATTAGTCCATGTTTTCTTCTAAAAGTGTTACTGCTTACCTTCCACATTTAGATCTGTGATGGATTTTTGTGTATGAGGTAGGGTAGTCCTCAAGTCTGTTTGACTGGATGCTCCCTCCTGATTTAGATGTGTGCAGGTGCATCTTCATGGGGAGATGGGGAGGGTATCTTTTCCTCTGCAAGCATCAGCCAAGCTGATATTCAAGGCTAACACTGTGACTACACTTCTCACCAGGTATATCTGAGTAGATAGCTACCTTGCATTATATGTTTTGGAGCATAAACAAAGCCCACTTGCTCTAAAATATCTCACCTACAGGTTTCTCAGTTTCCTTGAAATTTCTACCATTTGAAATACTCCCTTGAGTTAAGAGTATAACTTGTTAATGACATATCCATTCTGTTCCAAAGAGCACTGGAGAAATATGGAAGAGAGATGCTTCAAGAACTTTTAACCAGGTGGTTCTCTTAACATGGACGTATTCTTCCTGAAAAGGAGAAAGGGCTCATTAATACTGTGCCTGTGAACAAAAAGGTGAGTACTCATTATCAGCTAATTTAGCAGTCACCTACGATATCAGTTCCAGGATCCACAACCGGTAGAGTATATGAGTTTGAGAGGGACTTGGGAAAGGGGAATTGGTGGTGGGCGAGGTTCCGAACGTGGGATATGGTTTGTTTATAATAGCACAACTCTGGAAGCCATAAACAAACCTTTCACTAGAGGAGAGACGGGTAAAACACATTATGGAATATAATGGAGCAGTATTCAGCCATCTAAAAAGGGATGGACTTAGAGCTTCATGGGCTAAAATGGACAAAGCAGACAAAGCAAGCTGCAGAATGGAGCGCAGGTGTTCACAGAGTGGTGGGAAGGGGATTCTGGGGTGTGGCACAAATGCAGGAGTAATTAGCAATGTGTTATTTTTTTACTGGTTGTATTTTTAAATTATAAGGATCTCTTTATCTGGCTTAAAAAGAAAGTGGAAAGCATTTTAAAAGAAGATACTTCAGTCTAGGTGGAGCAACAGAAGGAATGATGGGGACTGAGAAACCAAGAGAAGAGTTACAGGTCTCACCCATCTCGGGAGAGGGAGGGAATGAAGAGTTTGAGACAGGCACTCCCAAAGGGGAGGAGGACATGAAAGGCAGAGCTCACAAATCATGGGATTCTGTCTGGTGTGCCAGATTTCATGTGCAAGAAAAAAACAAACAAAAAGCTACCATCTTCCGGAAATGCAGGGAGAGCCTGTAGCCCATGGAAGATTGGGGCTCCCCACACAATATGACAAAACACGGGAGCCCCACAGTGGCTGCAGGCAACTGCTCAGCACACTAAGAGGCATCTCTTCAGAGTGCTGGCATGCCATTTCAAAATGTAGGGCTTGTTCAGGAATGATGCAGTGTCCAGAACACCTCGGTGGACTGGAGGTCAGGAGACCTGCACCCCAGCCCTGGCCCTGTCACTAACTCTCAAGGGGACTTTGGTGATTCAATCGACTTCTTTAAACCTGATTTTTCTCCTCTATCAACCAAGGGTGCCAGGTAAGATGAGGTCTCAGCTTGTCCTAGCGCTCACAGCTATCAGCTTCCACCGAAGAACCACTTGATCTTTCCCAAGATGGACAGATGTCACTACTTAAAAACAAAAAGGAGTCTAGTAAAAGGCTTGTTCTCTGAAAAAACTTTGAAGTTGGAAAGCAATAGTCTTTTGCCAAAAAAAAAAAAAAAAGAAATAAAAAGAACACAAAACAAAATAAAACATTTAATATACATGCACACACATACACACACCCACACACACACACACACAGATGGCAGAACAAAAGCAATTCCTCGCTTCAGAGAAGGCTTTAGGAAGCAGACTCAAAGTTTCCAAGCAGGCCACATCCAGTATCCAGACAGAGGAAATGGGGAGGTGTGAGCGAGGAGGGGCAGGGAAGACCAGGGCTGGGAGGTGGGTATGGGAAGCAGAGGAATGCTGGCTCAGTTTCTGGGTTAGTTAGTGACACTGCAAATAAATGAAAATTTTCTGATGCCAAGAGAAAACCTGTGGAAAGAAGCAAAAGGCTAATCTTCCACCTGAGTTTGATTATATTTTTATTTGTGCATTTCGTAAGAGAGGAAGTGAGGAGGAGGAGGGGACTGGACGATTTGAAGGTATGGTGTGATCGGTGTCACCAAGCAGAAGGTGTCAAAGAGGTGAAAAATAGCTGGGTGAGGGGGACACTTGGTTTGTATCCAGCCCCAGGGGAGGAGGGCAGGATGACAGACAAAGGTTTAAGCAAGAGAAAAAGCTGTGTGGCTTGTCAGGATGGCTGGGCTGTGGGACGAAAGAGGAATGGGACAGCTTCAAAGGCTGATCGAAAAAGTAGGAGGGGATGGCTTAGATTAATAACAATATGAAGTTAATTGACAACATGAAGAAAGATCAACAGTGAAGGATGAGGGAGAAGGTAGCCTCGGTTTCCTCCCCTGTGTAATGGGATGTGACACCTACTGGAAAGCTGTGCCCATCAGATGGGATGCCCCAGTGCACTGTGCATACCATGCACTTGGCACTCACTGAATGTTGGCTTTATCTCATTTCATCACTCACATTTATCACAGAGACAGGCAAAGTGCTCCCCGGAGTTAAATTCCAAAAGTGCTAGTAGATGATTGCTAGCATAGCAATGGAGACTCGGGGCCAAAGATGAAGCTTTGATCCAGACACTCAACATGAACTGGAAATAATGGAAGATCAAGGTTTGTATTTTGAGACAACGAAAGACATTTCCCCAAAGATTGTGACATCCTAGATAGGGATTCTCCCAGGAAGGAATAATAGCTGAGCCATCAAAATAAATGAAGATACACACAGGATAGACCTACAACTGGTAGGATGCCAGGGAGCCCTAGCTGCTCCTGGGAACATCTAGCCTATTCATATTTTCCTTCAGCTTGCATGCCTCTTAATTGATCCAGTATGCATGTTTTTCATGTTCCCTATTTCCTTTTTTGTTTATTACTCATTACATGTCCCTGGATGAGTCACATGGCTTCCCTGACATTAGTTTCCTGGGCTGAACTTCAATAGAACTCAAGATCCTTCCCAGCTCAGACAATCTTGCATCCGTG
This sequence comes from Neomonachus schauinslandi, assembly GCF_002201575.2. Taxonomy (NCBI): domain Eukaryota; kingdom Metazoa; phylum Chordata; class Mammalia; order Carnivora; family Phocidae; genus Neomonachus; species Neomonachus schauinslandi. Next base: position 121,041,031 of record NC_058409.1, read on the forward strand.
TTTGGGCATGGTGGCCCCAGGCACATCTTTCTCAGTCATGTCTAGACCCCAACAACTTATCCTGGGAAATACTACCATGGCTCTGGTATTGGAGCCAAAGGAATAGACCAAAGTGGTTGTGGAGATGTTGACTTGCATGTAGTTGGAGAACTAGTGAATTTCATCTCTCTCTAGGGATGGCTTTAATCACCCTTTGTTCCCAAGCTCTATTATAATCATGGGCTTAATTGGGGGAAAAAAAAAAAAAAGCTCTCCACTTTCAATGGAGTGAAAAGCAGATGACAGCAATATAAGGACTTTATTTTGAATGCATAAGAAAGTATAAGTGCATATTTACTTGTGCCCCCATATGTCCTCATCATGCACGTGTATGCCTGGACTTTCCCAAACAGTAGAGAACTATATGGAGGGAAATTAGGACAAAGAAAAAACCCAGAAGTCAAGAAAACAAACTGAGAGTGGAGAAAGGAACAGAAGTGGAAGACACAGAGACAGGAAGAACATCTCGCCTATATTCCAAAAAGTCCACAGAATTGTAGCTCACAAATTTGATAGCACAGTTTCAAATTTTAACTATGTAGCATTTTAATGACAAGTCAAATAGATAAACAAAATTACCAGTTCAAACTGATGGCTCTTTACAAGTGTGCCCTTCTATAAGAAATCTGAATTTATGCAAAAGTTTCATTTGGGGGATAATTGGGATCTTTTTCATGATTTTTAAAAAACTTTTAGGAAAGTGGTTGCTACAGGGAGATTTTTCCAAATGTTTTGATTGAGAGAATAGACACTTAAGCCAATGTTAGCTTTAATTTCAATTTATATGTATTCAAATATAAAGATAAAACATTACTGAAAGTGTAAGCCAGTGAAAAAATTGGAATATATATATATGTCCAAACTGATATTTCATTAAAAAATTTTAAAAATGCAAATATTACATTATTGGAAGAAAACAATTATACTTAGGGAAAAAAATCATTCTTAAAATGTTTTCCATCGGGGCACCTGGGTGGCTCAGTCGTTAAGCATCTGCCTTCGGCTCAGGCCATGATCCCAGAGTCCTGGGATCGAGCCCCGCATCGGGCTCCCTGCTCCGCGGGGAGCCTGCTTCTCCCTCTCCCACTCCCCCTGCTTGTGTTCCCTCTCTCGCTGTGTCTCTCTCTGTCAAATAAATAAATAATTTTTTTAAAAATATATGAAAATCCTTTAAAAAAAAGAAAACTTTTCCATCTTCCTCTCCCAAGTTTTCATAGGAAGCCAAACCACATGTTCTATAACAGAGAACAGAAATACTCTAAAACTCTCCTTACCTTTCCAAGGCACTAAAATATAGCCCTCTCTTACTATAGCATTTGCTTAGCCTAAAGAGACCTTAATAGCAAAGTATCTCTAAGATTATTGGGATAGTAAAGAACTGAGAATCAACTTTTTAAATCCCTAAAGGATCTAAAACTCTGCCAAATGTGTCAAATTCACGATTAAACAATGCTCTAATAAGTTTATCAGATTTGAAAGCTAGGTGAGCAGAAAATGTTGGGGAGGAGAGGGTGTGATGGTATTTTATCCTCAAACATCCAAATTAATTAGACTATTATTTAGTTTGTAAAACAAGGAAGTTTAAAGGAGAGTTTGCAAGCTGTAAATTTTCTAAATTATATTTTAATATGTGAATGATACTCATTAGAATCTAAAATGGGAGAGCTGCCAAATTTATTTTTAAGGGTTTGCTTTGTGTTATATTTTCATTAATGGTAAATTGATATGACTGTGGGTAGTAGGTTGATTCTCCTTTTAAAATAACACTTTTTCAGGGGTGCCTGTGTGGGGCTCAGTCAGTTGAGCTTCCAAATCTGGATTTCAGCTCATGAAATCAAGCTAAACCCGCGGTCTGCTTGAGATTCTCTCTCTCCCTCTCCCTCTGCTCCTCCCCCTGCTCATGCGCTCTCTCTCACTCTCTCTAAAATAAATAAGTCTTTAAAAATAAATAAAACGCAATAAGACTTTCTCCCTTCTCCCCAAATTTTTGACTCGGTCATGTAGTTAGCCTGTTCAGAATTACTATTAACATGATTTATATATCCCCAAACAATAGTCTAATGCAGCAGTATCTAAATAAAACTAGATAATCTAAAAGCTAATAAAATGTCAAAAAAATCATTTTCCCTTAATCTTACAAAAAAAAAAAGCAAATTTCAGTTTCTTGAACAGTCATGTCACAAACAAAAGGCTGTATTACTCAAGAGGACCACTGAGGGATGAAAAACAAGCAGCCGTTTTTAGGCCAACAAGATTATAACATTAGCAAAACTTCTCTTAGACCTGTCAGGCCAGGGCTACACTGGAAACCAGTGCTCAGCTGATGGAGCTCACCAGCCTGGCAGCTATAGAACCTCCTGATTCCCACACCCCGACGACCACGAATACAGAAGCAAGAAAATGGGCAGGAAACTGGAAGTGGGCTCGCCAAAGGACAACTTCCAGTTCTTGGCCTGGCCCAGCTCCTTCCTGCCCCTGGTAGTTCAGCTGACAGACCTGGTTACCAGAAGGTATGAAGTCCGCCCTTCAGCGACCTGTCTTCATGTCATACGCTCTTGTCTCATTCCCAGCTTCCGGCTCCTCCATCCCAGAGTACTGCTGTGTGATTTGTCAAGCCCACTAGTGTATGATATTAAAGAGTCTGCAATAAATTATTTATGCTGATTTAAAAAAGAACCCTATTCCCAAGCAAAGTGCAAATGAGAGATAACAGTTTTGCCTTTCTGAGGGGATAATTGCATTTTCACAGAATATCAAAGCAAGAAATGAAGTAAATAGTCTAAAATGCAAACGGGGTGGCTCTCAATCAGGAGTTCATAACTTGGATGCACATTAGAATCTTGTGGGGGGATTTCATAAAATATCGATGCCTGGGCTCCATCTCCACAGATTCTGATTTCATTGGTCAGGGGTGAGGCTGTGGCATTGAGATTTTTAGAAGCTCCCCAAGGGATTTTAGTGTGCGGTCAATATTGGGATCTCTTGATCTAGACTATCTAGAGTGAGAGAGTATGACCCTGAAACTGGAAGGTGAAGGCTGCTGAGCACTTGGGGGTAGTCAGGAGGAAGACACTGCAGCCAGGACTGCTCTATCAGACGGGAGGTTGGTCTGGAGCCCCACTTCTCAAACTTTAATGTGTACACTCATCTGTTGGGGTCTTGTCAAAGTGAAGGTTACCATCCAGTAGGTCTGGGTGGCTCCTGAGATTCTGCATTTCCAACAAGCTCCCAGATAATGCCCATGCTACTTGCTGATCCAGAGGCCACGTCTGAGTGGCGAGGATCTCGATGACCTTTAAAATCCCTTCTGATCCCAAGATTCTAAGATTCTCTGAATTGAGAACAACAGGACCAGAGGAGGAGATATTTTTCCGGAGAGGGAGTCTGAAGGCTTGAACCACAGAGTATTCTATTTGCCTAGCCCTAAAATGATGATGAACAAATCTGCCAGGAGTATAACTCCCTCCTTGTACAGTCGGAGGAGTCAGGTTGCTATAGACCCAGTGGAGAAGCAAATGTGCTAAGGTAACATTTCAGAAGTCAAAGGGAACCAAGGAGCCTACTCAAACACTCTCCTGAGTGGACCTGGCGTAAGCTTGGAAATCCAGGCATAAGAGTAAGGTATAAAAAGGTGGGAACAGGAAGTGAACATATGATATTTAAGTATATCAAATGATTTCAAACACTTTATATTTTACATTTTAAAAATTGTGAAACCATATTTGAACAAAAGAACTAAAGATAAATGTAGTAAATGCATATACGGGAAAATCATACAGGCTTTAAGTGAATTGATACATTAGGTTGGGATGATCTATTCTTTAGAGCAATTTTAAAAATCAAAGACATGGGGGTGCCTGGGTGGCTCAGTCGGTTAAGTGTCTGCCTTTGGCTCAGGTCATGATCCTAGGGTCCTAGGATCAAGCCCCGAGTCGGAATCCCTGCTCAGCAGGGAGCCTGCTTCTCCCTCTGCCTGACACTCCCCCTGCTTGTATGCTCACTCTCTCAAATAAATAAATAAAATCTTTAAAAAAAAAAATAGAAAACAAAAAAACTATTGTTTTTATTCTAAGGCAATTTAAAAGTTTTTCAGGGACCCAATAAAATGTTTTTCCTTTTGATGTTCTTTGTTATCAAATATTCTGTCTAAAGGGAGTATCACCTTTTGGATTGTTGGTTTACTGAAGAGATTCTTATCTGTGCTGAGACCATGACCATGCACCATCATCGGATGAAGATGAGGATGTAAACTGCAACTGGAGAAGAAACAAAATCTAGAGTCAGAAAGAGTCTCCTCATAGAACTTCTGAAGCCATGGATTTTACAAAACACCAAAAGCCTAACTGCATGGCGAGTGCAATAACTTTCAGTGTCTTCTTGGATTCTTAAGAGTGGTCTAGAGCAGTGGTTTTTAAAGTGGTGTCTGGGGATTTCTGGGTGGGGCCTCTGAGACCTCGTCAGGTTAAACCTATTCTTATGATGATAGTAAGATGTCATTTTTGCCTTTTTGACTTGCATGAGTCATGAGTATGTGGTGGAGATTTCCAGAGGCTGCATGTCATGTCATATCACAACAGACTGGATGCACAAGCAGGTGAGAGAAAGCATCTCTCTTCTATTAAACCTGATGTTAAAGAGATGTGCAGAAATGGGAGACAATGTCATTGTCACTAATGTTTTATTTTGAAGAATATGGTTATTTTTCATTAAAATATGGTATTACATGAACATGTAATGGGTTTACTCAACTACTTTTTAAAATACTTTTTAAGTTCTCAGCTTTAATTTTTACAACAGTAAATATCAACAGATATAACTCATGTAAACAAAAGCTCTTTGGTGTCTTCAATAATATTTAAGAGTGTAAAAGGTCCTGAGACAAAAAAGAAAAGCTTTGAACCATCAGTCTAGGGCCTTGTTCTCAAAATGTGGTCCACAGACCGGCAGCATTGGCCTTGTTCTCAAAGTATGGTTCAACAGACCAGAATCTTGGTGCCACCTCAGACCTATTGAATCAGAACCTACTTTTCACAAGGTCTCCAGGTGATTCATGTGCAGTTAGGTTGAAAAGCACTGGACTATAGCTTTTATTTATTCTGTCAATCCTAATCTTGATCCCACACAATGATGAAAAAGGTAGCCTCTTTGAATTCCATCTTAACTACTCCCTAGTTGGGTGAAGTTAAGCAATTACATAGCCACTTTGTGCCTCGGTTTCCCCCATCTGTAAAGTGGGGAAAATAACAATACCTAGTTCACAGAATTGTTGTGGAGACAGATGAACTAATATATGTAAAGGCGGAGAACCATGCCTGGCCTGTAATCAGCATTCCGTAAATACTGAGTGCTGAGTAGATTTTCTGAAAGTTCTAGCTGCTATTCATACTCCTTCAGGGAGTGTACAGACCAGTGGGAAGACACAGATTGCAGCAGCTGCCATACAGTGAAGCCACCAGCGGACTCCTGTTGTGTTCAAAAAGGCAGTGAGAGTCCCAGGCCTGCCCTAGGAAGCCAAGGATTTTATTCTGAAACTCCAAGGATGATGGGCATTTTCAAATGGAGAAGCATGGAGAAGGCATGTTCCTAGTAGAAAGAGCAAGGGAAAAGAGAAGCTGAGGAGAATGTGACATGATTGAGGAACTACATTTCCCTCACCACAAGCCTTCGAGTTTCACAGATGAAGAAATTGAGGCACAGAGAGGTTATGTAACTGACCCAACATCACCAAGCTACTAAGAGAAGTGGTCAGGATCCAAACAAAGGCAGGTAGGCTCCCAAACCCATGTAATTTTCCACTATGTGAAACAGTCTCTGTGCATGATGCCAACACTTAGAGATTTTTGACATTTGTTCTACGGCTAATAAGTGACATATGTGTGCAAATGTTCTAGGTTCTCTATTTGGTGGGTATTGGGTTCTATATGCCTCCATAAATCAAATCTATTTGTTGTGCTGTTCAAATCTTGATGTAGTCCAATCAGGAAGGGTTTATTTGCCAGACAAAGGAATCCAGATATCACCCTGTAAACCACAAGGAACCACAAGTGAGCCCTAAAGACTTGTTTGGCGGGGGGGGGGGGGTGTGACTCTCTAATTTCAATATTATAAAATTTGGTCCATTGGGTGTTGTGGCAAATTACATTCATGCAAAGTGATATCATGATGAAGATCTTCTAAGAAGGCAAGAAAAAAAAATACCTCAAAGAGCATGAAACATGAGCTAGATCCTGCTGAAAGTGCACCAGCATTCATGAGCAGAAGGCTTTGCCTACATCCACGGGTTGGGCATTTTTCTCAAAGGGGAGCTGAATGGAGGAGGACTCTGTTAAACTCTACTTGGGGATCTGGGGTTTAAATTGATCCTTAGGTCATAAGACCTAAGGTGTATGTATTTCCATCAGGTGTATGTATTTCCATCAACAGAAAAATCAGTTTAAAAACCATGGTGGAGCTTGGGAAAGTTGTCAAATGGGCTATCTGAACACATTCTTTTCTCCTTTCCCCACAGAGCTGTGAACAAACAAGATGTAAAGGTAAAGCCTCAGCAAATGCCTTTCTCTGCCCCCTCCGCAGCCTGAACCCACACCCTTCACCCTTTGGAGCAAACTGAAAGGGACCTTCCTTCTAGTAACTTCCATTAGTGGCTGGCCAGATGGATGGGCCTTCCCGTCTGCCTCTGAAGGGACAGCTGTCCATCTACATAAGAAGGAGGCAAATCAACACATACGGGTAATTAAAGTAAGGGGGGGGATCCATATTAAAGGCAAAACTATAGGGACATTAAGAAGATTAGCAGTTGTCAGGGGCTGTGGTGGGTTGAGGGGGTTGTCTACAAGAGGCACAATGTATTTTGTGGGAAAGATAAAACTGTTTTATATATTGACTGTGGAGGGGGGGAGTGGAGCAAGATGGCAGAGGAGTAGGAGACCTGGATTTCGTCTGGTCTCAGGAATTCAGCTGGATAGGGATCAAACCATTCTGAACACCTATGAACTCAACAGGAGATCGAAGAAAAGAAGAGCAACAACTCTCTCATCAGAAAAGCGACCACTTTCTGGAAGGTAGGACGTGCGGAGAAGTGAATCCGAGGCGATATTCGGGAGGATAGACGGCGGGGGAGGGGCCTCCGTCGGCCGCTTCTGGCAAGTGATAGAGCTGCAGAGCACAGAATCGGAACTTTTAGAAGTCGGCTCCACTGAGGGTCGTCACTCCAGTGGCTAAGCGGGGGGGTGGAACCCTCCAGGACAGTGTGGTCTCAGGACCCTCGGGGTCACAGAAAGACCGGGGGTGCCTGAGTGCGGCAGAGCTCCCAGGTATCGGAGCAGGGAAGCTGGCTGCAGAGACAGAGCCCAGGCGCGGGGCTCTCAGCTCGGGGTTGCCATAAACCGTGATCTGCGGCACAGTCGGGCCCCTGCTCCTCCAGCAGGGACCCAAAAAGCGGCAGATCCGGGGAAACTCACCTTCCTCCCGTGGGAGGAGCCGCGCGGGAGCGCGCCGCAGGGATCTGCTGGGTTTGGAGACTCCACACGGGGTCGAGTGCTGGAGATAGAAACGCGCGGTCACAGGCCGGGTGAGCATGGAGTGTGGCCGAAGACCGGGGAGATGGGAGTGATTGACTGCTTTTCTCTGGGGGCTCACTGAGGAGCAGGGCCCCGAGTTCTCGGCTCCTCCGAGGCGGAAATTGGGAGGCCGCCATTTTCACTCTCCGCCTCCAAAGCTGTACGGAAAGCTTGCAGGGAACAAAAGCTCCGGAGAGCAAACCCGAGCAGATTACTTAGCCCAGACCGGGCAAGGGTGGGGCAATTCCACCTCCGGCAAAGACATTTGGGAACCATGGCAACAGGCCCCTCCCCCAGAACATCAGCGAGAATAGCCAGCCAAGACCAAGTTTACCGATCAATGAGAACGGCAGAACTCCAGCGCTAGGGGAATACTGCACATAGAATTCATGGCTTTTTTACCATGATTCTTTAGTCTTTCAAAGTTAATTTTTTTTAACTGTCTTTTTTCTTTTTTTTTTTTTTGAGTTTTTCTTTTTCCCTTTTTCAACCAACATCTTATCAATCCCTTTTTAAAAAAAAAAACATTTTTATTTTCATTTTTATAGTCATATTCTATCCCTTCATAGTAGTTACCCGTATTTTTGGCATATATATATATATATAAGTTGTTCTCTCTTTACAATTTTGAGATTGTTTCTTCTAACAGATCAAAATATACCCTAAATCTCTATTGTATGGTTTTTTCCTACTCCCTGGCCGGATCACATTCTCTTTTTTTTTTTTTTAAATCCTCTTCTTTCTTTTTTCAACCAACTTCTTATCAATTCCTTTTATAAAATTTTTTATAATTTCCATCTTTACAGTCATATTCCATCCCTTCATCATATCAACCCTTATTTTTGTACATATATAAGTTTTTCTTTCTTTAAAATTTTGGGAGGCACTTTCTTCTAACAGACCAAATACACCCAAAATCTAGTGTGTGGCACTGATCTATATACCAGCCTGATCATATTTGATCACATTCTGTTTATTTTTGTTTTGTTCGTTTTTGTTTGTTTTTATCTTTTTCTTTTCCTTTTTTTTTCTTTTTTTCTTTTTCTTTTTTCTCTCTTTCCCTTTCTTTTCCCACTGCTTCAGGTCTTTTCTGATTTGTTTAGAGTGTATTTTCTGGGAACATTGTTACCCTGTTAGCATTTTGTTCTCTCATTAATCTAGTCTCCTCTGGGCAAAATGACAAGACGGAAAAAATCACCTCAACAAAAAGAACAAGAGGTAGTACCGACTGCCAGGGACCTACTCAATACGGACATTAGTATGATGTCAGATCTAGAGTTCAAAATCATCACTTTAATCATCACTTGAAAAAAGCATGGAAGTTATTAGAGAAACTCTTTCTGGAGAAGTAAAAGAACTAAAATCTAACCAAGTAGAAATCAAAAAGGCTATTACTGAGGTAATCAAATATGGGGGCACTAACTGCTAGGATAAATGAGGCAGAAGAGAGAATCAGTGATATAGAAGACCAAATGATGGAAAATAAAGAAGCTGAGAAAAAGAGAGATAAGCAAGTACTGGATCACGAGGGCAGAATTCAAGAGATAAGCAATACCATAAGATGAAACAACATTAGAATAATTGGGATCCCAGACGAAGAAGAAAGAGAGAGAGGGGCAGAAGGTATAATGGAGCAAATTATAGCAGAGAACTTCCTTAATTTGGGGAAGGAAACAGGCATCAAAATCCAGGAGGCACAGAGAACCCCTCTCAAAATCAATAAAAATAGGTCAACACCCCGACATCTAATAGTAAAACTTATGAGTCTCAGAGACAAAGAGAAAATCCTGAAAGCAGCTCAGGAGAAGAGATATGTAACCTACAATGGTAGAAACATTAGATTGGCGACAGACCTATCCACAGAGAACTGGCAGGCCAGAAAGGACTGGCAGGATATATTCAGAGCACTAAATGAGAAAAATATGCAGCCAAGAATACTGTATCCAGCTAGGCTGTCATTGAAAATAGAAGGAGAGATAAAAAGCTTCCAGGACAAACAAAAACTAAAGGAATTTGCAAATATGAAATCAGCCCTACAAGAAATATTGAAAGGGGTCCTCTAAGCAAAGAGAGAGCCTAAAAGCAACATAGACCAGAAAGGAACACAGACAATATACAGCAACAGTCACCTTACAGGCAATACAATGGCACTAAATTCCTATCTTTCAATAGTTACCCTGAATGTAAATGGGCTAAATGCCCCAATCAAAAGACACAGGGTATCAAATTGGATTAAAAACAAGACCCATCGATACGCTGTCTGCAAGAGACTCATTTTAGACCCAAAGACTTAAAGTGAGGGGGTGGAAAACCATTTACCATGCTAATGGACACCAAAAGAAAGCTGGGGTGGCAATCCTTCTATCAGACAAATTAGATTTTAAACCAAAGACTGTAATAAGAGAGGAGGAAGGACACTATATCCTACTTAAAGGGTCTATCCAACAAGAAGATCTAACAATTGTAAATATCTATGCCCCTAACATGGGAGCAGCCAATTATATAAGCCAATTAATAACAAAAGCAAAGAAACACATTGACAACAATACAATAATAGTAGGGGACTTTAACACCCCCCTCACTGAAATGGACAGATCATCTAAGCAAAAGATCAACAAGGAAATAAAGACTTTACATGACACACTGGACCAAATGGACTTCACAGACATATTCAGAACATTCCATCCCAAAGCAACAGAATACACATTCTTCTCTAGTGCCCATGGAACATTCTCCAGAATCGATCACGTCCTAGGTCATAAATCAGGTCTCAACCGGTACCAAAAGACTGGGATCACTCCCTGCCTATTTTCAGACCACAATGCTTTGAAACTAGAACTCAATCACAAGAGGAAAGTCAGAAAGAACTCAAATACATGGAGGCTAAAGAGCATCCTACTAAGGAATGAATGGGTCAACCAGGAAATTAAAGAAGAATTAAAAAAATTCATGGAAACCAATGAAAATGAAAACCCAACTATTCAAAATCTTTGGGATGCAGCAAAGAAGGTCCTAAGAGGAAAGTATATAGCATTACAAGCCTTTCTCAAGAAACAAGAAAGGTCTCAAGTACACAACCTAACCCTACACCTAAAGGAGCTGGAGAAAGAACAGCAAATAAAGCCTAAACCCAGCAGGAGAAGAGAAATAATAAATAAAGATCAGAGCAGAAATCTATGAAATAGAAACTAAAAGAACAGTAGAACAGATCAACGAAACTAGGAGCTGGTTCTTTGAAAGAATTAACAAGATTGATAAACCCCTGGCCAGACTTATCAAAAAGAAAAGAGAAATGACCCAAATCAACAAAATCATGAATGAAAGAGGAGAGATCACAACCAACACCAAAGAAATAGAAACAATTATAAGAACATATTATGAGCAACTCTATGCCAGCAAATTCGATAACCTGGAAGAAATGGATGCATTCCTAGAGATGTATCAACTACCAAAACTGAAGCAGGAAGAAATAGAAAACCTGAACAGACCTATAACCACTAAGGAAATTGAAGCAGTCATCAAAAATCTCTCAACAAACAAAAGCCCAGGGCCAGATGGCTTCCCAGGGGAATTCTACCAAACATTTAAAGAATTAATACCTATTCTTCTGAAACTGTTCCAAAAAATAGAAATGGAAGGAAAACTTCCAAACTCATTTTATGAGGCCACCATTACCTTGATCCCAAAACCAGACAAAGACCCCATCAAAAAGGAGAACTACAGACCAATATCCCTGATGAACATGGATGCAAAATTCTCACCAAAATACTAGCCAATAGGATCCAACAGTACATTAAAAGGATTATTCACCACGACCAAGTGGGATTTATCCCTGGGCTGCAAGGTTGGTTCAACATCTGCAAATCAATCAACGTGATACAATACATTAACAAAAGAAAGAACAAGAATCATATGATCCTCTCAATAGATGCAGAAAAAGCATTTGACAAAGTACAGCATCCTTTCTTGATCAAAACTCTTCAGAGTATAGGGATCGAGGGTACATACCTCAAGATTATAAAAGCCATCTATGAAAAACCTACAGTGAATATCATTCTCAATGGGGAAAAACTGAGAGCTTTCCCCCTAAGGTCGGGAACGCGGCAGGGATGTCCACTATCACCACTGCTATTCAACATAGTATTAGAAGTCCTAGCCACAGCAATCAGACAACAAAAAGAAATAAAAGGCATCCAAATTGGCAAAGAAGAAGTCAAACTCTCACTCTTTGCAGATGATATGATACTTTATGTGGAAAACCCCAAAGACTCCACCCCAAAACTGCTAGAACTCATACAGGAATTCAGTAAAGTGGCAGGATATAAAATCAATGCACAGAAGTCAGTGGCATTCCTATACACCAACAACAAGACAGAAGAAAGAGAAATTAAGGAGTCAATCCCATTTACAATTGCACCCAAAACCATAAGATACCTAGGAATAAATCTAACCAAAGAGACAAAGGATCTGTACTCAGAAAACTATAAAATACTCATGAAAGAAATTGAGGAAGATACAAAGAAATGGAAAAAACATTCCATGCTCATGGATTGGAAGAACAAATATTGTGAAGATGTCAATGCTACCTAGAGCAATCTACACATTCAATGCAATCCCCATCAAAATACCATCCACTTTTTTCAAAGAAATGGAACAAATCATCCTAAAATTTGTATGGAACCAGAAAAGACCCCGCATAGCCAGAGGAATGTTGAAAAAGAAAAGCAAAGCTGGTGGCATCACAATTCCGGACTTCCAGCTCTATTACAAAGCTGTCATCATCACGACAGTATGGTACTGGCACAAAAACAGACACATAGATCAATGGAACAGAATAGAGAGTCCAGAAATGGACCCTCAACTCTATGGTCAACTAATCTTTGACAAAGCAGGAAAGAATGTCCAATGGAAAAAAGACAGTCTCTTCAACAAATGGTGTTGGGAAAATTGGATAGCCACATGCAGAAGAATGAAACTGGACCATTTCCTTACACCACACACAAAAATAGACTCCAAATGGTTGAAAGACCTCAATGTGAGAGAGGAGTCCATCAAAATCCTAAAGGAGAACACAGGCAGCAACCTCTTTGAAATCAGCCGCAGCAACTTCTTCCTAGAAACATCGCCAAAGGCAAGGGAAGCAAGGGCAAAAATGAACTATTGGGACTTCATCAAGATAAAAAGCTTTTGCACAGCAAAGGAAACAGTCAACAAAACCAAAAGACAACTGACAGAATGGAAGAAGATATTTGCAAATGACATATCAGATCAAGGGCTAGTATCCAAAATCTATAAAGAACTTATCAAACTCAACACCCAAAGAACAAAGAATCCAATCAAGAAATGGGCAGAAGACATGAACAGACATTTTTCCAAAGAAGACATCCAAATGGCCAACAGGCACATGAAAAAGAGCTCAATATCGCTTGGCATCAGGGAAATCCAAATCAAAACCTCAATGAGATACCACCTCACAGCAGTCAGAATGGCTAAAATTAACAAGTCAGGAAATGACAGATGTTGGCGGGGATGCGGAGAATGGGGAACCCTCCTACACTGTTGGTGGGAATGCAAGCTGGTGCAGCCACTCTGGAAAACAGTATGGAGGGTCCTCAAAAAGTTGAAAATAGAGCTACCATATGATCCAGCAATTGCACTACTGGGTATTTACCCCAAAGATACAAAAGTAGGGATCCGAAAGGGTACGTGCACCCGATGTTTATAGCAGCAATGTCCACAATAGCCAAACTGTGGAAAGAGCCAAGATGTCCATCGACAGATGAATGGATAAAGAAGATGTGGTATATATATATATATATATATATATATATATATATATATATATATATATACACAATGGAATATTATGCAGCCATCAAAAGGAATGAGATCTTGCCATTTGCAACGACGTGGATAGAACTGGAGGGTATTATGCTGAGCGAAATAAGTCAAACAGAGAAAGACATGTATCATATGACCTCACTGATATGAGGAATTCTTAATCTCAGGAAACAAACAGAGGGTTGCTGGAGTGGGGGGTGGGGTGGGAGGGATGGGGTGACTGGGTGATAGACACTGGGGAGGGTATGTGCTCTAGTAAGTGCTGTGAATTGCGCAAGACTGTTGAATCTCAGATCTGTTCCTCTGAAACAAATAATGCAATATATGTTAAGAAAAAAAAAAAAGAAGAAGAAGAAGAAGATAGCAGGAGGGGAAGAATGAAGGGGGGGAAATCAGAGGGGTAGACGAACCATGAGAGATGATGGACTCTGAAAAACAAACTGAGGGTTCTAGAGGGGAGGGGGGTGGGAGGATGGGTTAGCCTGGTGGTGGGTATTGAGGAGGGCACATTCTGCATGGAGCACTGGCTGTTATGCACAAACAATGAATCATGGAACCCTACATCTAAAACTAATGATGTAATGTATGGGGATTAACATAACAATAAAAAAATAATAATATATTGACTGTGGTTACCCAATTGTATGAGTTTGCCAACTTTTCTAGAACTGTATGCTGTATGTAAATTATACCTCAATTAGTCGGATATTTAAAAGATTGCATATCATTTCTTTTCTATTTTTTAATTTTCTTCTCTCTATATTTCCTTAACATTCTTTCATAGCTAATATTTCCTGAGTGCTCAGTATTTGTCAGGTATAAAGCTAAATGTTTAATATTATGTTGAACCATTTCAAATTGCAATTTTCATTGGTCAAAAGATGGCCAAATATCAGCTATTTCATGTGCTTTAGACTTAATATTTACCACAACCCTTTGGGGTAGATACTATTATTATTTTCATTTTGAGGTACAGAATGAGGCTCAGGGTGGTTAAGTAATTTTCCCCAAAACACAGTGAGGAGTGAAGCCAGTTCCAAAAAATACATATGCTTCATGGAGCAAAGTGGTAAAACACAGAGATTCCCAAAAGAAGAAAAAGACCCACCCACAATACCATCACCCAAAGTGATAACATCTTGGTCCATTATCATCAAATATTTTCCTAAGCATTCAATAAGAATTATTCTGAGGCTTTTTTTTTAATAATTGAAGAAGAGAGATACAGACATTGAATAACTACAGTGGAGTTATAAATGAAGATTTTTGTCTTATTTCAGCTTGCCAGGCATTTTGATAATTGAAAACCAGTTTAATGCTATTTTCCGCACTAACAGTTTTAATTTTTACAATTCATCTTCTCTTCTCTTCACTTTCTATCCCTTAATGGTGGAGTCAACGTCACATATTTAAGATGGCTATTGATAATTATCGCGAGTTTCCAATGCAATGGTAGCACTTAGAAAGAGCCTAAGAATACAGGTGTCCATGTAACTAATTACTACATGAATTCACCTCAAGGCCCTCCTTATCGTCTCCCTCCTGTGAGTCATTGATAACTTGCCCGCTCCAGATGAATTCACTGTGTCAGAAATAGAGAAAAAGCATTGTAGAGTTAATTCCAGCTGCCAGAGAAGCTCAATAAGCCCCCAAGAAGCTTTTGAAAAATCAAAAAACTCTTAAAAAGGTCTTTAAAAGTAGTTTCTCATGTTTGGCCCCAACAGAGTGATAATGCTTCTTTAAAGATAGCGGACATATGAGCCAATCAATACACTATTAAGACACTGACAGCACTGAGATAGGATTACATGGTGAAGAAATTGTGAAACCTTTAACTTTTCATTTTCAGCAAGAAGAATTGAGGGAAGTGGCTTTTTTAAATTTATTTTTATCTGAATAGCCTTAGGTAATACAATTTTTCATTTCAGTTCAGGAAGTTCACCGTCAGTCCACATGTAACCAAGGGATCAAGTTAACTCCATATCTTTTTTTATAACATGACTTTATCCTCAAGTCTAGTCCAGCTTCCTGGTTTGGTGGGAAAATACAACTACTTAACTCATAAAGATTTTTTCCAATTATTGCCCTTATTCCATTATTGAAACTATAGGAGCTTAACCAGATTGACTTACAAAGTAATCTGGCTGCACTTACACATTAACTTGAGGTCTGAAACACTTTCTAAATGGAAGTCAGTGGTCTATAAGAGATTTTTAAGGCTGGAAGGATCTGTAGAAGTCATTGTATTCCACTTCTAATTTCATAGATAATAAAACGGAGACCCAGAGAAGTTGACTTCTTAAGACCACACAGACGGATGGATGATACTGGAGTTCAAAATCATCCTACAACCCCAACCTGTAGAATAGACTAATGACTTTCTACTCAAGGTGTACCTCAGTCATCACTTTAGAGAGCTTAAAAAAAACCCTGAAGCCTAAGCTGTACCTCAAACTAATTAAATTAGACTCTCTGGAGTGGGACCCAGGCATCAATGTTTTTTAAACTTTGGGGGAAAGCCTGATGTTCATTCTCTCAAGTGCAGGGAATCATTGGGTGGAGCTCCTTGCTTTTTTGAGTGTTCATTTTTATAAAGTCAGAGATCATCATTACTAGAAACATCTGACATGCATGCTTTTGAACATACTCCAGATCAAATTTTGTCTTTCAATTTTAATGACATGTGGAAGTCATTAGCACTATTTTACAAATATTTTTAGCTCTCTGTCTTCCGGTACTTGGTAGGATTACAATTCCTGCCCCCTTGTGGTTGAGTGGGGCACGTGACCAATGCTGGTCAATGAGTTGAGAATAAACATGACTTTGGGCTGGAGCACTTAATTGCTGGTCCAAGCCCTTCCAAAGTTCTCATTCTGTCTGTCACAATAATTATCCATGTTTCACAGAGTGGCAATTCTGTAGCCCTGGGTCCCAGAGTGAAGTCAACACTCACAATGGAAGTCAACACTCACATGGATGAAAAATAGATCTGGGTTTTTTTGTTTTTTTAAGCCACTGAGATTTTTAGGTTGTGTGTTATCACAGGATAACCTAAGCCATCTTGAAAGATTCGGTACATAATCCTAAAGTTAGTATTCTAGGAAAAATAAATTATTTTTAAAATTAATATATTTTCTCCCCCAAAATCAGTATTCAAGATTTCATTGTTTTCCCCTTTTCTGCTGAGAAGGGATCATAAATATTTAATCTCAAACTCAAATTTTTGAAAGTCTTGTCTTGTTCCCAACACTGATAGTGTTATTTCCATGTATCATCAAAAGTCAACTAAAAGAATCACACAGAAGATTCCCAGATGTTCAGAAATGAGAAGCTGTCTTTAAGAGACTTAAGTCTTTTCAACACACAGAGGGATTTCCCCTAACATTACTGCTGTTGTAATATTTACCAATGGACTCACACTTGAAATTATGTTTGTCTTTTTATACCTTAAATTAAGTTGTTGCTTTAAAGTTGTTTAGAATTTAAAAAGTCTCCAATGGGGCCACTCACTTGCTATTAAAATCCAAACAGTTATATGACTTATGACCCAGTCACTGGCAGACAATCACTCCGGGGTCTGGAGAGAAGACCTCTAACTTACTTCTTGAGTTCAAATCTTAATATTCTTATTCCTGAATATAGTATCTGCCCCCCACTTTTTTCTTCCCTTCAAGTTTTGGTAATAACAGGGGTCCACTGGAGCCCACGTATATGAAGGGACTGTCTTGGAGGAAAGGCTCCAACTCAACCTGCAGGTGGAGGAGGCAAAATGCACCAGCACCAACTATGGGCTTAATCCAGCCAAGATGGTATCATGGGATGGGAAGAAATAAATTATGGGTAACTGAGGGTCAGAGCCATGGGGATAAATGGCTAAGAAAAGGCTGGGGAGACACCACACCAGTTCTAATAACCCCTAGCCAATTAATAATAAGTGAACTTCCCATGCAGCCAAACACAACTGAGAGAACAATCCAGCATTTTAAGGGTGAAGTGGGGTGAATTTGTTGACCTAATAATGAGCTTCTTCCTCTTCTAACATGTATGAATCTGTGACTAGCACTGGAGCATCGTTACCCTATGCTTCCAAGTCAGGGTGGTCCTTCAAAGGCTTCTCTGAGCCTGCAGGGTCTCATTTTATGTAGTTGATGAAACATCCATTTTCAACATTTACCTTCATTCCTTTGTTTCCTCTGGGAAATTTCTTCCCACCTCCAGGAATCAATCTTGCAGCTCAATGGTGGCTCCACAACTTCAAGAATAAAGGAGGTGAAGTTAGTTTGCAAAACAGTCAAGAACTTTCTAAGAATGCCATTTTTTCTCTGAAAAGGGAATACATTTCTATTGACTGAAAATTAAAATTTGCAGTTTGCTCCAAAAGTATGATCCATGAGCGGTGACTGGGAAGTTACTGTGGTGTAGAAGAGAGACTATCACATCTGGAAAATGAAGGGCTTCAGATTCAACCAATTCTGCAACTGTGAGAAAATGAGATATACTTTCAGACCTTAGGCTTTTTATTCTGTAAAATGGGATAATAATAAACCTACTCTATCTTAGCTATTACACTGGGATCCACTTGGATAACATACTTTTCCAGAACTCTGTCAATTTTGGAATTTGAAAAGCAAATAGCAATCATTGTAACATTTCCTTTTGTTGCTTCTCAAAACCCATTTTCATTAGTGATTATGATTAAACCTTCAGATACTCTTATATCAATAACAATATTAAGCCCAGAGTTTGAAAAGTATGTTAGTTTTAATAAATACTCTGAGGCTATTATTGCCCAAGTAGGACTTGTACATTTCAGGGGAGTCATCTAGTGACTAATAAATAAAGTAAGTAACTAATAAATAAAATAAGTAGTCCATACCTCAGAGGCTGTAAGCACTTCAGCTATCTTTATCCCTGATCCATACCAGAGATTTTTCTAAGTAGCAAAATATATATTAGCGATGCTTTTTCATTGCCAAAAACAGCACTGCTTAATGTATGTGGATTGGCTAGGGCAGTGGTCCGAAAACCTGTTTTTGTTTTTTAAGATTTTATTTTTATTTATTTCTCAGGGAGAGAGAGAGAGCACAAGCAGGGGGAACAGTAGAGGGAGAGGGAGAAGCAGGCTCCCAGCTGAGCAGGGAGCGCGATGCAGGACTCGATCCCAGGACCCTGGGATCATGACCTGAGCTGAAGGCAGATGCTAAACCAACTGAGCCACCCAGGTGTCCCCAGAAAACATGTTTTGTAAAGGTTTGATGTTATTTTCGGCTTCGCAGGTAAACGGCCTCTGTCACATCACTCAACTCCGCCCCTGCAGCACAGGATGAGCCACAGATAATATGTAAATGAATTGGCCTGGCTGTGTTCCAATAAAACTTTACTGACAGGCACAGACCAGATTTGGCCTGTACACCAGAGTTTGTCAACTGCTAAGCTAGAATAACGTAGAAACACTGCCTGTCCTTGAATGGACAGGGTTTAAGGACCAAAATCTCTTCACATATTAAAATGGTTCCCAAGGTGGAGTTCTAAAATAGTCCTAAGTCCACTGTTGGCTTGGAGGATTCTGGTTACCTGATGGCAACTACAAGGTTAACTGAACCCTGTCTCTACAATGTTATGGCATTTGCCCCGAACGTGCCATTTAAATGGGGAGTAATTGGCGTATTTAAAAGGGCAAAGATCTGGAGTCATTGAGTTGCATGCTTTCATGCCTGCCTGTCAATAACTTTGGTGTGGCAGCATGATCTGTCTTAGTCTTGCTTTTCTTACTTGTAGCATGATGCTGGGCTTGGAGTCCTCACCCACCTCTGATGATGGATATACAACCCACATGAATAAAAGAGCCTGGAAATCTACGCTGCCAAATTGGCTTTGGCCAATTAACAACAGAAGTCGAAAACAGACAGGAGGGAGACAGAATCACCAATTAAGGAAAGAAGAACTGATTCTAGAGAAAGGCAAAGGGCGGGCGCCTGGGTGGCTCAGTCGTTAAGCGTCTGCCTTCAGCTCAGGTCATGATCCCAGGGTCCTGGGATCGAGTCCCACATCGGGCTCCCTGCTCGGCAGGAAGCCTGCTTCTCCCTCTCCCACTCCCCCTGCTTGTGTTCCTGCTCTCGCTGTCTCTCTCTCTCTGTCAAATAAATAAAATCTTAAAAAAAAAAAAAAAAAGAGAGAAAGGCAAAGGGCAAGCAAAACAGCCCTGCTCATGATGTCATAACAGCCCAGGCTTCTGTATCATTCGGAACCCAGTCCTTCATAGTCAAAGATGACATTATCTCTGCATGTCTTTGTGGCTGGAGAGACCACCCCCAGATTTAACAGCCCTTTCAACTCAGTGGAAGACAGTTCTTTGACTTGGGGCAGCAATTACTTTTACAAAGGTTATTATTGTTGGCAACTTTGCTGCTTCGAATCCTGGTATGTGCTTAGAAAGATCTCCTCATTTCCAGCTGCTGGTCACCAGGCAGAATTTCCAACAACCCTTTTATAGGGCTTGTAAGGATTAAGTGGAACAAAGTATGTGAGGCCTGGCTTTTAGTAAACACTCTATAAATGTGAGGTGTTTATTATCATCTCCCAAATATAATGAGGCTTCTGTCCCACAGAGATCTTGGGCTTTTTTTTTTTAAGTCCCCGGTCTTCCCCTTGTGATTTTGTTCACAGAATTCTATAATTTTAGGACAGAAAAGGGCATTCAAGACCATCTAACCCAATTTCCTAATTTAATTTTGAAAACCTGATCCTGATTGGTGACAAGGTTTGAGGAATTTCCTTCTTATCTATACATTCCCATATGGAGACATAAACCACATTAATACTTAAAGCGGGCTTTAAAATTATGTAGCCAACAAAAGGGAACTAGAATGCATTAATCTATTTCAACCAGAACATGGGTCAAAAAATAGTTAAAAACTATAGAGGGTGCCTGGGTGGCTCAGTCAGTTAAGTGTCTGCCTTCGGCTCAGGTCATGATCTCAGGGTCCTGGGATCGAGCCCCACATCAGGCTCCCTGCTCAGTGGGCAGCCTTCTTCTCCCTCTCCCTCTGCCCCTCCCCACCATTTGTGCTCTCTCTCTGCTCTGTCTTGCTCTCTCAAATAAATAAATAAAATCTTAAAGAAAAAAAAAACTACAGAAAAATAAAATATGGAGTAACTTTGTTAACTGTCAAATCACTGTAATATAAATATTTCACTTTTTAAAAAAGATTTTTATTTATTTATTTGTCAGAGAGAGAGAGGGAGAGAGAGCACGCACACAAGCAGGGAGACCGGCAGACAGAGGGAGAAGCAGACTCCCCACGGAGCAGGGAGCCGGATGTGGAATTCAATCCCAGGACCCTGGGATCCTGACCTGAGCCAAAGGCAGACCATTAACCGACTGAGCCACCCAGGCATCCCAATATAAATATTTCAAATAAAAATACTCTTTCTTCATCCTCTAAGATTGGGGAGCCCATCTATTTCATGAAATAATTTCTGAAAGCATCATGAAAAGTTCATTCATTCATTCATACATTCAATCAACACATTTTCATAAAATACCCACATGGCTAGGTTTTCCTTATGTTAGGACTAATAATTATAAATGTATAACTCCCAAAAACTGTATCTCCAGCCATAACCAGCCTCTCTCTTTGCATTTCCATGTCCTTCCCCAGTTGTGTAGAGATGACCTGAACTTCATTCATTCAGTGAATATTCCTCGGGCCCTGATTCAGAGTCAGTCATAATTCTGGGCATAGGGTACACAGCAATGAATAAGGCGGACACGCCGCTGCTCCTATGGAGTTGAGGTTCTGAGAACTTTCCATAGTGAGAGTAGTCCTTCATGCCTAAACCTGTTGAAACCTAAATTCATTCAGATTCCACACAGTTGTGTGAAGTTCCAAACAGTTGTGAAGTTCATACTGTTTACCAGCATTTTCACATGCGTCCTCTCTTTCTCCCTCACAACAACCCTGTAAAGTAAGCATTGCTATCCTAATTTGTCCACATCACACAGTTCTAGTAAGTGGTGGAGCCAGAACTCAAACGTAGGTCTTCTAACTTCAGGCCCTGTGGGCCGGCTCTCTCTCTCTCTCTCCAGATTTGTACAATGAAATCTTTTCCAGGTAGCTGCCCTCCCAACCTGTGCATTTCCTGGCACCTTCAGCCAGGCAGGCCTTCATTCTAAATGTCACTAGCCTACCCGCCTTCACTCCTCTCATACTTCCCCCTCCCCCAAGCCCCACCATCTCTGCATCTTGTAAATTTACTACTTTTGGTCTAGGCTGTTGTATCTACTTAGCCCTTCAGTTCAGCCCAGAGAGGCCAAACAAGTTGCTGGCTCTGTGCATCATGGGAATTCTCTAGGGGAAGTTTTTCCTAGTGGCAGAGCCTGACACTGGTCATTGCAAAGACGTTATTATGTAACTGTAGTCCTTCATGATATCTATCAGATTAAAACTGCCCCTATCTTCTGCTCCTTGGTATTTGGTTAACAGGCACCCTCACAGGCAGGCAGCCCCACTGTGTGCCCAGGAGGAAAGGGGCAGTGGGTTTGGTGAGGGATTACCCGATCTCGGCCACAGGAGACTTCGAGATTCAAGAGAGTGGAAGGAAGTCCTGAAATAGTGTGTATGTACTGTACCTTTCAGAAAGGAAACAGTCTCCTACAAACAACAAGACTCTTTTCTAGAAACTTCGATTTTAAGGAAAATGGTTTCATATGAACGAACTTTTTTAAAAAAAGAATTCATCCCAAATCC
The DNA here is from genome assembly GCF_002201575.2 of Neomonachus schauinslandi. NCBI lineage: Eukaryota > Metazoa > Chordata > Mammalia > Carnivora > Phocidae > Neomonachus > Neomonachus schauinslandi. Next base: position 121,063,220 of record NC_058409.1, read on the forward strand.
AGTAATTTAGATACCAAGAAACCATTTTTTAGAATCTGAGCCCTAGGACAACAGTTCAGCCTTTGAAGACTGGTTTGGGGTTGTCCAATGGCCCCCCTTGGGCTGCCAGGTCTCCCTCTGGTGCTCCTGACCTGCCCGGGGCTTTGCGATACCTAATGGTTTGTTTGTTTTAAATATTTATTTATTTGAGAGAGAGAGCACAAGTGGGAGGAGGGGCAGAGGGAGAAGGAGACAGCAGACTCCATGCTGAGTGGGGAGCCCCACTCAGGCTAGATTCCAGGACTCTGAAATCACCAGGATCTGAGCCATACTCAAGAGTCAGAGGCTCAACCAACTGAGCCACCCAGGCGCCCCCTAATGGTTTAAAAGAAAGAATATGTGAGGTTCATAGAACAGAGTGGATCACAGTTGTTTTGAAGACTGAATCTGAAGTTTTTACTTTATTCTCACAATTGGGAAAAATATGTGCTTTTGGTCAGACTCTTTTGCATTCTGAATGTTCAGTTATTCCCTATTCATGGACAGAGAGTGATTCTGACCTCAGGAATATTTATGCATACAGCAGGGCCAAGACCGAAGAATGGCCATCCGCCCTGGGCATTGGGATTTCCGTCCCCACTTAGCCTGTGTTAAAACGTCGGGGCTTCATTCTGCAGCAAACACACTTGCTCTGTTTCCAGTAGACAGACCCTGTGTCTTGTCCCTTCTTGGCCCCCCAGCGATTTTCCCCGTTCTCCTGTGTGCTGGAAGGCAGACTTGAGCAAATCGATCCACATGCTTGTTTTCACTATTTCCAAAGGTGGTGCCTCTCCATAACCTGGCAAATCATACATGAAAAGAATGAACAGGGCAACTCTGTGATGAAGCCCCACAAGGGATGTGGGCTGGCTGCACTGGGAATCAGCAGCCTTCAGCCTCAGACCAGTATTTGGAGCCATTCAAGTGCCTGCTCCCAGGGAGCGAGCTCGCTCAGCTGAGGGCTGAGTTCTCACCTCCTGTGTGATGACACATGGAGAGTGACAGAGTGGCCTCTGGGAAAACCACCTCAGTCCATTCCCAGACCAAGGAGAGGGGCCAAAGATTTGGACATGTATGTGGTGGCCACTGACCCTATTTATTCTCAGGAAGCGTTTAAGTCTCCAGCCATACTCTTCTGAAATGATATGGCATCTGCCCTTACTAATGAGCCCCCTGACATGTGGTTTCTGCCAGAGAGTAAAAGAAATCACAGCCTTCATGGCACAAGCATTGATTGATAGCATTATGTATTCCACTGCGGCAGTGTCCAGAATAATACAAAGAATGGGAGAGTTTTATTGTTTTTAATTCTTCTGGGAACTCAAACACCAGCTTATTCAGAATTTAAGATGGCACACCAAATAAGCTCCAGTAAAGGCTAAACAGATTTCATGTAATTATATATTTATTTTATAACTCTATTATACATTACATGATCGATTTCACTTACCAATTATACTGTTGCCTGTTACTAAGTTCATAGTCTAAAAATCATTCCAATGACCCTTTTTTCAGAAACCCTAGTGGAAATATTTTCTTGATTCTGCATCAAGTAGTGATGCTTGCAGACAGGGAGCCTCATTTTCCCCTGCAGTCATTAGAAAGTGTGGCAGACTTATATTTAAACATGTATGAGGCAGACACAGTGAGCGCACACAGAATACGCCCTACTGAATGCAACTCAGACTGTCCTGGACTTGGCGGAACTTAGTTCAAGGTCAAACACCTGTGCCTTGTGTCTGGGGCAGGGCAGGGGTGTAGGTGCACGATGCCTGACTGTGTCCCCTGGACTGGCCATCTCACTAACTAGCATGAAGCAATACTGTGGAAACAGCCCATTCTCAATTACTTGGGGGCTCTTGTTCAGCTATTGAATTATCCAAAACCTCCACACTGTTTTCTTTTTCCCCTCGTTAGGATTAGCCCTAGAAGGTGATGATGTAATCTGCGATCTTACCTCTTTACAAAAGTTTTGGTGGGGCAGATATAAAAATCCACTGGGGGTGGAGGAGAGAGAGAACCATTAGCTAGTTATTGTGACTATTTTCACTGAAATTGATTCATCATTATAGCCAGTAATAAAATGTTTCCCATATGTGCAAAACAATTCCCAGTCCTCAATGTACTTTCTTTCTCTCCCCACCTTCTCTTCTCCCTTTCTTTTTTTGTTGGCCCACTTCCTTCCAAGACGGAGAGGTGCTAAAAATCAGCAAAGTCAACGTCTCTTTTTCATTTACCAAGTACGTACGCTCATATACACTTTCCGATTTGATCCTCCACAAAAAGATCAGGATTTCCTTATTTTTCTAATGAGGAAATTGACAATCAGAGAGGCTGAGGGACTTGTCCAAGGCCACACAGCTAATAAACAGCCGAGATGAGATTCAAATGCAGGTTTTGTGATTCTGATGCTGTCAGCTTCTGTTCCCCAAGGCTGCCCCACCTAAAATAGCATATTCTTCAGTGTGAACTGCTGGCTAATGCTAAGGGGCCAGGCGTAGGTTAATGCTGAGTGAGAACTTCCTGCCGCAAGAGTAGGCTGACCTATAGACTATTTTCATTACATAGCATTCACCATCCATGGAGAGTCTTGAAATAATTCAGAGATGTACAACTGAGAGAAAAAAGCAAATGCGGAGGGCAAGTATGTTGTTCCCTTTGGCTTGCGTGGAGAGGGGGAAGTTGAGGCAGAATTCTACACACTGACCGCATATTCTTTGGACTTGACAAAATCCTACTGCTAAAGATCACTGTCCCTTGACCTTTGCAAGTTTTGAGCCATCTTATTCCTGACCTTCCAAAATCTGCAAACTTACGGGTGCTTATTTATGAAATCATGGGCTTTTAAAAAATATCTACAAGATGAAAATAATTAGGTAGGATAATATCAATTACCTAACCCTGTCTTGGGCACATAGTAGGTGCTCAATATGATAGCCGTGCTACTGCCATCGACCTTACTGTTGTTGTGGGTGTTAGAATGAGTCTGCTTTCCCCCTCGTTATGAAATAGCCAAGCTATATTTCTTTACTTTGCCTCTGATACACCACATATAAATCCTTTGTCTGAAATTGTGTAGCTTATTATTAAAGATAAGTGCAGTGACTGATGGTGATAACCAAGTCAGCTTTCATACCAAGTCCACTTTGATCTAGAATATATTATAATCCCAATGCAGGACACTTCCACCAGGGTTGCTACAAAATATATAACTAGATTATTAGAGAAGTATTACTACATAGCCAGAGAGAGTCAATAAACTATGACGATAAACTGTGCCAAAGAATATATTTTCTTTCCTCCCTCCTTTCTCCTTCCCCTTCTTGTCTCCCCCTAACCAGGATGGTTCACGGTGTGTCACAGTTAAATACTTTGAAAGATAAAACAGAAAGCGTCTGGGAGTAGTAATCAGATTAGTATACAGTGGTTTGGTTGATGTTTGTTTCTCAATCCTGTCCTTGTTTGATGATTGTTGTCTCCACTGGGATTTAAGGGTGGAAAGCCACTCCCTGCAAATCCTCTCCATGCCTGAATTTCCTCGCTGGGGATTTGTTTTGGGAACTGCCTTCTCTTTTTGAAGAAGTCTCTTTAAAAAGGCAAACATCCTGGGAAGAGCGACACTCAAGCCCTTACAGCTTGGGATCGAAAAGTTTATTGGATGCTTTCTTTTTTTTTTGACCTGAGTTACCCAAGGACTTTGAGAATGTTGAGCAAAGGGATAAGAAGGTGGAAGAAACAGAGAAGAATGGTGGGGAGGGAGATTTTCTAAAGATAAGCAGTATTTACCTCCCCATTTGCTCAGGACCATCTTAGCTCTGAGTTCATTAACTCTGCAGTGCAAACACCTTCCAGTAAAGCCAGCCTGACCCTCTCTGATCCTCCTGCAGACCAGCTGACTTCTACAAACAGGCTTTCCATAAGGATTATCGAATAAACAAACAAGTGGGTTCACAGCAAGCGACTCAAGCCAAACTCTTCCATCTTCCCACACTAAATCTCCCAGCCTGCAGCCTCTGTGCCTACTCGGTCCGTTCCCACTCCCGTCAGTCCCAAGTTGTCCCTGCTCCTGTAAAAGACCAATCCTCCATTTGTGCTCTGGGTCTGGCCTCCTTTGATGTCTCAAGGACTTCGCTTCTGTGGTTATTTCTTTCCTCCTCCACCTTCTTTTTCCTTTATTCATTTATTCACCCTTTACATAAACATACTGACCTCTGTCAGCTCTCCTTCTTGGCCCCCTTTGCCCCTCCATCTTTCCTACCAGTTCTCCAGACAGAGATTGTCCATGGCTTTGCTCTACTCACCTCACTTTCTGAACTGCCCTTCTCCCTGATCTCACCCAGCCCCAAGACTTTAAGCAGCATCAGTATGCTGATGATGCTCATATTTACATTTCCAGCCTCAACCTGTCTCCTCCACCCCACTCTTACCCCTCTTTGGACTTGATATATCTGTGTGGATGACTAATGGGTTCCGAAAAGAGACCTATTGATTTCTGCATCTCCCCAGCCCAAAGTTACTCCTCCTTCCATCTTAACCATCTCAGTAAAACACTCTATTTTCCAACCAGGAAATCAAGGGAAAAAGCTAAGAGAATAGTTTTTATCTCCCCACGACAAATCTAATGGGAGATCCTGTCACCTCTCCCTCCAAAGCACATCCCAAATCTATCCAGTTTTCCTTATCTCCACTGGTGCCACTTTTGCCCACACCATTACCATGTTTTTCCTAAAATAACCTACAGGCTCCAAGATTCCTTATTTGTCTACATAACCCATGCTTCATGATGTCAGAATTATCTTTATAAAATATAAATAGCACCATGTCTTATCTTTTCTTAAAACCCCCAGTTTTCCGTTGTACTTAGAATAAAATCAAAACTCTGTATTATGATAACCAGAGCTGCCATAAGAAACCCCTTAATGGACATAAATGAAAAACGCCTAAGCTCAGCAACACAAGTGTAGATAATAGAGATTGTCCCGATGTCGACAGAACAAAAATTCCCTGTCCCTTAACCCAGCCATTATACCTGGGTGACACAGCTGGGTTAATCACAGAGTGCCTCGTGTTAGAGTTGGGCTTCCTCACAATGTGGAGGCTGGGTTCCTAGTGTAAGCATACCAGGAGGTGGGAGCACCAGGTAGAAGTGCCTTCTTTTTATGACCTAGCCTTGGTCATCTCCTAGCCTAGTTCACATCCTGGGAGTAAGTAAATGGTAAATTCTACAGCATTACACAAAGTCTTGTAGGTACTCTGCCTCCCAAACAAGTGTGAGAACTATTGGCATTGTCCAGCTGTTTCACTTTGTAATTGACGGATCAAAGGACTAAAGAGATGGTTGAGATCACCTATTGGGAGACTGCCTAAAGCACAGCCATTACCAATCTCTTTCCGTCTCTGCCTGACTTCAGAGGCCATTCTGGAAGAGACTGGGCAAGTACTCGGGTGCCGCTGACATGTGGGATCGACTTGGAGAAAGTTTGGGGTCACCTGGGTTTCCCCTTGACATGAATCCGGAAGAGTTTTGTGTGGCAGTGGGAAAGGGAGGGAGTACAGGATGAGTAGAAGGGGCCAGTGACTAGAAGGCGATAATAAAGCAAGGCAGTGTTTCTCGAAGTGCGGCTGATAGACCAGCTGCCTGAGAATCAGAATCACCCAGAGTGTTTGTCACAATGCGGGCTCCTGGGCCCCTCACCTTCTGAATCCCAATCTCTGGGAGTGCGGCCCAAGAAGCCATAATATAATGGGCTTTCAGTGGGTACTTATGCACTCCAATATTTGAGAATTCCTGAGACAGATGATGAAACTAACTCTGGTTTATAAAGTTGAGCCTGGCTCAGAACTATGTAACCAGCAAAAGGGGCATGAATATCTGTGTGTCACCAGGACAAAGCTCATCAAATACAGTGGAAAGATACTCTAGCAATGAAAGAGAAATGAAGATTTAAGTTTTCCTCAAAATAAAAACATGATTTAGGGGAAAGACTAATTAAATCTCAAAGTTTTCAGTTTGTACCCTTAACACATGGTTTGGCAATATTTGACAGTCTATTGTCACTGGCATTTTTAATAAATGAATCTCACCAAAAGGAAGTTTACAGTTTGACTTCAAAAACTCCCTCCATCTAGTGCTTCACAGAACTCAACAGGAGAAGGAACACATCTCTTTCAGCGGATTTGCACATGCAAGAGTCAGGAAGAGTCAGGAAGCATACATTTCCATAGAAGCCTAAAGATGAAAAGCCAGAACGCTATTTGTATTGGGGGCACTTATGATGTGATCCCATTCTGCTTTGCCCCACCACCCGTCCATGGTTTCCATTAATATCTTCTCTGCCTCGTCTCTGAAATCCTTCATCGTCAATGGCTCATTGTTAAAAACTCTCTTCCTTAGCTTCAGGCCACTTTTACCAGACGGCTCCATGTTCCCCTGACCCCAACCAAGCATTCCTTTTTTCCTGACTACAAAAGAATTAACTTCCTGATGATGTGCAACCATTTTGAGGATGTGAAGGCTCTCTCTGTCCACACCAATGGGATTTAGACCTCAGGTCTCACTGGGCTGGTACCAGTGAGACCTGAGACCCTCACCCATCTAATGAACACCCCCAAATGTCACAGAGACTCCCAGAGAGCTTCGCCCTAGGCAGCTAACAATCTCCATGGCAATAGCCATCCATCTGCCTAACTCTTCCAGATAAGTTTTCTCTCCCTGGGGGGTGCTGATGCTGGAGCCTGTATTAATAGATCACACTTTGCATTCTTATCCCACACATCGTTCTTAAAAGGTGTTCTTTAACTTTGTCTCTGAAAGCAAAATCCTTGCTCTTACTGTGGATGTCTCTGCCTCCTCTCCACCCTGCCCCCTCTCCTTCGCATCCCCCCACACACATTGCACATTGGCCGGCTATTAAACTACTTTAACACAGTTGCACTTTGTTTGCTCCGTATCTATGTTTTTGGCTTTCTGAGAGGAGGGATTGTGCTAGGCGGGACTATTTGATTGGAGAATTGTTTAGACTGTGGCAAGGAGGATAGTTAAACAGGATTTTTCATGTAGTTAGATTTCAAGGCAAAAAGAAGGCATCATTAATGCACAGAAAAGAAAAAAATGAACAAGTTGGCATTGATAGGACACTTAGGTCATACTAAAACAAGAGTCAACACACAGCTTCATCTCAGCTTCAATGAATTGGAATTTTAACTTGGAAATGGAATCCAACTGCTGAACATTTCAGTCTGCAAAGAGGTAGAATCAGAAAAATTTTAAAAAATATATGCTCATGAGCATAAACCAAAACTTTCGTATCAGTACTTCCTAAAATCCAATGTCTTCATTTCTTTGTAATTCTTCCTCATGTTTCCTGTAGTGGGGGTTCAGCCAGTGGGATGGCCTTTCTTTCTCCACTGCTCTTTATACAACTTACAGAGATTAGAAGGCATAAGCTTTATGTCAAAATGGCACCCAAATTCTGATCCTACAGTGAAGCACATCCTAGTTGAAGAGAGAGGTTGGATGAACTCAAACCCCCACTGGCGACAGAGCAAGGCAATACAATCTAATGAAACACATGGGTGGCTGGGAGCTAAAGACCAGGTTCTGAGCTTGACTTTTCCACTTTCTGGATGGTCTTCGGTGAACCTTTTAACTTATCTAGGGATCAGTGTTTTCATCTCTGAATAAGTTGAATGAATTCAAATTTCTTTATAGCTCCAAATTCAGAAATTACTACCACTCCAGAACTAATATTTCTTTTTACACTTCTGGTTCATCTTGCAGAGGAAACTAAGCATGGTTTTCTTAACCGCATGAGTGCTACAGTAAGTCACTTGCCAGTGTTATTAGAATGAATCAAAAACTATTTTGTTCATCTCATTTTCATTTGCTGTCAAAAAAGTCTGTGCTCCTCATGCTCAAAATGCTTCACATTGAAATAGTGGAGCTGCCTGCCTAGCCACCTTCATTTTATATGACATCTTTCCTCTACACCAAATCTCCAAGCACTTTACAGAGCTTCTGTTATAAGTCACACAATTATGGAATTACAGAGACAGGGGAGAAGGGAGGTTGCGGAACACGCAAGGAAGAAAAGACATGAAATGCGGACATTTTCCCCCACATTTTTCATGTGTATACCAATATAAAGAAATTCTGCCCCCACTAGCGAATAACGTGGGCTAAGAATCCCAACCACCCAGGGCTTTTTAGATGTGATGGGACTTGTTCTCTTTGCTATTGCGTGTATTATGAGTTCAAAGAGCTCAGACAAAATCTTACTAATTTGAAAGGCCACATTTTCAAGTGGATATGCTGGAGGTTCCAAAGTTTGTAAGCTTAGAAACCTGGGCAGCATTTGGGTCTCTGAATCGCAAACCAGAACATACCAAAGTAACACTGGTGCATCAGGAAAAGAAAATTTCCAAAATAAAAACCTTGCCTCAAACCAGAGGTTTATTGAATATCAAAATGGTGCTTTTCAGTTCAGTTAATAGTTACTAATGGGTTGGATATACCAAGCACAGATGTTAACATGACATGACAAACTTTTGGAAATAAGAAGCTCCCGTATCCTGATGGTCCAGATGCCAGATATACCTCCTCCCCTTAGACACACATCTAGAAAGAGGTGAGTACATCCCATGCCACGGCTGATGCTCATTCATTCTCCACATCATCAATAATTAGTGTAAATTAATTATTTTAAATTATAATTGCTGTATAATTATATGTATGTAAATTGTCATTATTATCAATGTAAATAATTCATAATAAATTAATGATGTGTATTAAACATCATTGCCACCTCTTTTTTTCAACACACTTGAGTTAATTTTGTCAAAAAGAAATAGCTATTGCCTTCTTTGATTATAAAAGCAATATATACTCAAAGTAAAAAAAAAAAAAAGGAAAGAAAAAGCAAGCAAAGCACATTGGAAGAAATCATATTATTTAGTCCACAAAGCCTTCTCATCCCTCTAAATTCCTGAAATTTGTTAACTATATGTACTACATATTTGGATTCCCTGAAACATAGCGTCCTGACTTGAGACTTTTTTGCGGGGCGGGGGTCCTCTCCTCTCTGGCTCTGCCCAATAGGGGAGGGAGTTCCTGTACTTCCCAAAGCCCCTTATCCCATTCTGGCCCTAGAGCCTCTTTTGTCTCCTTTACACAACATGAGTTCAAGTTTGCACTCCATATCTCTTCTCACCCTCTCAGCTTCTTGAGAGACCCTACTCCCTCCTGCCTTGACCTCAGAAGAGTGAGCCTTGAAAAGTTGACCTATGCCTTGGAAAAGTTGGTCAATCTCCACGGAGTCTGGGGGATGAGATGTCACTAAGAGGTGAGAGAGGGAGAAGGTCACCACTTTGTACAACTCCTGGGAGTGCACTCAATAGTGCTGCATTCTGTGTGAAGAGCATCCATGCAGCCCCCGACGAAAGCGGATGGTACCTCGGGAGCCATGTGACGAGCTGGCTTGGTGGCCAGCATGCTCTGAGGAGGACCGTGAGCTGGCATAGACTAGGCACTCAGCGCACAATCTCCATTATTGTTGGGGGGGAGGGGCGATGGCTCACACTGTGGAGACTGAGCCACCACTCAGACGCCGCCAGGCCTCCTAACAGGGCTGCCACTTGGCTTTGTCTATGCTGGTCACACAGAAGTCCACCCACACTTTAGGATGACCTGTGGCTCATCTTGAAACAGACACCAGTGGCCCATTCTAGGACAATGCAAAAATCCTCCACTTTGTAAAATAATTCTACCCAATGCCCAAATGTGGTGAAAGACTGCCAGTCTGAGCCAGCGAACTCTTCCACACCCCAGATGCCTTACATATCAATAGAACATGCAATCTGAAAGTATTCTAACAATGAGAAGGGAAAAAAGTAAAAGGCTTATGGAGACTACACATCATGCTTTACAATTCACATAATTTCTGTCACCCTCCCCATACCTTTTTTGGTGCCAATGTGAGTCTTTTTAAAATTGAATTGATAAAACTGATGAAGTGCCCAAGCTCTCTCTTTTACTTTCTCACATTTAAAACTCATCCCACTTCTGGGTCTGAGATTCAGAACTGTGTCAGAGTGATCAACATTTGAATTGTTCCCTCCTCCTCCATTCCCTTTCAGTCCTCCCTCAAGCCCAGGAACCTTGAACCCTGGCTGCTTTGGCTTCCCCATTTCCAGGAAATGCTCATGCATGAGCCTTTCCCTACACCTGTTTTCAAAATGCATCTCTCTTAGGCCTCATTCATTTACCTTCCAGATAATAAAACTTGATGCATCGGTCTTTATTTATGACTGTTAATAACATTAAGTTATTACCCTTCCTATAACCATGCACCTGCATGCTTTGCACATACACACATTTTAATAAAAGCCTTTAGTACTTTACACACAGGAATGAGCAGTGATGAAATCTTAAAGTGGCCACAGATGCAGATATTTGGGATTAAGATCACCTCAAACTATAACTAAAGTAACAACAGGGCAAACTTGATCGTTACCATCTTCATTCAAAAAGAATCCTCTCCTGTCCCCTAACGAAATGTCCTAGATACAGTTAGAGGTCCCCTATCACTTTTTCCCATCACAGGGGACTATCTTCCCCTGGCAAAAACAGTGAAGATCTTACCCCTGAAGAGGAAGAGGTCCTTGTATTCTTAAAACCCCAGAATTGGACCTGGAGAGAATCTTACTGGCTGTCTTACTGGTCAGCAGGTTAGCTGCTGCTTCTAACAAATAGCCCTGAATCTCAGTGGCTTGAAAAACAAAAACAAGTGTATTCAATGCTTACGCTCCATGAGGATCAATCAGGGGTTCTGCTCCGCATTATCCACACTCTGAGACTCAGCTGACAGAGCATCCACTTTCTGGAACATTTCTGGTTGCCATGGGAGAAGGAAAGACAGGGGGCGGGGGGGAAAGAATGAGAGCGTGTGCACAAGCAATTAACATACAGTCGGAAGTTCCCAGAACAGTTCCTCCAACACTCCATTCACCAACACAAGTCCACAGCCACACTTACTTCTCTGTGGGTGTGGAAGCACAAGTCTACCATCTGCCTGGAAGGGCAGTCCAAATATTGATGAAAATCCCAATGGATTAATTTGGAGTATCAAATACCATCATTTTACAGTAAAATGCCAAGAACAGAGCCTGGCATTTAGCAAGAGCTATTGTTACTGTTCTTGCTACCTATGGGAAAACAGATTGGGCGATCTGAAATGATGACCTGAAGTCACACACCTAACTGGGAACAGAATAGAAACGAGAACACATATTTACTGAATTCAAATTGGAGTTTTTTCCTCTTAGTTCATCTGAGGGCCTAGAAAAGACATGATCAAACACAACGATTGGACCACCACATTCAACTAGAGGACCACGATGGGTTTTGCTTTGTTTTCAGAGGGGGTTACTTTTCTAGAACGGGGGTCAGCAAACTTTTTCAGTAAGGGGCCAGTTAGTAAATGTTTTAGGCTTTGCAGGCCATAGGGTCCCTGTCACGCCACTCAACACTGCCACCATTGCACAAAGCAGCCACAGACAATCCGTAAACCAGCAGGCACGTCTGCATTCCACTGGAACTTAATAAAAACAGAGAGTGGGCTGGATTTGGCCAGCAAGCTGTTCGTTGCCCAACCCTCCTGTGGAGCATCCTTCACTGGAGAAAGACCGGTCAATGGAAAGTCAGAACAAACCCAAAGAAACCTTGTGCAGGTTACCTCGCTCTTTTACCTGGGGTTCCTCTTCAGTACAAAACCTACCCTACAGGGCTGTGGTGGGCCTACAGGTCGCTACGTGCAAGCACTTAGGAGAGCCCCCGGCAGGCAGCAAGTCCCCAAGTCTCCTCCACGGAGCGTCACTGCCCCTTACTCTGGGCCAGCCACTGTCCCCAGTGCTGGGGGTTGGGCAGCAAACAAAACAAAGTCCCTGCCTTCCTAAAACTGGTACTCTGGTCCAGCAAGTCAGACAAAGAAACAAGCAGATATGTAAGATGTCCAGAGGTGATAAGGGCTGAAAAGGAAATAAAGCAGGTCACAGGGGGCAGCGGGGGCAGGAACTCCTTATGTGGAGTTCTCTGCTGGACAGAAAACTCCACATAAGGAGGAAGCAAGCCACAGGATACCTGGAGATACGTAGGGCAAGCGTGCGTCAACACAGGTAAGAGCAAGGGCAAAATCCCTGAGGCAGGAGCCTGCGTGCGTGTTCCCGGAGGGGGAGAGGGCGCCTACAGGGTCATGGGAATCCATGGGGGCCGGGAGGATAAAGCTGAGTCCAGGGCAATGTGAAGAGGACAGGTCACAGACCCTGGTGAGGACTTGGGATGTTATTCTGCACAAGACGTGGAATATTATCATCATCATTGATTTTTGCCCACTTTTTTATCATTCTGCCCTCCTCTCCCCTCCCTTCTCCCTGCTGGTCCTCCTACCGCCCACCTTCTCCCCATCTACCTCTGCTGCTTTATCTGTGCTCCTCTAGGGGCTTTTTTGCCCTTTTGTAATCTTCTTTTGGGTAATACTTAGCTCAGTTGGTGGCACGTGAAACCAAGTTGCTCACTGCCCCTGGGAATAACCCAAAGGGAAGGTTGGCCCAGGCCAGGGCCTTCCAGGAGGATTTAACCTAATTCCTCAGATGCGGGCATCAGAAAGAAAAGGCTTAGGAAGAACAAGATGAGAATGAAAGCAAAGACCATCAAGAATGTTTTATTGTTATGTTTTAAACAAGATCCCAAAGCATTTAAAGAAATATGCAAGTGGTACTGGGTTGATGGAAGCGTGGTGGGGAAAAGATGGATGGCTAATCAATCCCTTCCATCCTCTTTGCCATGTGAGTTTGTGAGTAGGTGTGTGTTTATCCCAGGATTCAGGATATAACCAACTCTTGATTACCAGGGCTAAGGGATGTGACATAAATATTCCAAGTAGCTAAAAGTTGTTAAGTTCTTTCCACAGATATATTTGTAGGATAAACTGTTGTGTTCTGGTTAAACAAATATTATATATCATTATAATATATATCACATATAATATATATACATCATATTATATATGATGATATATTATGATGATATATACATATATTATATATAACATTATATATTATATATCATTATATATACGATGGTGGTGGATCTTTGGGTATGTATTCCACATAGAGAGGAATGGAAGATGGCAAGGAGAGAGGGAAAACGGAGAGAGAGGGAGGGAAAGGGAGAGGTCACAATATGACCATCAATAAATCAATAATCAGGGTTGCTGTGTAAGGTGCAGATTAAATCCAAGCACGAGAGCCCCTGGCGAAAAGTGGCGTGGGTGTGGACATCCTGCTGTGCTCAGACATTTGTGGCCGCATCTGCCTGCAGGGAAGCACTTTTTAAAATGAATTTACAGGAAGATCACATGGGGGCTCGTGGCTCTTGTGTGCTTCTCAGAGTCAAATGTGATGAGTCACCTGGGGAATCTGATTCAAACATAGATTCTGACCCTGTGGGGTCACTCTGCATTTCTGATAAGCTCCTAGGTTTTACCCATAGTGCTCTCCCAGGGCCATGCTTGAGTTCTATAGTGTGATTTTTAACATAACAATAAACTCAAAAGTTTAAGTTACATTCAATATCTACTTTATTGCATTAAATGGTAACATTTGTAATAACGTATCTTGGTCAGAAGTGGACAGGTGTGTCATTCCTGGGTTGAGGACCTCTAAAATTTCTAAAACGAAGTTTCCAAGGTAAATATACTTGGAAAAATGTTAACAAACCTACGGGAAAAAATTCCAAATGTAGTCCAAGAGTTGGCCTAAGGTATGCAGTTGTCTGCAGCCCAAATGGATGCTGATCAGTTGTTCCAGCTTGGACCCTCTGGTATGAGCATGGTGTGAAGCCTGTCATGAAAGTGCCAGAATATTTGGCCAAGTTGTGCTGGGAAGTGACCGAGGACCAAACAGGGTGGGCTTGTTAGAGCTTGTTGGCCTTGGGCGCCATCTCGTGGTGAAAGCAAGAAAAATGGTTTTTAACCTACACAACCAAATACAGTGTAATTCTCACCTATGCACAATGCTGTTGTATTAGGTATTCTAGTTAAGAACAGTGAATCTTAAAAAAAAAAAAACAAAAAACTAGATTTTTAAAATGTATGAGTTGGAGTTTATAAATTCCTTCTTTTCTAAAGTTGAAATTCTTGCTAAATTCAACACACTGATCTTCTGCAAATGTACTGGTGTCTATTCTTATCTGCCGTGTGGCCGTGGCCAGATTCCTTAATATTGCAAAATCCTGAGTTCTAAGTCTGTAAATGGGAATAATAAATCTACTTCATGACATTACGGTGACGATTAAACCTGTGAAAAGTGCTGGGCCTCAGTGCCCTGTAAGCGCTCAACAGTGGGAGAACAAAAAGTGGAAGTAATTATGATTATTGGCTATCGTAGAAAAAAATAACAACAATAACCAAAAAAAAAAAAAAAACCCCATGACATTTTATTATTTCCAATTTACAAACTAGGAAAATGAGACTTAGAGGTCGAGTGATTTATCCAAGATAACAAATCTAATGTCAGATCTAGATTTCAAATGCGGGTCTTTTAACTCTAGATCACAGACTCGTTCAATAATAAACCTGATTTCATAGTATGTATTAATCTGATAAAGGGCAAAAAATATTAGCCAACTTTCACTAATTATGAATGAACTCACTAATGCTGAATTAACAAATAACTCCAAAGTCTCAGGAGCATACCTAATACAAAGGCCTGTTTCTTTTTTAAAGATTTTTAAAAATTTATTTACTTGAGAGAGAGAGAGAGAGAGAGAGCATGAGTGGGGGAGAGAGGCAGAAGGAGAGGGAGAAGCAGACTCCCCACTGAGCAGGGAGCCCAACTTGAGACTCGATCCCAGGGCCCTAACCACGACCTGAGCCGAAGGCAGACGCTTAACCGACTGAGCCAGCCAGGCGCCCTGACAAAGGCCTATTTCTTGCTCATGTTACATGACCTTCACCGGTTGCCTGAGCTGTGGCCACTCCTATCAACTGCGGGCGGAGGAAGTGAGCAGAGTTGAAGGTCCACTGGTGAAACTGGAGGGAAAGTGAGGTATTTTTATTTTGATTACTTCTGTATTTTCTATGAAGTTGTGGGGTGAGGTCACCTGATGACCACAAGGCAAGGAGAAAACACTGGCAATGCAAGGAGAGATAAGCTTGGACTGTGCCCTTATTAGGAAAATGCAGGACTTCGTTCAGTGGTGAGAGTCCAGCTGAGCTACTGACCATAAGTTTGAAGTGGGCTTGGCCGGTGCTGCTGTGCGGTCCCCTTCAGGAACACTGAGCTTGCTTGGGTTCTGGTGCACACGAGGCAGAAAGTTGGGCTGAGGTCTTGCTGGGTGAGTACAATGTTGGGAGGGAGGGGCAAGGGACGTAAGAGTGTTTTAATGTTTTTTTCAAAAATGTAAACTCCTAAGTCTGGAAGGAACTCGGAGTTCATGTAGTTCCTTCTGTCCCTTCTCTCCCCTTACGCCCATTCTACAGGTGAAAAATGGAGGCTCCAAGTAGACAACTGACAGCCTGAAGGTCATGAAGGGAGGCAGATAGTATCCTGGAAAGTAATCCTTTGTAAGCAGCTCAGAATGTTCCCCTGGCGTCCCATTGCCATGGCCACTCCTGTGCCTGATATCCTTCACACCCCACTGCCCCTGCCTCAGGAGGGTCCCTTATGCCACCAGCGTTTACTAAAATGAAAGGTTCGTCCAGATCCTGGCTATTCATGGCTTTAGTGTGGCAGCTCCTGTCCCAGGAGATGGGAATGTGGTAGATGGGGTTCAGTGGCCCCAGTTTTTCACTCCTCTCCATAGTTATACTGTTTACCACGTGACTATCACACACACAGTTCTTCCTACTAGCAGCAAGTGTACTTCCCCATCCTCTGACTTTGGTTGTGGCCATGTGACATGCTTTGCTCAGTGGGATATTAGAAGATATGGTGCAAACAGAGGCTTGAATTGTGCTTGGCCGGTTGGATTTCTGTCCTCTCTACGAGAAGAAGATGCTCAAGAGTCTCAATGATGCAAGGGTGAGGAGAGACTTGTTGAACAGAACTGCAATCAACCTGCTGCCTGGAGCCCAGCCCAGCCCCACCTGGATCAGTCACCTCCAGCTGACCTGCAGCTGTGTGAGCAGAAATAAATAATCCCACTGAGTTTGGGGGTTATTTGTTATACAGCATTTTTGTGGCAATAGGTTACTCTATAGAAGTATCCTTTTGAAAATTGATGAATCACTCAATCCCACCCCTGAAACTAATTTTAAAAAAAGAAAATTGATTATCCTTGCTTTCTTGTCATTCACCTTTCTCCTAAACATAGGGCACCATAGAACTTGTAGATAATAGAGGAACTCAGTTAATAGCTCTGCTCTGAAAGCTTTCCCATGGCGGGGTGCCATTTCCGACTTGACGTGTACAAGCCTTATGGGAAGAGAAAAATATTTACATGCATATTCCAACCCCCTGGAAAAAAGTTAGGAGAAGGGAGGAAGTCACTTTTACTCAGACTCTGGGTTTTTCATTTTCATTTGCCATCACATAGCCGCTGTAAAAGAGAGAGATGACAAAGAGGAGTGGCAAAGCGAGAGTGTGAAGAGAGGGAAGGACCGTGGAGAAGGAGGTGGGTGGGTAAGAGCAGGAGGGGAGACGGGAAGGCTGGAAAGAAAGTCCAGACAGAAAGGGAAAGGGGCAGATTTCTCAAGGGCAAATCCAAGGAGTTGGGGGTGGGGAGAGTAACTGGGAAGGCGGCTCTCCCCACAGCAGAGTGCTAACAGATATGTTTGTTTTAATAAACAAAAGGTGCGATATAGCCTAACAACTAAATTTCTGAACTGCAGTTCACAATGTACGTAGCTGATTTCACATACTTCGTATTTCGTGCTGTAGTAAATTTCAGACAGTTACGACGTCCACCCCGCCCCGCCCCACCCCTGCTCTGCCTTTGGGACATTATGTTGGAATTAGGCAGGTGACAACATAGGCAACGTGGGCCCCCCACTCTCTGCTTCCCCACTGCCGACACTGTTGATAGTGGGAAGTGACGACTGAGCTGTAAGGTAGTAAGAATAGGAATAGAGAAAGAGGAGAAAGAAGAGCCCCCCAGACTGGTCACTGGGGGATGGTGACTCCTTCTGCTCCAGGAGCCAAGCTGCACTCCTGGTTGTCAGCCCCGCCCAGCCCCCACTCAGAACCCATGGTTGGCTGGACTCCCTTTGGCAGCCTGAGGGTGGGAGTGGACCATGGGTTTGCAGGGCTGGAAAGTGGTACCTGACATGACCACCATTTTCTCTACCACGTCTAAACTGTGTTCATGGGATCTGGTTTTGCACGGTCATGCCTCTGTTCTTTTCCTCGTTCCCATATTTCTGTCCAGAAGTCTCCCAACTCTCAAGGTAAGAGCACCCACAGATATCCTTCGGGAAGCATGGAAGTTCAGGTTCCCCTTGGAGATAACCCACTGGGGCCACCAGAACAATGCTCTCAAAAGTTATTTGGTCCAAAGACATCACTTTCATTCACTTAATTTCCAGTGTGCTCTCCTGAGTGGAGAAGCGAAGGGGAGATACACAGGTCAAGTCTGGGAGTGATGCACAGACCCAAGCACACACATGGGGAGTCATCAAGCAAATAAATCCCATGAGAAAAAAGGAAGTCTGAGAACCATATTTCGAATGCATCTTCTGCCTTAAGGCATACTATGTTCAAGATTTCCCACATAGTATTACATACCCCACTCTGAAGGCTTTGGGGAGAACGAGGGTCCATACTATTCCTTAATGGCACAAGCCTTTGAATCTTTCCTTTTGTCTAGACAGATTCCCTCAAACATTTTTTCAGCTGGGCTCTACCTCTGAGCCTTCGAAGAAGTAGGTGGCTTGTTAGAATATTCCTGCCGCCCTCTGCATTCAGCTCCTCCATTATCAGGGCTGTGGACGGTTAAATTTTGGTTTCGCCACTTTCTAGAATTTTTAACTTTGGGAAAGATGCTTTGCCTCTCTTCTTCCATTTCCTCACCTATAAAATGTGGCAAATAATAGGATGTCATTCATAGGGTGGTTGCAATGATCAAACAGGAAATTAAGTACCTAGAACAATACCTAAAACAGTATGTGTCCAATAAATATTAGCCATCAATAGCTGATTTTGCCAACAAAACAAATCTAATGATAGTAACAATAATAACGACAGTAATAATGGCCATAGTTGAGGACTTACTATATATCAGGCAGTAGTCTATGTATATTTGCCTATTTTAGGTTGGTGGTTAAGGTTCTGGAGCCAAAACTGTATGATCAGATAAGGGGATTGGATAAGATCAGATAAGCAGAATCAATGTATTTATTAAATTCCTCAGGAAAATAAATTTAAAAACCAGCTGGAAAGGAAAAAATGACTTATTGTTGGTGGAATTCAGGTATCAACTACAATGTAAGACAAGGGGTGTGGTGCCGAGAATGACATTCATGCCTGGACATTTCCAGTACCCTTCAAATAACACCTCATAGAGCTGGCCGTGGAAGAAGTCTTCCTTGGCCAAGTACAAGATGAGCTTCCTGGGGCTGTATTTTCAGTTGTTTGGGCGCCAATACAGGGATAGTGATGGAATGAGCCTCCCCTCTGTACCAGGGCACGTATGTTGCTTTTAGTCTCCTGGCCTCGAAAGGATATCTGCTTCTATAACATCAGCCCCTGAGATGAGAAGTGGCACCAATGAAAAACCAAGTAATAAACAGGTGGAAAAAAAGTAATCACTTGAGCTTTGCCTGGATTGGATTGCAGCATTTCAGTTTTAACTCACTAAACCTTGGTCAGAATCTTGGAAGAACAAGACAGTACAATTCTGAAAAGCAATCAAAAAGTGACTGCCAAGTTATTGGGAGGTTCTACAGTGCGCTTCTAAACCAGTGCTAATCTAATAAATGTACATGCGATGAACTGTGAAATTGAGAACATGATTGTCCATGTTCTCTAAGCCAAAGGAATAAAACGGTCATTTTCCCCTGTATTTCATATGAAAAAGGAATCACAAATAATGTTACTTTGTACCTTTGTATAAAACATGGAAGCCTGTATGTCTAATGGCATTTGTTAGCAGCAAGGACGTACTTAGAGAATTATGATCTTTGGCTTGCCAAACCACAGCTTCAAACAAAAGGCAAGGAGGAGTTCTGGACTTTTAAGTCAAAAGACCTGCATCAGGAGCCCAAATTCTGCCATTCAGCACTTTGGGAAGTGAGGGTATTCATTCCTATTTTATATCATCGGGTGAGGTCTAAATGAGATAATGTTTGTGGAAAGCACTGTGGTAAGTGTATGAATGAATGAGTATAAGGCAGGAGATAGGGAGAGCAAATATTTTCACTTCAGTTTGGGGAATTACCGGACAGAATCTTTTTCTTCTTGCAATTTAACCGCAGCTTTAAAAAAAAAAAAAATGCCCACAAATGTAATGATTACATTACGAGCACAACTATTACAGCATAGCAAAAGCAGTAGAATCATTGAGGAGGGATGATACTGTAAGATCTTAGGGTTACCGTTTGGAACATCAATTCCAATCAACCAGGGTTTGCTCAGAACATCAGCTGAGTTTGTGGAACTGAGCTAGTTGCTGTAGGAAATACAATGATTGTGATGTGATTACAATCTAATGGAAATCAGATGGGGTAAAATAAGTGACTTATATACTAGATGGGAAATTACAAGTGCCAAAAGATGTTCAAAAAGCAATAACTTATCACAAATAGTTCATAGATTACCTCCGGATGGGAGATCAAAGATAAGGCTTCACGGAGGAGAAAGCATTAGGGATGTACCTTGAAGGATGGAGAGTGTGTCATCCTGGGCCTACTCTGGAAAACAGATACCAAGCTAAACATTTCTAACATAGAGGATTTAATTCAGGAGTTAGTTACAAAAACACTGAATGAGCCAAGAAAGCAAAAACAGGAAGACCAGACGAACCAGAGATGTGCAGCTGAAGGAAGAAGTTTCCCTCCCTATGGCTGCAGAAACAAAGAAGAGGGGGCAAACTTACCCAGAGCCAGCAGCTCATTCTCCTGGACTACGGGGGTGCCCCCCAGCTATCCGGGGCTGCTGCAGAGGGGCCTTTACTTGGAACAGTCCTGGAGCCATCGGGGCCCCATAGCTGTCACTGGGACATCCCTGACGGGAATCACCACCCCTGCGTCTTTCAAGTAGCACTAATTTATTCGAATACCTTCCTCACCAACCCAGGAATGTTGTATTACTTTTTAAAAAAATTTGAGGGGCACCTGGGTGGCTCAGTCAGTTAAGTGTCTGCCTTCAGCTCAGGTGATGATCCTGGGGTCCTGGGATCGAGCCCCGGGTCGGGCTCCCTGCTCAGCAGGGGTCTGCTTCTCCCTCGCCCTCTGGCCCTCCCCCATACTCTTGCTCTCCTTCTCTCACTCTATCGCAAATAAATAAATAAAACCTTAAAAAATTTTTTTTGGTAAGGCTTTTGGGGTCTTTGGGGGTCCTTCCAAACATGAAATATCTTACTCCACAAGTAAGGATTCTTCTGTTGAAATACTGATTTTAACCATATACCCAAGGACTGGTAAAATAACCAGGATGTGCTTGGGGTCTCACTAAGCTATATTTGATGTGGATTTGGACAAAATATCACTCATCAGTGCATCAATGGCCTCCATAAGCCCCCTTCTCCAGGCTCTAAGAATTTGTTAGCTTATAGTCAGTGTCAAAATAATGTCTTCCCCAGTACCCAGTTAGTCTGGTAAGTGGTCTTCGGGTTATCTTTGGAAAGCCAGGAGGAAGAGCCATAATGTGTCCTTGACATGTTACTACGGAGTCCTTCCTAAAGGCAGCCACTTCCTTCACCTGCCTCTGCCTCCCTAGTGTCACTTTCTGCCTCGGTGGCCGAGCTCAAGTCAGACACACGGTCACAAGATCTAGACGTTGCTTATTTAATATCATATTGGAGGAATTTTATTGATAACTTTCAAATTAGGCTTCAGAGCCTGAGAGAGAAGTTTTCGATTTAGTCTATCAAAATATTTCAGGTGTTTCATTGGGTCAGGGATGTTGCTTTACCCCCAGGTGTCCAACAGGATGGACTTTTCCATGTGGCCAGTGGGCTGGAATACTTGAACCAAGCAGTGTCTTGCTCACCACTCTGCCAACAGGAGGGTCATCCATTACAAAGCACTGTTGGCTTCCACCCTTCTTCATCAATAGTAGAGACCTCGAAGACTCTGGCCTATGCTCTCCAGACACTATAATTCTTTGTGATCTGATGGGCCAAATCTGAAAGAACTGAGATCTTCCCAGACCCACGTCTTCTTTGTATGGGAGGGGTACTCCTTTGTACTAAATAGGTAAAATGTAAATCAGCAGGGCAACACAATCACGTCAGTGTTTACAGATCTAAAGTCTCAATTCTAGGGCACCTGGGTGGCTCAGTTGGTTAAGCAACTGCCTTTGGCTCAGGTCATGATCCCAGGGTCCTGGGATCCAGCCCCGCATCAGGCTCCCTGCTCTGCGGGAAGCCTGCTTCTCCCTCTCCCACTCCCCCTGCTTGTGTTCCCTCTCTCGCTGTGTCTCTCTCTCTGTCAAATAAATAAAACCTTAAAAAAAAAATAAAGTCTCAATTCTATCCACTAAATCAATCACTTAACCCAAAAATGTGAAATCAGGAAGAGAAAAAATATGGATTTTTGCTGTGACCAGTTAAATTGAGCTCTTTAGGCACTCCATTTGTCACAGCTGATATTTCTCTGTAAGCTGGACACTTGGACACTTGGCTTTGCTGACACTCAGGCAGGGGTCAGGCACGGGCACCCAGCATGCCTCTCTGGTGTCAATTCTCTGCCCACATCGAAGTGGCACCCCCTTCCACCGTTCCCAGGCCGGATTCCCTGATGGGAGTCAGGGTCTGAGAGGGCTGTGGGTGTCTCAGTGCTCAGAGGTCAGTTTCTGGCAGTTTCTGTGGCAAATCCACAGTCTCTCACCCTGGAGGTTACTTTTGCTTATACAAATCAAGTAGGACTTCGGTGAATTATCCATATACTCATGGAACTTCAGAATCAGTTAACTTCTGCCAAAGATTCTTGTGAGTCAGATCATTGCTCTTACCAAGTCAGCTCTGCTGCCCATTACGGTAAATACACATCTTTGTCTCTGTCCATTAAGTGTTTCTATGGAGAATCCAAGTGGCTCTTCAACCCTACTGAAATCAGGGAACACATTTCAACTGTAGAGCCTCCCACTAGCATACCCAGTCCACATTCAAGAGCCATAAAAGCACCACTCAAAGATGGTGGGTCTCCTTCCCAATGGTATTTCCAAAGGTGTTGGTGAAGAGCATGGTAACTGGACACTCTCCAGAAACACAGAGGATGGATGCTGATCAAACACGCTAACTGTACTCCAGTATTCCCATTTTGACTTCTTGTTCTACAACACCATAAAAAATTTATCTCATCTTGATGTCATTTAGTGGCTTCAGGCTATTAACCAAGCTAACAACAGGGATCGCTTCCAGATTACTGAACTAAATTCACTGGTAAGTGCACTTTCATTGATAAGCCCAGTCCCCGCTAAAATTATCCCCTTCCCTCCTTGGTCAGGCAACCCAAGAATACATTCGTATGTTATTCCCCAGATATTTTGCTGACCAAATTAGGAAAGTGCCACATTTGGGGGGCAGGGGGCCTATAAGCTTTTATCTAGATTTGTCTGCATAAGCATACCCCAAGGGCATTGCTACTCTTGGGGTAGAGGAGACTTTACCCCTTCTTGTTGGTTTTCTTAACCCCCATAACCCTGCCCATATCTCTGCAAATAGTCTCTTCATTAAGAAATCTGCAGCTAAACCAATTGAGTGTTTCATCTGATACCATATGAGTGTTTTGAAGGATCTGTCACTCCCTCAAAATACAGAATCTTGAAGAGAGTTTTTGACTGCTGGAGCCTGGGTCATCCCCTATGTCCCAGTATCCACAGAGAGGGGAGAAGAACTGTGTGCCCCTGCTTCTGTGTGAAGGGAGTTCTGCCTCTGCACCAGACCCATGGTCATGGGATTTCTCCAAAACAGAAATAGTGACCAGTAATATTTAAAAATATAAATGTCTACTACACTAACAAGTAGTTCTGCTTGGACAGAAAGGAGGGTGTATGGTGGCCATGTAGGAAACTAGGCTACAAAAGGAGATAAGGGCTTTTTTAATTAAGGAGGGCTTGAATGTAGGCAAAGGAATAGATATGAAATGGGAAATGGGGAGCCACTGACAGTCTTGGTCAGGAAAAATGACATGGTGTGATCTGTGCTTCAGCAAGATTCACTGGACAGAAGAGTGAAAATAAATCACTGAAAGGAGAGAATTTTATGCTCTCTGTTAGACTGCAAGCTTCATGAGGGCAGGGCCTTGTGAATTTGCAAGATTTCTTTTCCCAGAGATTAGCCCAGTGCCTGGCAAACAGCAAATATTCGAGCAGTATTTATGACTAGAGCCAAGAAACAAGGACTATGTAGGAAGCTACTGAGTTAGTCCTAGTGAGAAACGTGAGCCCTGAATGAAGGAAATTAATCTGATGAGGTACATATTGTTTCCATTTTCCAGAGGTTTAAATGCATTAAGTAAAAAGTCTGCATTCATACATGTAACAAACAGCAGAGCTGGAATTTGAACCCATGTCTGACTCTGAAACTCATACTCGCCCACTACATCATGCCATGGGGTGTGGAGGGTGGGTATCAGTAATAAGAGGATAGATGTAAGAGATGTCAGCAAGTGACTAGGTCCAGTGGGTGGGATGGAAGCAAGAGGCAAATCTGAGGGATTTGGGGTTCTGCACTTGAATCACCAGGAGAATGGTGAGGCCATTAAAAGAAATGGAGAAGTCAAGGAGAGGAACTCCCATGGACAGGATGCTGAGGTTGGCTTTGGACATGCTATGTGGGAGTATGGAGGGACAATTGGATGGAGCTCTTGATCAGGCAGCTGGATACAAGTCGGGACCTTGGGAGAGAGGAGAAGTAAGGAAATGGATTTGCAAGTGGCCCATATTGAGATGATGATTTGAAGGCATGGTCACAGAAAAGCAAAAGTTACCCAAGGACAGGATATGAATGTACGTGGCCCAGGCATGACCTGTGTGTGGTGATGAGTACATAGAGAACCCAAGATATGTCCTAAAAGTAAGCCTCCCTTAGTAACTCTTCTTATCAGCAGTTTTCTTGTGATTTCCACATTTATTTAAGTGGGGTGTGTTTGGCAGGGGGTGAAAAACACACAGAGGATCTCTGACCAATGAAGGATTACTCTTGGTGTGACTTGGGTGTTCTGTATGTGAATACTTTGCTCTGTCTTCTCAAGGAGACTTTAAATACCCAAGTGAAGAGCTGCAAATGCTGATGATTCCCTGTCCGGGGGCGCTGAAAACCTGACCGCCAGAAGCCATGACTCCTCGCGTCAGCCACCTGTTAGTGGGGTTTCGTCTGGGCAATCTCCAAGCACGGCCTCGAGGATCGGGTTCTGTGTCCGCAAGTGGGGATCTCCTCTCCTCTACTTCCTTCCTTCCCTGCCTCCCCTGAAGATTTACTGGGCAAGGCCACCTCGTCGGATGGGTCTTGGCTGGGGCTTTCTAAGAAGCCAGGGTCCCCCATGAAAAATAGTATTGAAATGCTACTTCTCAGGCCAAGCTACCCGATTACAGCCTCGTCAGACGTGGCCACCTCCGTCTTTCTACATCAAACCAAAAAGCAACCTCAGATTTCTATTTGAACACAGATAATCTAAAACGGCTGAACTTTTTAAAAATAAGAGCCTTTCTGCACACAAGCTTCTATAGTGGAAAAGTATCCTGATTAGGAAAGCATTTTACCCTAACTTAGTTATAAACGACTGAAAATGTGTTTTTGCATCTGTTTAGGATGACATTTCATGGGCATCTACCCTACATAGCATTTCCATGACGATAAACACATAGACTTGTTATTTGATAGTTGCATAATTGTGGTTTTCTTCTGCTTGTTCTCACAGAGGTGGAGAGCTGCTTGTGTGCTTTTTGTTACCCCCTTCTTTTTTTTCCAGGGGAAAAAATGTAAAACGCATCAAACCAGAGGGAAAGAAACAGCCAATATGCCATTGCTGCATGTAGGCTGTATGTGTGTGTTTGCCAGTTCATTCTCTGAATTCTCCTGTGAAGCGCTTTGTGGGCTGACTGGGCTCTGTGCACTCTAATTGGCAATGCATGCCAATCACCACCAGAGGGCAGTCATGCACTCATAATACCTCGGGAAGGCTACCTCGCCTCCATCCACAAAATAAGCAACCTGGAGTGAAGAGCTCTTGCAATCTATAACTTCAACAACCTCTCCCAACCATTGAATTAAAAATTGCTATGTTGGAAAATGATCTGCATGTGCTCTGCAGTCAGATTGCCTGGGTTAAATCCCAGTTCTGCCACTTACTAGCTGTGTGACCTTGGATGAATTACTTAACCTCTCTGGGCCTGTTTCCTTCTTGTTTGTAAAATGAGGATATTAATAATCCCTATCTCATAGGCTTGTTGTGGACATTTAATGAGTTAATATTTGTCAAGCTCTAAGAACAGAACCTGGCGCATGATAAGCTATTATATTTGTTGTTGTTACTAATAATATTACTTTAAACCTTTTTATTTTCTCTTTCAGGGTCCCAATTGAACTGCCCAAGGAGAAGAGACATGATTCAGGAGAAAGGAGGAAAAACTCTGGTGAGTCTCAGGCCATGCCAGGAATCTCTGGATGATGGAGAAGGGGGGTGTCAGAGATGTCAGCCCTCCAGCAGGAGAGCAGGAAAATGGTTCTAAGGAAGTTGGAAGCAGCAAAGCCTGACTTAAGTTTGCCTGTTCCTTCCCAAAGCCAGAATGACAGACCCAAGCTTGAGCCATGGGCAGGCCAGCAGGCGTCTGGGACAAGAGGGCTTGAGGCGAGGGAAGAGCTGTTCTTCCCAGCAGCATTCAAGCATGGTGCAATTAGCTGAACCCCGGGGAGGTGCCTGCTGCCTGGGCACCCCTCCTCACAGGCCAGGTGAAGGACAAAGGCAGGTCACCAGCTCTGAAAGTGAGGCCTTGGGGTTCTTTACAACCAGTGGCAGCGGCCAAGGAGGCAGGTGGATGTTTTAGCTGCCTTTTAGCAAAGGCTCTAATGTGAGAGTGAGGCGGAGGGGGATTCACAGCCGAATCTGGAGATTTTTCAGAGACCTTTGGGAATTATCTGGAGGTAAGTTCTGGGTAAGCTTCTTGAGGGCAGGGACCATATCTTAGCCATCCTCGTAGACTACAGAAGCTTTAAGAGCCAATGCGGACTTCACCGTGTTCTTTCTCCCCTCTGACCTAGCAAATGAGGGCTGCTGCATCAGCCTGCATCCCACTGTGACTTCAGTGAGCAGGACGCCCCCTATGTTGACCTGTGGTAGATTCGCAGCATGAGTAAGCAACCAACCTTGTTGCTTTAGGCCATTAAACGCTGGGGCTATTGCAGCATCACACTGCCCCCCTTGGCACAACCCTCTGTCACGTACACACGCCTTTCCCACATCCCACCACCTCATTCAATCTTCTGGAAAGTGCTGTGAGGTAGAACCATTACCCCAATTTTCCAGATGATGAAACTGGGTCCCAGAAGGGCAAGTATTCAGGGTCTCAGAGCAAAAGGACAGAGCCAGGAATCCAAGGCAAGCCCCGGGACTCCACCACCCGCCCTGGTATGACGCCTGATGGCGAGCAAATGTGGACAGACGTAATGAGAGTGGTGATGCTGGGCAGCACAGCCTGCTCATCACCATCACGCGCCCCGTCGCGGGGATGAGTCTTTCTCGGCACCACGGACACATGTCCAGCACAGCGAGTTCCAGGAAGGGCGAAGGTCAGTAAGAAACGATGGGTACAGCGTCTTAGAGAGGACAGACACAGGAAAATATCGCCTCGGGAAGGCTGTCGTGCTGTTAGTCATCACCTAACATTCATTAGAGTGGCTTTTAAGCCAGTTTCTCTAACACCACTCCCTTCCTCACCAAGTCCCTCAGCACGATCACCGCAAGGCTGGCGCTCTCACTCTTGGTACCAAACCCCCTCCACTCACACTGACCTGTTGCAGTGCCGCAGTCACTCAGGGCCCTTTGTCTGCCCCCCAAACTAAGTCGGGAGTGGGCTGTGGTGGGCTGTCCCTTCTGCAGGGTAACCTGCTCTCCCCCGTGGGTCCAGAGGCCAGGTTTCAGAGCCACTCGGCCGGCTGGTCTGGGAGGCGTCTGGGCACTGGCAGACTCTTCATTACACCTCAGATCACATCCTGTAATTGGCAGTCGGTTCCATCCAGCCTACCACCATCCATCCATCCTTCACTGCTAACTTTGAAGGGATCAAAGGAGCCCTGTGCATTTTCCTAATCTCCCTAATCCTCCTAACTATCCCCATGAGGATGCAGGTATCATCACCACCAGGTTTCAGATGAAACGAAGGCCCAGAAAGTTTTAGTGACAGGCCCAAGGTCACCCCTGTGAGCTGTGGCAGCAATGGGACTAGAACTCAGGCCGGCGGATTTCCCGGGGCCATCAGTCTCCATCAGCCCCTGCCTTCTCGCTGAATTCCAACCCCCCCCCCACCCCCCCACCCCGGCAGTTTTATTTATTTATTTTTTAAAGATTTTATTTATTTGACAGAGACACAGAGAGAGCAGGAACACAAGCAGGAGGAGTGGGAGAGGGAGAAGCAGGGTCCCAGCTGAGCGGGGAGCCCGACGCGGGGCTCTATCCCAGGACGCTGGGATCATGACCTGAGCGGAAGGCAGACGCTTAACGACTGAGCCATCCAGGCGCCCCAGCCCCCCGCGGTTTTAATTGAATATCATGTTCTTCACTTCCTGCCCTCAACAGATCAGCAGCTGCCACTCGCCCTCCCCGGGGCTGGCGGGTCGTCAGTGGTGCGTGAAGTTATCCCGGGATACAAAGTGGGCGGGGCCTTTCAGGATAAAAGGCCCATCCAAACGGAAGATACTCACCAAGGTATAAAAGGGATGCCTCGACTTTACTGCTTTCCCTGACTTTCAAATGACATCGTGTTGTTTGGGCCCCGGACTAGGAGGGAAACCCGTGTGGGAGGGGGAATACCATAGCTAGGAGGAGGGGATCCTGCGGAGGAAAAAAAAAGATGTGTGTGTAATTGGATGAAACCATCTTCACATAAGAAAAAAAAAAATAAGAGCAAGATCATTGGTGAGAGGCCAATGCACTGTTGGACCGGCCGGGGTTCATCTTCTTTTCTTGGGGGATGATACTATAGGGTTCCAGGAGGCTTAAAAGGAGGAGGACTGTAATTCGCTGCACCCTGCTCCATCCACTGGACGGTCTCTACACCAGGGGCTCTAGAACTTGGGGTGTATCAGAATCCGGGAGTGCGCAGCGGGGACGAGGCGTCGGTTTCCGGCCCTGGCCCAGGAGGTGTGGCGGACTGGAAGGGAAGGCTCGTGGCTATGCCCCTGCCCCACCCCCACGCACTTCGGAAACGTCCTGGCCGGTGGAGGGCAGAGGAGCCAGCCTGCAAGGCAGGGGCCTCATGTCTGCCGCGCAGCAGCAAGCCTGGGCGGCCCTAGGCAGCCGGCTCCACCATCCGCGCTTGCGGGGGTCGTCTTCAGGCCCAGTGAGGCTCCTGATCACACTCCAGTGCACCGAGGACCCACGAGGAGAGGGGACTCTCGCCCTTGGAAACCTGAGCGGTTTGGTCCAGGCCAGGAGGAAATTGAAAAACTTCCCAACCAAAACGTTTACTTCCCGAAGAGATAAAAAGCAGCTCAGGGTCATAAATCCGTGCCAACACCCAGGACCCAGAGGTCAGGCCGGAGGCCCAGCAGGGGATCAACGTGTCCTGAGAATGAGGACTGCAAGGGGCGAGATCCCAGCCATCACGGTGCACAGCTTTTCCACAAACGCTCGGGTCACAGGAGCCCAAGGCGTGCCAGCAGGCCGCTCGTGGGAGGCAGGGGCTCCTGGCTTCCGGCCGCTCCCACACGGCGGGGCAGCGGGGTCCCGGGGATCTGAGCCACCCGGAACCCCTGTTCCGTCATCGCCTCTGTGTTTCGCAAAGTGGCATTTTTCCCGGAACCCAGCTTAGGCAAGTTCACCGAAAAGGAAGCAAATCATCAGGGAAGACGGTGTAAACAACCGGCAGCCTCTGTTTTCTAAAAAGAACCTGAGCTGAACCAGGAGGCTGGCGGGCCAGGTGCCCAGCCCCAGCCCCCCAGCCCCCAGCCCCCAGCCCCATAGAGGGGCTGTCTGGCTGACTGTGCCCCTGAGAAGGCAGCCCTAATTACCCTCAGGAACCTATGAAGTGTTCGGGAAATCATGAATTATGACTGCCATGGCAAGGACTGAATTATGACTCAGGATGCCTTTGACTGGGAACTTCCATCTGCAACGGCTTCTTATTTTAACACCAACATCCCGGCTCTGGGTAGGATTACCCATGCTCCCTCTGCCCTTCAAGGCTCCCCACAGTTATGAAAATCTACAGAAAAGTGTCCTGAGAATCAAGGAAATGCTTTATGCTTGTCTCACCGAACCCTTAAGATTTGGGTATGACAGAGGCTGGTAGGGAGGAGGTCATTTCCAAGGGCAAAAGGTGGGCCTGCGGATTCTAAAACTTCTTTATTTCTATATTTCAATCATTTTCCATCGCTAGTGAATGAGGTAGATAATCAGCCTCTGAAGTGAGGGCGGGAAGCTAATGTGAACTTAAAATACAGCTTGCTCCCTTCAAGGATGGCACTGTAATGTGGGAGAAGGCCTTGCACCTTCCTGGGCCTCATAGCTTTTTCTCCATGATACAGCTTTCATGCCACCCAGTAAGCAAATCAGGACTCGTAACTGTCTCCCCAGGGCCTCAAGCTCCACCTCGGAAAGGCACAGAAAGCTGAGCAAAATATTAATGTGTGATTGCCTGCAATAAAATCAGGAACTCAATTTAAGAGCCTATGGAAGGAAGTTCGATGAGCAAGCCTCATAAAGATATAAGTAAACATTTAGACACATCACTGTTCAACAGAGAGTTGATTCTTTTCTACAGCCATCATCACAAAAGGCCATCTCACATCTCTGAAATGGTGTTACAAATAAAATAGAAATCAGAATAAGGAGAGGTGGTCAGGTGTAAGAAGAGGCCAATGATCTGGACATGGCCAGCCCCAATTCTGTCCCAGCACTAACTAGTTAACAATCTTTGGCAAGACATCGTCACTCTGGCCCTTGCTTGCATTATGTTTATGTTTTGTTTCTTAATTGTAAAAACCACGTAACATAAACTCGCCCTCTTAACAATTTTCAAGTGTATAGTACAGGATTGTTAAGCCTTATGCCATGCGCAGTGTTGTACTACAGATTCTAGAACTTCTTCATCTTAATTTAATGAAACTGTATCCACTGAACAACAGCTCTGTGTTTTCCCCGCCCCCCGCCGCTGGCAACCACCATTTTACTTTCTGTTCCAATCAGTATGATTGCTTTAGAGACCTCATAAGTGGAGTCATGCAGTCTTTTTGTGATTAGCTTACTTATGTTAACATAATATCCTCAAGTTTTATCCATGTCATTGCACATGTCAAGATCTCCTTCTTTTTTTTTTTTTTTTAAGATTTTATTTATTCATTTGAGACACAGAGATAGAGAGAGAGCATGAGCAGGGAGAGAGGCAGAGGGAGAGGGAGAAGCAGACTCCTTGCTGAGCCAGGAGCCCGATGTGGGGCTCGATCCCAGGACCCTGGGATCATGACCTGAGCCAAAGGCAGACGCTTAACCATCTGAGCCACCCAGGCGCCCCCTAAGATCTCCTTCTTTAAGGCTGAAGAATATCCTACAGCAAGTATATACCACATTTCTTTATCCGTTCATCCATTGATGGGCAGTTAGGATGCTTCCCCATCTTGGCTATTGTGAATAATGTTGCAGTTAACACGAGTGTACAAATCTCTCTCAAGATCCTGTTTTCAATTCTTTTGGATATGTACTCAGAAGTGAGATTGCTGGAGTATAGGTAGTTTTATTTTTAATTTTTTGAGAAACCCTTATGCCACTTTTCATACCAGCTGCATCATTCTGTCATCCTACCAACAGTTTACAAAACTTCCAATTTCTCCACATCCTCGTCAATACTTGTTATTTTCTGTTTTGTTCTTGTTTGGGTTTTTTGTTGTTGTTGTTGTTTTTTATAGTGGCCATCCTAACAGGTGTGAAATGATATCTTATTGTGGTTTTTATTTGCATTTACCTGATGATTAGTGATATTGAACATTTTTCATATGCTTTTTGGCCATTTGCATATCTTCTTTGGATAAAATCTATTCAAGTCCTTTGCCCATTTAATTAGGTTATTTGGTTTTTTTATTGGGTTGTAGGGTTTTTTTTTTAAATATATTCTGAATATTAATCCCTCATCCAATATAAAGTTTGCAAATAGTTTCTCCCATTCAGTAGGTTGCCTTTTTACACCATTGATTATTTCCTTTGCTGGGCAGAAATTTTTAAGTTTAATGTAGTACTGCTTATCTATTTTTGCTTTTGTTACGTATGCTTTGGTGTCATATCCAAGAAATCATTGCCTATTCCAATGGAATGAAGATATTCTCTATGTTTTCTTCTGGGAATTTTATAGTTTCAGGTATTACATTTACGTCTTTAATCCCTTTTGAGTCAGTTTTTGTATATGGCATAAGATAAGGGTCCATCTTCATTCTTTTGCATGTGGATATCCATTTTTCTCAACACCATTTGTTGAAGAGAATAGCCTTTCCCCATTGTGTAGCCTCAGTATCCTTGTCAAAGATCATTTGATCATTTATGTGAGGATTTACTTCTTATCTCTCTATTCAGTTCCATTGGCCACTGTTTCTTCAGCCAGTACCACACTGTTTTGATTACTATAGCTTTGTAATAGATTTCAAAATCAGAGAGTATGAGGTGTCCAGTTTTGTTCTTTTGTCTCAACATTGTTTTGGTCATTTGGGGGTCCTTTGAGATGCTGTATAACTTTTGCAGTTTTTTCTCTTTATGGAAAAAATGCCATTTTGATGGCATTTTGATAGGACTTTGATGGGATTTTGATAGGGACTGCACTGAATATGTTTATGGCTTTGGGAAGTATGGATATTTTAACAATATTAAGTCTCCCCATTCATGAACATTAAGATCTCTTTCCACTTACTTGTGTCTTTTTAATTTCTGTCATCAGTGTTTTATAGTTTTTAGTGTACAAGTCTTTCACCTCTTTGGTTAAGTTTTTTTCAAAAGTATTTTATTCTTTTTGATTCTATTGTAAATAGGATTTTTTTCCTTAATTTCCTTTTTGAATTGTTCACTGTCGATACACAGACACACAATGGTCTTTTTAGTGCTGGTTTTGTATCCTGCAACTCTACTGAATTCATTTATTTGTTCTAACAGTTTTTTGTGTGGCATCTTTAGGGTTTTCTACATATAAGATCATGTTATCTGCAAACAGAAATAATTTTACTTCTTCCTTTCTGATTTGAATGTCTTCTATTTCTTTTTCTTGCCTAATTGCTCTGGCCAATATTTCCATGGTATCAATAATGTCTCCTCTCATCTCTGGTTTTAGTTGTCATCATGTTAAAAGGTGATTGTTGAGTTAGATTATTTCTAAGGCCTTTCTACCTCTCAAATTCTTTGGGGCCTCAAAGGAACATTTTAAAATGTATTATAAAATATTTAAGGCTACAAAATTATATAAAAAAGAATACAGTGAATACTTACTTGACTTAAAAAATAAAAGTTATCAGTGTTATAGACCACCTTCTGTGTATCCTTCCCCAAGTGTGTTCTTTATCCCAGTAAAATACACCATCCTAAATTTTGTGTTTTTCATTTTCACGCATTTCTTTATACTTTTATCATACACATATATACAGATCCATGAAAATTATGTGGTATTTTTGCCTGCTTTTAACTTTGTATCAGTAGTGTCATACCGTATTTATTAGCCTACAGGTGACTTTTGTTCTCTTAACATTCTGCTTGTGACCTTCATCCATGTTGATGCATGGAACACTTGGTCATTTTCAGCCCTGTCTAGCAATGATTACATGAAGAGGCCACCATTTATTTATGCACTGCTGATGGACATTAGGTTGTTTCATTGTTTTTTTTTTTTTTAAACAATGCACTCATGTGATACTTGCTGTAATAGTGGACTACTTGGGGCATAGGAAATGCACATCTTCACCTTGACTAAATAATGCCAATTTTTTTCTAAAGTACTTGAACTGATGTATACTTCCACCAGCAGGGCACAAGATTTCCCACTGTGCAACATCCACACCATCACTCTGTAACGTCAGGCATTTTGTGCCCAATTTGATGGACATAAAATGGTAGCCTGTCATAGTTTCACTTGCGTTTTACTGATAACCATCACGATAGTTCATTTTGTCATATGTTTAGCAGCCATTCATGTTCCTCCTCTGTGAATTCCTCTTCATATTCTTTGCCTACCTTTGATTTTTAACATGGATGGACTGTATTTACTCCCTATCCCAGGAAAGTCATGAACTGTATGACCAGATTTCAACTATTGTGCAATGCATTCTTGAGGAATTTCTAACATAGCTCCCACTTGTGCCACAAGAATCTGTAGATGAGCATCACCTTTCCTTAGGTGCATTCAATGTATCCATATTTTCTTCCCACCAGCCAGTGCAGGTGGAGAATGAGTCTCCTGTTAGAGAACTGGAACTCGGGGTCCTCGCACTTGTTGCCGAGCTGATGCTGATTCTATCCAGATGGCCATCTGCATCACCTGATCTGGAGAGGCCTAAGCACGCACTAGAAGAAGGCTGTACACACTAATTCTCCACAGCAAGAGTCATGGAGTTAGGGCTCATGCTCTAATACTTAGAATTTCCTGGGTTTTACGAAGAAATGTGTATTCCTGTTATTTTTCACAGTTGCAAAATGCTAACATTTATTTAAAGACATGTCACAAGTGAAGGCAAAAGAAACATGCCCAGGGTTGAATTTGAGATTTCTCTCACTGCAACTTTGGAGCAGAGTGTTCACCAAAGAAGGATCAGCAATGAAGAGGCAAAAAAGCCTATTGTGTGAGTTTTTGTTTAACTCTTCTTATGGAAAACTAATTTTGTCCACCAGGGATTTAAACAAGTCAGGACAGAAGAGGTGCTGGGCACACAGGATAAACTGACCTCAGTTTGCGAATCTGTCTAGCCTCAGATTTGTGTCACTTCCAATTGCTGTCCCAACTATAGTTAGGTTGGTTGGTTTGCAATGTGTAATGCTAATGTAGACTGGCATGTCCACTGTGGATACATTCCCACTGGAGAAGACTAAATGCTCATTGACAGAGCCCAAAGTAAAAAAAATAGACGTTGTAGCTTTGACATTGAGAAACAATTCATAGGACATTCAAGAGGCGGAGAGGAGAGTGTTTTATTTTTCAAAGCCCCCACCCCCTTTCAAAAATATGGACACACACACACACACACACACGCCAATTCAGAGAAGCATAGCTAGCTCATGCAGCCCCCATTCTGCTGAGTTCAGTTTGTCCTATTTCTACTTCTCAGTAGCAAGAAAAGCCAAAAGTCAGGGGAATAAGGAACAATAACAAAAGGCAAGAAAAATTCTATCAGGCCTAAAATTCATAAAAGAATGAACAAACATGTTTACCAGAAAATCACAAAGCAAACCAATATGCCATCATTATGTTAGTCAATTAATGCATAATTATTGAGTGCAAGGTGTTCTGCATCTTCTGGATTGGAAGGCTCCTGTGGTTTCCCTAGGGCTGACGACAATAGGTATTTAGGAAGAGCCCACACTTGGATGGCTGTTTCGGTTTTCAATCAGCATCTTACACACAGCCAACAAAAGAAATATAGGAACACAGAGCTAAATAGAGAATAAATGAAGACCATGCAAGCCTTGGGCAAAGAGAATCTTTGAACTATATGAACCTTGACTAATGAATCCATCTGCAAATATTTATCTAGGACTCAGGATATATGGTCAATGTCTATGTCCTATCAATAGTAGAATAGTATCTCTCCCTCAGTGCTTCAGTTTTCTCAGCTGTAAATTGGGGATAATAATAGTACCTACCTTGAAAGATTGTGGCAAGTGTTAAATGAAGTAACACATTTAAAGGATGTAGGACAGTTCCTGGTGTGGTGATCAGGCAGTCAATGTTAAGGAAGGGGAAAAATCATAAGCACATAGAAACTGAACAACAATAAAGACATCAATACAAGAGATGTCACACGCACTGCATTATTAATTGCCAAACAAGTGCTTCTCACTCCTGAATGTCAAACCTGAGGGCACAGACCTAAAAGACAGCCAAAAGGAGTTCGGTTTCTCTCACTAGCCAAGCACCTGCCTTTTGCACGTGTCTGAGAAGCTGCAAACTGGGTCCCTCTAGAGACACCATGAATTGGGATGGGCTTTTGGGGAAAAAATCCAGAGCTACCCTTTAGCATGGAGGCGGTGCAGCAGAGTGCTACAGAGTACAGCTATGGTGCCAGACCGCCCAAGTTCAAAGCCCAGCACTGGCATTTACTACTCATATGCTCCTGGGAAAGTTATTTAACTTTTGAGTCTCAGTTTCCTTGTATGTAAATGAAGAACGATAATATCATCTATTTCATAGGTTGGCATGAAGATTAAATGAAAGAGTTCACATTATGCTTGTAATAAAATACTTGGCACGTACAAATAACATTTCTCATCTAAACTGAATGCTAAACCAGCTGCTTCTTCAAGATCTCCAAGGAAAGAAATTCCATAACCTGCCCCAATGTTCAAAACTTCCTCCTGTGAGGAAATCCTCCCTTTATAAAGTTTATATAACTGGAGAGGGCCATTAGAGATTTTTATAAACCAACTCATTCTACAGATGAGGAAATTGAAGCCTTAGAAGTTTAAGCAACTTGCCTAAAGTCATCCAGATGGTTAGTGGCAGCACTGGGGCTGGCTCCCAGTTCTCCTGACACCGGAATCCATACTCTTCCTACAAAGCCTACATGTATTGCTTCCGTCTGTAGGCCCTCTCCTCCTGTGATTCCAAACTCAAGGCAGAGCATTCCAAGCCCTCCATGGTCTGGCTGTCATCTGCCTGGTGGGGCACCCAACACATAACATCCCTCTTCCCCACATGGGCTCTGGAAAAATTGTGAAATAAAACAAGGGTGCAAACATAACTGGAACACCACCTTTATTACTGATAAAGGCTAAATTGGAGAATACAGCTTAGTATGAGAGCCAGCAGGCCTGCCAACTGACCTCCCACCCCCCATTAGGCAGACTCCCACATATAGCCCCAGCTATGTGGACTGGAGCACAGAGGAGCAGATTTCCATATGGGTAGACAATTCTGATCCCAAGAGGAAGAAGGAGAACAGGGCTGAGCGGAACATGCTCAAGCATTCTTCTGCAATGTGCCAATCAGAGAAGTCACTGCCCCTCCCTAAGGGTGGACAGAAGTTTGGGAGCGTGGGTAGGGAAAATCCCCTTTTGTAGAAACCAAGAGTGGGAAAACACTTCCTTTTCTAGTTCCACCTCTCTCCAACTGTCCTTCCCTTGCTCCCTACTCTGGCCCTGTAAACGATTTGTAAGCTTTTGGCCCCTATTCACTGTTCCTATTGTATAGAAGGTGATGTATGAACTGAGTCTTGAAAGATGGGACAGTACTGGACACTAGGGGACCCAGAGGACATGGGCAATCTGTTCAAAAGGAGTAATGTGCTTGACAGATTGCCTAAAATAGCCAAGAGTGGGGACATTCTGAGCTTATGGGATCTGAGCCTGCATAGTCCTTTGGGGACCTGACTGCTGGTCAAGGTCAGAATGTGGTTAGAATGGGATCTGAGACGTGATTTTATTGTTGCCTACCACCTTGTAGCCAGGTTGTGTAGGAAGAAGACATGAAGATCCACCTGTCCCTAATTGTTGGAGGCGAGCAATATTTAGCGCTAGATTCCATACATCGCTAATGGCCAAAGTGGCTTCAGGCCCTTTTCCAACAGTCCTTAACAATTCTTTCCATTCTTAAAAATCCCCTTCATTTTTTTCACCTTTTTACTTCCTTCCCTATCCCCAGTTCTGTCAAATGACACCCAATAAAAGGAATGGGCACAAGAATGTTAACAACTGAACCCTTACTCGATGCCATTTATATGCATTACTTCATTTAATCT
Source organism: Neomonachus schauinslandi (assembly GCF_002201575.2). Classification (NCBI taxonomy): domain Eukaryota; kingdom Metazoa; phylum Chordata; class Mammalia; order Carnivora; family Phocidae; genus Neomonachus; species Neomonachus schauinslandi. The sequence continues at coordinate 121,100,523 of NC_058409.1, forward strand.
ACATTTATAATAATGTAGGTATCATTATCCCATTTAGTAAAAGTTGAATCTCAGAGGGGTTAAGAAACCACCCCAACATCACACAGCTAGTAAGTAATAAGGCGGTGATTTCAAAAGCTTGGCATCAAGGACTCATGCTCTTTTCAGCAGACAACTTCACACCCTATTTTGAAAGGAGCTAATAACTGTCAACACTTTATGCTCTTACACCAGATGGCTTCACCTCGGGTGTTTCGAAAAACTGAAAAAGACTCAAAGTGACCTGTGATCACCTTTCCCTTCCAAGACCATCCTTCTGCTGAGAACAGGGAGAACTCTTTTTCCCTGTGGCAGAGAAGTTAGCTTCTGCTCTCCAATTGCTCTCCAGCAAACTTTACCTATGGTTAGACCGTGATGGAGTGACAAGGAGAAGGACAGACATGGATCTATATGGTGTCAAGAACCACCTGAGGCCCATATGGATACGCTTCATTTGATTATTTTGAACCATTATCACCCCCAAAGCCAATGTATGGATGGCCCTCCTGTTTGCACAGACTCCTTCCTGCTGGCTTTGGTGACTTCTTTGCTGCATTGTCCCTTCATCTTACCTAGAATTTGGCCTGATTTCCCCTGGATCAGGAGGCATTGCTTACCATAAGCCTGAAGACCTTGTGAATATCCCTGAAACTTACACAGGTTAGGCCTCCAAGAAATTTCTCTGGTGCCTTCCTTTTATCCTGTTATAGACACTTCTATAAAGGAACATGTGTTATTAGAATGCTGCTTGCTCAGGGTCCCCTGTCTCTGAATTACAGAGCACTCACTAAAATACTCTGCACTCCATTCTGGGCATCACAGAGTGAGTTCAGAGGACAGTGATCCTGATAAGGAAAATTCAGGAAGTCAAGCATATGAGGCTAGTTCAAGGACTATGGGGCGGTGGGGGGAGTGAAGACAGAGAGTTAAGTTCCCAATTTGAGGCCCTTATTGTTCTGAAAACATAGCTATGACAATTAAAATATAAAAGGAGGACATTAAAAGGAAAGGTTATATTCTAAATTAAGAGACATTTCTGTGCAATAGATATTTAAAATGGAATGGTAAAGTAATCCACAGCTAGAAGCCAAATTCTGGAGTTCAGCTTCTATGGAATAAAAGGGAATTAAAATAGATAAATTAAGTTACAAGGTATTGGGTACACCACTACATTGGTCACAGTGAAAGAGAGAATTTGTAAATTGGAAGGCAGTTCTGAAGAATTCACTCAGAACACAGCTTGGAAAGAGAAAGAGATAAATATGAGAGAGTTGGAAGAGACAGGGAGGTAGACTGATAAGTTCCAATATAGTGTCTATCATTTCAGTGAAAGAAAGAGTGGTTGGGGGAGAAGAAATATTTGAAGTAATGGTTCAGAATTTTGAAGAACTAAAGACGGTCATGAATCCTCCAATTGAAAGCACATACTATATACAGGACAGCATTTTAAAAAATTAAACAAAACAAAACCAGATACTTCATGGTGAAGGTGAAGAACACCAAAGATAAGGAGAAAATCTTAAGCTGAGGGGGATAGGGACCTGTCTTCAGATATCTGAAAAGCTGTGTCTGGGAAGAAGAGTTACTTGGAATACCTCCGAGCCCCTCAGAGGGTGACCCAGAATCTAGGAATAAAAATCACAGGGAAGTGATTTTAAGTGACCTTAAGGAGGAACTTTCTAATGGCAAGGACTTTCCAGAATGCATAGCTTGCCTTATAGTAAGGAAGTAAGTTCTCTCACTAGAAATATTCCTTCCTACATAAAATCCCCCATTCTAAAGGGCACTGGAGGAAAGGTAGGCAGACACAGGAGGTACTGGATGGCTAGGGCCCGAGGGGTAGGACCAGGGCTATTTGAGTGGTTTACCCACTGGACAACTGAGCCTGAAGGATGCAGGGAATGAGAGAGAAAAGAGCAGTGTCCAAAAGGGAAAGGTGATTTTTACCTCTGTAATGGTTCATTTGGGTCTATCGTCTTGTCATTTTCTGAGTGAGTTATTTAGCTGTCCTCAAATTCTACTCCACAACCTCCCCTAGAGTCAGGCAATTTTCTTTCATTAACCTGTTTCTTCTCCCACCTGGATCTTTCGGCAGAGCTACTTGTCATCTTTAGACTCACCATCCCCATCACCTTTTCAGAGGAGATTAGACAGCCAACATAAAACTGACCAGCAATTTCCATTTATGAAAGATGTCTATTTCTGAGCCCTTTTCCCTTAATTCCCTGATGCAGAAGACAGAATGGCTGCTCTAAAATCACAACTCACAGTAGACTTTGGTTTTACAAGGCTCTATTATGTATACTAACCTCATTTAATTTTTACCAAAAAAGGTAAAGCAGTCATTATCATCACCAGGAAATCAAGGATCAAGAAGGTTAGGTAAGGCGTCAAAAACCAACACTCAGCAACAAATCAAGTGCCAGGGTCTCCAAATCAAGAGATGGTTAATCACCCCAGATGGTTGAAGCCATCCAGTGTAAGAACAAATCAAGAAGAGATGGTTCTAATATTCCAAGCTGCTTTCAGGAGGGAGATTTTGTCTACTGGGCATTGCATCTTACCTGTCTGTCCCCCATTCTCTGAGAGGGCTCTGTATGTCCCAAACCCTCCCCAGCTGACACTCAAAAGAGATATTCCCATAGAGCCATGGTTATGGTAGTTGAGAGAATTAGTAACAAGCACCTAGCACTAATCCCTGCGAGAAAGAAGGCATTCAGTAGATGCGTATTGCACTGAATTAGAATTATAGCTCAGACTTCTTAGGGGGCTAAGTCAACCACCAGTGGGTTGGCCAGGGAAACCCACCAGTATTTTTCTGTCCCCAATTCTCACTCTGCTCTAGCTACTCTGGCCTTCTTGTTGTTCCCTGAACATACCAAGTTCACTCTTGAGTCTGGAACTTTCCTCCCCCACTCTCTCACTCTTTCAGGTCGCTCTCAAATAAGGCCTTCCTGAGTTATGAATCCCATCCCCATCCTGGCACTCCTCATTCCCCTTCCCTAGTTTATTCCTTTCCACGGCATTTAGGATCACTCAACATATCATATATCTTACTTATCTGTGGTTTATCTGTCTCCCCTGACCTGGGTACACACTCCTTGAGGACAAGGGTGTTTAAATGCTTTGTTCCCTGCAGGTTCCCCAGCGCATAGAATAGTGCCTACTGTATGGGGGTGCTCAAGATGTATTTGTTGAATGAACAAATTCATTTACCATACTGTTTCTGTGGACTTCCAGTTTCAAACAACAAATTTTCAAGCTGACTTTTGGAACATAAACCAGTTCATAAATACAGATCTTCTGGAAATTTTTTGTGTACTAATAATGAAATACAGAAATCATTTTTTTTAAAGATTTTATTTATTTATTTGAGACAGAGAGAATGAGAGACAGAGAGCATGAGAGGGAGGAGGGTCAGAGGGAGAAGCAGACTCCCTGCCGAGCAGGGAGCCCGATGCGGGACTAGATCCCGGGACTCCAGGATCGTGACCTGAGCCGAAGGCAGTCGCTTAACCAACTGAGCCACCCAGGTGCCCCCAGAAATCATTTTTAATAAAGCCCAGTCTCCCCTCAGGTCAAGTTGTGTACCATCTAAACCTTGAGATAGGTATAAGGAAGAAGCCTCATAGAGCCCCCCTGGGTCAGCTTGAAGCTGTGTGGGGACAGAGTGGGTGCTCTGCTGAGTGGGAGCTCTGGTGGGAGGCCTGGAATGGGAAAAGAGAGAAAGACACCCAGAAGGAGACCACCAACCCAAGAGGCTGGATACCAAGAGCCTACTTTGAGTCTTGGACTGTGCTGGGCAGTGTGGGCCAGACAGTCTCAATTATGATCCCAAGGAATCAACAAAGCGGGGAGGGGACATTTGAAGGGGAGGAGCCCAAGGGGCACACAGGAGAATGGGGAGTGTATGTTATAACAAGAGCACCAAGGAGGAAGACGGTGGGGCCTCTGGGGTTTTCAGAGAAGGCTCATTGGAGGAGATGGTCCTGCTGCTGACCTTGAAAGGCAGGTGGGTCCACAGCCTCAGGAGAGAAGGGGCAAGGCAGGCTTGTTCCCACCTGGGCCAGGAGAACTGGCGCTGCAGAAACAGGGCCCAGGGTGCTACAAACACAAAGCTCTGTGCTAGCAAATCTAAAAATACCTTCCCTCTTTTTTTTTTTTTCTTTCCCTCTTGGTGCCTTTTCTTCCCACCCTCCTTCCTATTTTCTTCCTTCTCTGATTATCCTTTCTGGCAACCCTTGGACTCATTTGCTCATCCCACCAGGGAATCTCTTACCCGCGGGGAGGGTCAATCTCTTGCTGGACTCCCTGCTGTTCAGGTACAGGTTGGCAGCAGCTCCAAAGGCTCCCCGCCCCCCCTCAACTCAGTCCTTTCAAATGCCAATTAACAGGTGTCAGCAATGCTGGCCTGGACTAAGAGACCCATGTCTGCATAACAACCCAACTATTTTGGCTATCCAGCCCGCGAGCATAAATATGGTGGTGTTTGAGCCCGTGGGGCCCGTGGAGTTTACAAGTATGCTGTCAAGATCTCTTCACTGGGCTAGTGCTTGAAGTGCTGCCAAAAAGCCAGGGGACTCCTGTGCTTTTATGTGTTCCCAAGCGCAGGCCGCCCTGGCTCCGGGAGGAGCCCTCTGGGGACCGCGTGTCAGTGTGAATCTCAAACAGCAAGCTGACATTCCGGTTGGGAGTGTGACAGTGCATGCTTGGGTGATGATGCCAGGGCGGCAGGTGACACGGGTCCACTGCAGAGGGGGCGAGGAGCCGGAGTGGCTTCCAGTTACATGTCCTCAGAGCTCTGAAGGATGGCACCAGGGTCGGGAGAACAGTTACAAAATGAGGTTACAAAATCCGGATGTCCTGATCAGACTGAGACCACTGAGATGGGGCGCTGGGAGCACAGACTACACTGGTGTTCCCCAAAAGCATCTGACTTGGGCTAATCTAGGATTAAAACATTGCAAACCAGAGAAACAGACCACTGTCAACCAGGGGAAGCACATCCGCAGCCACCTCTCAGAGACGCAGAGGACGCATCCGTGTGACGTGCCCTAGATGCCTCCCTGAGGAATTCCTCTTTCGGGGCCATCTTCCCTCCCTCCCTGCCCCCCCCCCACCAGGCCTCATGCCCACCACTGAGGTCCTAACTCAGGGTAAACATCTGAAAACAGAGCGGCTGCCAGGGAGGAGAAAAAAAAGGCGAGGGTGGAATGGGATGGGGTGGGGCATGGCGACAGGAAGAGCTCAAAAGATTCTCAGGTTGGGCAACTACCAAGGTTGGCTTGTACCCAGGGCAGTTTGGCCCTGGCCCTGCGGGCGGGAGGGAGCAGGCGTAACACGCGTTTCTGCCACTGGGGGCAGCCTTTCCTCCACCTTTACCACCGGGCCTCAGGCTTTGCTCGGGGGGTTTAGATCTAAGTTTGTGGGACCTTTTATAAACTTGGTTCCACTCCAACAGAACTCTATCACAGGGCTTGAACAAACTTTGCGACGTCTGCTTTGTGGTCTGCACAGAGGGTGGGAAAGAGCCACAGTAGGAGGCCTGATCCAGAGGCTACTGAGATCTCCCCCTCAGGATCAGCCTGGTTATGCTTTTGTGGTCACTGTTCTAGAAACTCCAAGGAGGAAGGCTTTCCTGATTTCCCCACCTCTTTTGCCACTCTTCGCAGAAGCCTAGAATATTACAGATTTTACATTCATGGGGACCAACGCCCAGAGAGAGGCAGATCAAGATCCTACAGATCAAGATTGTACAAGATCACATACTTTCCCTTGGTCCCTAATAATCTTTCTGCTACAGTATTCCTTGTTCTATCTTGTACATATCCCATTAACATATTGAGACAATAAAGTACGGTTAAGTATGCATCCTTGGGAATATTTCCTCTTCCCTGAGGTAGACTATGAACTCTTTGCGAGCAGGGATGGCCATTATTCCTTCACTCTCTGGTCCTAATTTAACTTATAGCTTCTGTGCAATGCCTAGTCCAGGTGCTCTTGGCCCCTGACAATTTGAGAGGAAAACAGAGTCTGCACAGCCCTGAATTGCCCTGAGAAATGTGCGGATGTGCCTAACAAGAACCCCAAAGACGACATAGAGTCCTGCCCCTCAACTGTCAGGATTTGGAGTACTCATCTGCCTCCAAGCAAAAGCCAGATGCCTGTAGAGGTGAAAGAGGAAGATTTCAAAAGGATGAGGTCAGTTCTCCTGAAAAGAAAACTTATTGGACGAAGACAGAAAACAAATAATTTCACCCAACATGAGAAAATAATTTATTTCTCTGCTACATGGTGGCCAGAGGCCACTGAGCCATAGAATCTGAAGGCCATGTAGGTTTGAGAGGTTTGTTGATGGGTTCATTTTTATTGTACAGTGAGTGCATGGCCCCAAGATGGCCCAACGGGAGTGTCAGAGCCTCAAATCTTTGCCATTTTTGGGGAAGGCCACTCTGGGCAGACATTTCGCTGATCATAATCACTTTTATATGTAACTGGACCTTAATTCATTTGGTAGTTTGAGCTACGGAAGGGCGGCACAGATTAGAGAGCTATGTCTGTAACTGACGAAATCTGCGCCTGGCATGCATTTGTGGGGAAATTAAAAATAAAATGAGGCTCATCTGAAAAATGCCTGGACTGGAATTAGCCGTCTCCTGACCGGTCACACATGGAACTTGTCGGAGATGACCAGGACAGAAAAGTGAGACCAGGGCACAGATTGGGCCGCGCTGCCCGCCAGGCTCCTGGGAGCCTGTCATAATTTATAATGGATTATCTTAGGAAATAGATGAGGATGGCTTGTGTTCAGGAGCCAGGAAGGACTACTTCGGTTTAAAAGAAAAATAAAAAGCCCCGAAAACATGTCTCAGAAAAGCATGACCCATTGTTATTTATTCCACAAAATATTTAATGCCTTTACTTGGTTTGAATTAACTCATCCAATCCTGTGCTATGAACATGACATTTTTTGAAGGGAGTGAATACAACCAGGCCAGGTAAATGGCTCCTCTTTGTAGCACTGGGCTTGGGGCTCCTGCTTGCACTTTTGGCCATAAGGTAGTTCTCCTAATGTACTGGAGTTCTCACAATTTATACTTTGAGTTTCAAAAACTGGGGTTTACACCCACACCCACCCACACACACACACACAGGGTATATTCCCTCTGTGACTTCTCTTTCCCTCCACACTGCCCTTGAGGCCCACTTCATGTGATTTCATCAAATGTAATTGCTCTGGACCAACTATATTTGGTTGCCATAGAAAGGAGAAAGGGCAGGAGCATTTGCTGACTTTTCTCTGGGCAGTGTGACAGGGCATGACATAAATTCTGTTTACCCTCCCAAAGACCCTTGAAGGTACCATCATTCTGCTGATTTTATTGATGAGGCCACTGAGACATGGAGAGATTCTACGACGGCCAAGGTCTACCATCCAGTAAGTGGCCCAGCTGGGCTTTTTTGACTCAGTATAGTCACAACTTTCCTGCATGACCCATCCAGGTCACACAGCAATGGAGAGAGAGTGTGTGTGTGTGTATGTGTGTGTGAGAGAGAGAGAGAGAGAGAGAGAGTGGGGGGGGGGCAGTCACTGGGGACCACAGTGTGTCATCTATGGAGTAAAGGAAACAGGAGATCATCTGCTGCTGAGAGATTGCAGAAATGTGTCCCTGCCTAACTTTACTCCTGCCTCACAGATGCATGAATTCTGTAACTGGATGAAAGGAAAAAGGAACAACACTGAACAGGCACCTACCCTGCGCCACGCACCGTGCAGGCTCATTCTCCAATCTTCTTAATCCTCATTAATATCTCCTCTGAGATATTATTCTCTTTTTAGAGATGAAGAAATTGAAACTAAGACAGGTTGGGTTACTTGCCAAATGTTACATAACCAGTAGGCAGCCCAAGATTCAAGTCCATGGGTGCCGGACTCCCAAACTGAACTTTGTCCCCTGGTAAAATAGGACTATCTCTGGGAAAGGTGGCACATGGGATGCAGTCAGTCATGTACACTGTAGTCTAATGAATTGACCCTACCCTTTCCTGAGAGAAAGTTTGGCTTAAAAAGCCTAAAGGTCCTGGAATCCACAAAGGGGAAGAAAGTACGGAGGAGAGGATGGTGATGACAGAGATGCAGATCAGTCACTTCCCAATTTTGCCCAGCCCTCAATTCCCTGGCAGTCTTAACAAGCAGGTGAAAGGAGGAAGGGAAGATGCGACATATAAGGTCTTTTGCAGGCTCTCATTTCTGGAAAGACAGTGCAGAATGGAAACGCTGCTAAGGTTCTGAGAGCAGTGACATCAGGAAGGGAGACGGGCTTACTGGTAATTGCACATAGCACAACTCCGGGTACACAAGCCGCCCACACCACCCAGGCCGCAGCACAGCCCTGGGACTGCAGGGCCTCCAGGCTCATGGGCTCCGGGAGTGATTGCTCCTGGTCCCTCCCCTCCAACCAGCCTGCTCAGCACCACACTCTTGGCCCCCGGGATGTGGCACTGTGGGTTAGAGAGGAGCGCTGGACCTGGCTCTCTCACCTCCAAGCTGTGTGGCCTCCAGCCTGTTACCTGCCCTCCTGTTTCTTCGTCTGTAAAATGAAAATCGGAAGGCCCGCCTCACAGGGTCATTGTGAGAGTGATGGGCAGGGGACAGTACGCGGTAACTAACGCTACACGTAATCTGCAGTCAGCTTACATGGGGAATTGTGACCGGAGAGCTACGGGCCAGGCTGACTTGAGCATCGAGGTCACTTTAAGTCACTACCCAGTGTGAACTGAGGGGCTGTGGGAAGGGCTGTCAGCTCCAAACACCATTCTACCTTCTTTATCCAAAGCCACAATGTCTGAAATTCCACATTCAGGATCTCCCTTTGGCAACTGCCCCAAACATCCTTTTCCTAATTCTGTTGATGGGCAACACATTAAATCTACCAATTAATTAAAACTACCAAGGCCAGCTACCCACTGGGATTAGCTGGGTATAATATAAATGCTCATGCCAGGGCCCCACCCCATATCCCCCAAAATTAGAACCTCTGGGAGTGGCCCAGGCATTAAAAAAATACTTGCCAAATGTTTCTAAGTTGCCAAATGTGTAGCCAAGGTTGAGAACCCCTGCCTCAAACTATGTCACTCTGAAGAATATAAGCTCCGGGAGTCCAGGGAACCCAGCACAGTGTCCTCAAAGCTTATCACTGCGCTTGGCACAAAAACAGTCAGCCTACAAGTTCATTGTTGCTGTTGTTGTTGAATAAAGATAAAGATGTTGATGGCTCTAAGTGGACTGTAGTGAGAGCCAGAGACAAGGTGAGGGACAAAGGGCTGAAAGGTACAGAAAGGAGAAATAGGCTCTGGGTTATTACAGAAGAGCAAGTCCCACTTCTTCTAAAGAAATCAGCTGCTTATTACTCCAATGATACTTCTAACAGCAAAAGACAGACCTCTTGCAAGGGGCAGATACTACATGAGGGGTAGATTCTACAGTAGAACTGGGGGGAAAAAAGAAAAGAAATGCTTTTTCAAGTTTCTAGAATAGAATACAAAGAGATAAATTTTTCAATTAAGTATTTCCACAAGTCCCGTTGGCAGTTGGAAGAAATAGAAAACCACATGCTCTGGAAATCAGAGGGTTCTGGCTTCAAATCTCACATCTCCCACTTATTAACCACATGACCTCATAGAAGGAGGTCGGGGGGGGGGTAGTCTGTATTTTTTTTTTAAGCCTCCCTGATCCTCAGTTTCTATATCTATAAAAGCATGAGTAATATGACAGATTGCCCAGGGGGGATAAAGGATGCTGGGTGAAACCGCCAGCACGTAGTAGGGGACTGATACAAGTAAATTCCCTCTCTCTGCTCTCTTTCCTCCATTCCATCCTAACAAACCAGGGGATGCAGGACTCTGGAGAGAACACCTTTTCAAAATGAGAAATAAGGGGTGCCTGGGTGGATCAATTGTTAAGCATCTGCCTTCGGCTCAGGTCATGATCCCAGGGTCCTGGGATTGAGTCCCACATCGGGCTCCCTGCTCAGCGGGAAGCCTGCCTCTCCCTCTCCCATTCCCCCTTCTTGTGTTCCTTCTCTCGCTTTGCCTCTGTCAAATAAATACATAATATCTTTTTAAAAAATGAGAAATCAGATTAATGACTGCTTTTTTTTTTTAAAGTAGGCTCCATGCCCAATGTGGGACTTGAACTCCTGACCCTGAGATCAAGAGGCGCACGCTCCAAGACAAGCCTCTAGGGTATAAGTAAAGCAGTTTATCTGGAGGACACAAGGAAGTCTACTCCTCCCAGCAGACGATGGGTAAATGTACAAACTTGAGTTATTTGTGTATGTGTTTTGCCTCCAAGGTTTGAAGCTCTTTAAAAGTAAGGCTTCTGCTTTTTTCTATTTTTTTGTTACCCGTCGCACTTAGCATAAGCCTACCACACAGTAAGTTTTTGATAAATATTTCTTGATTCCAGCCCACTTAGCTTTTTCTATGTTTCATAGTTATTCCATCTTCCAATTCCTTCCAATTCAACACCACCATGACTCCCAGAGACAATCCTGTCTTTCAGCCACAAACTTCAGAAAGAAAATGCTTGAGATGGTGACCAGACTGGATTCTCTAAGATCAAACACTAAAATCTGAATACTGACATTTGGAAACCCATTGTGGCAGGCTGAAAAACTGTCCCCCCAAAGACGTTCACATCCTAATTCCCAGAACCTGTGAATGAAGACAGTACCTCACATTTGCAGAGGTAATTTAGTTAAGGATGTTGAGATGGGGAGATTATCCTGGATTTTTGGGGTAGGTCCATTGTAATCACAAGGGTCCCTTAATCATGGAAGAGGGAGACAGAATAGTTAGTATCATAGTGATGCAGTGTGAGAGCAACTCAACCAGCCATTGCTGACTTTAAAGATGGAAGGAGCCATGAGCCAAGAAATACAGGCATCCTCTAGAAGCTGGGAAAGGCAAGGAAACAGATTCTTCCCTGGAGCCTCTAGAAGGAATACAGCCTGCTAACATCTTTGCTTAAACCCACTGAAACCCATTTCAGACTTCTGACCTCCAGAAACATAAGGTAATAAATCTGTGTTGTTTTAAGCCACTTAAGTTTTTGGTAAGCTGTTACAGAAGCAATAGGAAATTGATATACCATCTGTACATAAAATTGTTCAAGTTAGAGGCTTCACAACTTCTTTTTCTCCACTTGTTTTGTTCTTTAAATTTGTAATTCAGCATTTTGTGCAATGGTGATAGTCAAACGATTCATTCACTAGTACAACGTGGACCACCACCAGTAACAGAATGGATGCTGGCCAATATGCTTTCCCAGTGCACACCAGATGAAAGTAAGTCCCGATATTGAATGTCCTAAAAATTACAGATATCTCCTTTTACATATGTATATGGGTAAGGTCGGATAAGGTCTAAAGAATTTGTCTTTGCTATTTTGTAACACCTCCCACTTCCCAATCCTCAATTAGAATCCATCATATATAGCATGGTCTTGCACAAATCCCAGTGAGAACTTCTACTCAGAGTTAAAATAGCTGGGGAAGTGAATTCCAGAACTCTGGACCTGCCACCAAGAACCTTTGAAGTACAAAATAAAGACCTAAGTATTTTTTGGTAGAAGTGCACATGTCATCTGGATAAAATAATTTCACCCAAAGGAATAAAGTAAGACTTTTAGAAGACTCATTAGTGAGAAGCAAAGGTAAACAGGTTCATCCATCAATCATACTTTAATAGCCCCATATCTTCACTTATCAACCACCCTTACAAAAAGTCACATCACACCCCTCAAACACATCTCTCCCCAAAATAGTGGCAGGAGAAGCTTGATCCCTGGAACAGAAAGTCTGGTTTCCTGGCCACCATCCGCACCTCCCTTCCTTTCCTTTAGTTCAGGTCTTCCCCCTTTTCTTGACTCAGGGAGCAAATCTTGATTAATCTTAACTAATTACTATAATTTTAGTGATTGGTTTAGAAAAAGCAAGGGTTGGTTTAGAAAGAAGCATGGATCCAATCTTGGACTTGCTTGGGGGATTCTGGGAAGATTTCCTTTCAGATAAAAACAGGCATGTGGGAAAGACGGCCTCTCTTCTGCTGAAGTCCTACAGATATCATATAGAACTGAGAAAAGTCTGGATTATCTATTTTATAGATATTGACTACTATAACATTTTGAATCTCATAGATTTAGGCTTTACTAATTTCTTATTTTCAATAAGACAGTGACTTAACTGAATTTTACCTTTGCATTAAAAGAATTTTAGAAAACCAATTCACAGTGTAAATAACATTTTAGAAAGCATAAAGAGGTACTAAATATAACGATGAATAAAGGATGCATCCATATTATATTTTGTTCATTCATTCATCTAACCCAGAATTGATAAACCCCCTTCAGTGGTGATTACAAAGCTCCATCTTTGAAGAATCAGAGAATCATATGACCAAACTGTGTCAAAATAGTCTTTTTTTAAACAAAATATGCTTTCTCCTGGAATGGTGGATAAGGGCACTAATAATAACATATCTTAATTTTATCAAGGCATTCAAAACATTTTCTAAGTGACATTTCTTTCAATACAAGTTTTTGTATAAATATTCTAGAATTCAGTCATTAATTAACAATAACGATTATTAAGATTGACATCTCGATAAGTCAAAATTCATGAGATACAAACTTACTTTCCATTGACTTCACAACGTCCTATTCTGTGTGACAAACTTTGAAAGCCCCTCTTTTAAGTATAAAGTGCTATTGATTATTCCTTGCTTTGGAATAATTGGACAATGGAACACTGATTCACATTTCTTAAGGGATTAGAAGGGGGACAAAGGAGATAAAAATTCAGCTGATCAGTTTCAGACAAACCATTAGATTTGGTCCATATGTCACAGCAGTTCCCTTCTTATACCCAGAAATGCTCTCGGGATTATTTGTGAACAGTTGAACTTTGGAAAGTCTGTACATCACTAGTGTCAGTGGATGCGCAATGGAGTAATCATCACATGAGGACAGCCTATTACAGATTGGCACTCCTAAAAAATCAGACAGAAGGAAAGAGAGTCATGGTGGTGGGTTCATCTCTTGAATAGCCTTCCTGATGGGCAACTAGTTGGTGTTAAAAGTCTGGGCTCCACCAACTGTCATTGGTTGGTCAGCAGCAATTTCTCTCCGTGCTGTTCCCATGACGCAAGCAAACAGACACCACTTTTGTTCTGCTTCACCCCCATGTCTGAAAGGCACAAATGCCTTCTTGATGGATTGGCTCCTGGAATTGTGCAGCCCCCGCAGTTGATTTCCTTTCTGGCAAGTTGCCTCCTGGTAAACATCGATGAGATGAGCAAGAGGATGTGTGGGTATGGAGCAGTGATACAGGGCTTTGACTATGATTATGCTTTTGGTCATCATCATTTCCAAATTGCGTATTATGAACACATTGTATTTGGGATGTTGAGGATGGAGGGAAAGGCTTGTGCATTTCTATTCAGGGAATAGTCATCAGAGTTCACTATCTCCAAACTTCTATTGCTTTAGAATTGGAAGAAGAAAGGATACATAGTAGAGTCTTCCTGTGCTGGAAAATAATAAGAGATTCATTTCTGGTTCAGCTGCATCATTACCTCCTCCCTCTTGGCTTTCTTTTACAGACTTTTTACCCACATTGGAAGATTGTCATATTTCCTTATTTTAAGGCAATTCTCCCAGATGCCGATTCTGAAGATTTGTTTTATAAGGGGGTAGAGGAAGATGGATGGTGGACAGGAAGGGGAAAACCCAAGTACAGCTGTGATTTTAGGGAAAATTTCACAAAGGGTATTTGAGCCTGATCTTTCAGGAGAACTCTGGAGTGTGGATTAAACTTCCCAGTTTATCCCAAATTGAGGCAATGGGTCTGGGCTTTCATTCTCTTCTGCCAGTCAGTCACTGGCCAAGGGCTGCACAGGGAGATATAAACCCTCAGGTGCTCTGGCTTTCAGGACGCAAGCAAACAAAGGAGCAGTCTTCTGAGAGAGTCACAAGTGTGAACCCAGAAACAAAACACACAGAAGCCTGAGATAAGAACACCAAAATGGCAAAATGGATCAGAGGGGATCTGAGCAGAGCAGGGCAGTGTCCCCTACTCTCCTGGTCAGAGATGCTGTATCCTTTAGCTGAAGTTTGTTCCAAAGCTGTCAATGCCTGTCTCAGGAAACTATCAGAATCTAGTTTTTGTGACAGTCATAACAGGACCCAAACTCAATATAATCAGTACATACAAAGTCTAAGTTACAGTCTGTACTTGGAAACCGATCTGGCCGAAGGAACCTTGAAAACCTAGACTTACTGGTATTTCGTTTTGCTCCTTTCTCTGCGTCCCTGATCCACCAACATCAATTCTCTCCACTTGCTTTAGCTTCATTAATCCCTTAAATTCATAAACACACCCTCCTTCAAAAAGCCTTCCCCAATACAGTGAAGTGGTAACATCACTGCTTGAACTCCTACCACTTAATGAACATTCAGAATCTGCCCCAGGTTATTCATTTTATACACACACACATACACACACACATAGATATACCCCCCCCCCAAACACACACATAATAATTTCACAAATGAACTGCAAGATCCCCGGCAAAGCTCAGTAACCACCTCTGCTCAAGCAGAGCCTTACATTTGTCCCACTTCCCTCAGGCAATTTTTATGAGGACATAAAGGTATTTGGGGTAAAAGAAAAAAAAGTGTAAAGGAACTAAATGGTATAAGGTGACATGTTTATTAACTAGTCAATAGTAATATCATTCATCCATTTGAAGTTGCTTCTTCTCTCTCCAAAGGAAAAATATGGATTGGTTAACTTTTTTTATCATTTGTTTTACAAGTTGTTTTTTCTTCTAATACACAGATTTGTTTGTATGCACTTTGGAAAAAAAAATCCAGTTGTTCATTAAACTGCTATACAGTTTTATATATTATACTTTCTCATTCCTTTGTTCCAACTCAGAAAATATGGAAATATATTTCTGTGGGATGAGGAGGGGCATATGCTCAGTTTATTTAATAAGGACTGGTGAAAATTTATCCCAAACATTTCCCTTCTAGGTCAAAAAAGTATGATCTCTTGCAAATAACTGAATGCAGAAAGTAACTGAAAGTGCTTCCTAAGTCAGCCCTTACTCTGGAAATTAGAAAAAGGAAGACTTGAAGAAGCTCAGATCTGAGAACTCTGACACTTGGGAAATCACAAGTGAATCTGCTGTCAAAGAATGTAAACAAGGCTATTTGCAATTTAGTCACGCCTAATTCTTCACCTCTTCATTAACTCACTCTCTCAACATCCATTGGGCAGCTAGTGTATGCAAAATTTGGGGCTGGGGCTGGGGCTGAGCAGAACATTAGGCTTTTTACTGAAAGTCTGAATCACTTGTGGACCTGGGTTATTACGGAAATCATAGAGCAGTAAAAGCACATTATATCAAGAGAACACAAAATTGAACAAAGCCACCTTTTAAAGGCCCCCTTTTAATACCAGGTTGACTGGGTCTTCCTATTCGCCCATCCGCTAACCTTTAGAAAGATTTTTCTTATTGCTGATAAGACCAGCTGGTGATCACCCTGTCTCCCCTCTATAGTGCATAAAGGGTGTCTTTGTTTTCCTCAGCATGAACTGAGAGGCAAGTCCAGGGAACAGTGAAACACCCAGGATGGAAATGAGGTGTCTTTGTGACAGTAAACTCTTTCTTTGGCCCCCATTATTGAGATCAACATGACTTAGTCACCGGTGGATGAAACCAATGATTGTTTTACTCTGCCTACCCAGAGTCACTCACTGAGTCAGTGGGTAAACTGGGATCAGAACCCAGCCTTGTCCTACCAAGGCTGAGCGGTTCTACTATATTTATCCAGGGTCTCATGATTCTTAGTGCTTTTGCTCTGCCCTCTAATTTGCACTGTGCCTGCTATAATATCTAAACGGGAAGTTGCCAGCTAAAATGGTCATTATCTGAAAAATCTATTTAAACATGTTTATAAGGTCAAATGAAGTGGGTGGTGGATAAGCTAGACAAAAAACAACACAAGCTTTGGCTCAGCATAGCCAGTGAGGCTAAAGCAAAAAGAGAGTAACATTTAATGTCAAGCTAACACATGGTAGGAAAAGGCAATCTAGCCAAAATTATATCTAAATGTAGGAATGAGCAATCAAAATACTCACCCAACCAATTGATTTCTACTTAAGAAGCAGAACAATGGTTTGACTTATTTTAATTCTATGGATCAGGACTTTGAGGCAGCATGTCAATAGGGTCCCAAATCCAAACTCTGGAAAGGATGTTTATAGCCATCATGCATTCCAACAAGAGGGAAGAGTTGGGATAATTAAGAAAAATGCCCAGAATCAACCAAAAATGATCTTTGATGGATTTAACAATAGGTACTAGTGAGTACTATAGGACCACAGCAAAATTAGGAAATTGGGGGAAAATCTAATGTCTTTGAGAGCCCAAGCTAGACTTCCTATACATTCAAGACTTTGAAAAAGAGCTTTCAGCCCCAGCAAAACCTACATCTCACAGTTCAGAGCCAACCACCACATTACACGACCTTCTATGTTCTGCTCAACTGTCTTTGAATATCAAAGAGGAAGAAGGAAAAGGGTATGTCTTCTTCCTGTTTGCTAAGAAATATGGATATGAGCTGGGAGGCTTCAAGTAACAAAGAGAAATGGAGAATCTAAAATGTTTCCTACATGTTCTGCATGGGCATGGATGCTAATTCACAGAGATCAAGCAATTAAATAGATTCTATGCAACTGAAAGATCCCATATGGTTACTATTGGAAAATGTAACAATACATGGGCATCAAGTAATGAAGTCATAGAGGAGAATTAGTATTTCTTTTTCACTATGACTGAAATTAATTTAATAAACTCCTATGCATACACAATTCACCTACAAATATTATTTCTTCCTGGAGCTTGATGTGGCATGGTTTGAGCTAGAACTGCATAACATTTGTCCCAGATTCCTTCTACTAGACCATAAAATTAAGTTCTCTTTGTTCCTTTCTTTCTGGTCCTGCCTCTCTTGTCATTTCTCATGATTCCAGAAGTGACTTATAAGGTCATTGCTATACGAAAGAAGAGAGAGAGAAAGAGAGGAGAATATTGGAAGAGAAATTGGGGAAAAGGGGGGCAAGTAGAAAGAAATGAGAGATTTCAGAATGATCTGAGAGAGAGGGGAGACATGGGGAAGACAGATGAAAGTAGCTCTGATATACTGAAGCAATGGATCTTCCTAGAAGTGTGCTGATCAATATCACAGCCATTAGCACGTGTCGCCTACCGAGCACCTCAAATGTCGCTGGTCTGAATTGCAATGTGCTGTAAGTACAAAATACACACCAGATTTTGAAGACTTTTGTACAAAGAGGGAAAAAAAAGATTGCCAAGTATTAACATTTTTATATTTGATTACATTTTAAAATTATAATATTTGGGATGTACAGTTGATACAGGTTTGAACAACACAGGTTTGAACTCTGTGAGGCACTTACACGCAGATTTGTTTTGTTAAATACAGTACAGGACTGTAAACATATTTTCCCTTCTTCATGATTCTTTTTTCTCTTCCTAATGATATTCTTAATACCATTTTCTTTTCTCTAGCTTCCCTAATTGGAAGAACACAGTATATGATACATGTAACATACAAGACATGTGTGAATCAACTGTCTATGTTACTGGTAAGGCTTCCAGGCAGCAGTAGGCTATTAGCAGTTAAGTTTTGTGGGAAGTCAAAAGTTATACATGGATTTTTGACTGTATGGGGCGGGGGTGTGTGTGTGTAGGTTAGTGTTCCTAACCTCCATGTTGTTCAAGGGTCAACTGTATAGCATTCAATAAAATATATTATTAAAATGAATTTCATCTGTGTCTTTTTAATTTTTTCATGTGGCCACTAGAAAAAGTAAAATTATGTATGTGGATATGTGGCTCAAGTTATGCTTCTATTTCACAAGTGCTGTCCTCCGTCCTCAGGAGAAGCAGTTGAATGGCTTTTCCACTCTTTCCACCGTCTCCACCACAACAACCCCCAAACTCTCCACCCAAAATTCGAGTCCTGACACAATTATAAGCCCTTCAACAGCAATGTCAATACCTGAAATTTCTTTTGGGAGGCAGATGATGTATCTAGCAGCTTCTGGTCCTTGGGAGGCAGGTCCATGGCCGACGCGCAGGGGCAGTCACACAAGGCTGTCCTCAGACCTGCCCTGTGGAATTGCTGACTGCAGCCCCACGGGCTCCTGACTGTCCCCACTCCAGCCCCAGGGGCCCCTAGTTTGTCCTCCTCATGGCCCCTTGTCACAGTATTTTCTCCCCCAGCTACTTTTCCAAGGATTTACCTCCCCCCCCCCACAAACATAGGTACTTTCAGCATAATTTTGGGTAAACCAAAAAAGGATAAAAATCTTTTATGACTCATAGAACACAATATGTCAAAGGAAAGTTGGGCCTGGACTTGAGCATGTTTAGGGTGCTCCAGAAACTTTTGGTGACTTTGGAGCAAAGATCAGATTAACAGACGGCTCTAGGCGGAAAGAAAAAGGAGGGAGCAAGAGGAAGGAAGTAGAATTGGTCGAGCGTGTATAATCCAAAGACTTTTGGAAGAAGGTAGGCAATTGTCAATGGTTTCAATTTATTTGGTGTGTCTTACTTCTGTAAAGTCCCTGCATGCCACAGACAGCAGGAGACTGTCTCCGGTGGAGTGTCTATCACACATTCAGTTTACCTGTTTTCAGAATGCTCAGAGCTATGGCAGAGCCCAAGTCGATGTCAAAAGTGAATATGAATACAAATACTGGAGTGGAAACTCTACACCACTACAGGAGATGTTGCACAAATCCCATGCCTCACCCAGGATGGGCCAGTAGCATCGTGTTGTTCTGGATGAAAGACTCATCAAGCAGGAAGCTTATCCTTTGCACTGAGCACTTTCCACTCATGGCACTTCCCGTGCTGAAGCAGTAGAGGCTTTATGTGAAAAAAACCCACGTCCTTGTCCCAAAGCACGGCCAACTCAACCAAGAGCTCAAAGGATCCAACAGTTTATGCTGTAGCTTAATATAACCATTTACACTGCATAACAAGTAATTCCACATCTGATCTACACCTCAGCAAATCTGATGGGAAAAAACACATCTTTTCATGGTCATCCCTCAAAGTTTGGGGGATAATAGTAATCTTGTTTCTTCTGCCCTCTCTTCTGTCACCTTTTATCATATCACTTGGGATTGCATTAAGTCTGGTGATTCTCAGGCAGACATGAGCATAAAGGCCAGAGAGATATTTGAGCCAGCTTTTCACTATTCACCTCAAGTTGGAAGGTTCCTGTGACTTTAGATTAATAGCTGCCTACTGGGTTGTCAGTGTCCCTTTCTTAGGCCAGTGACCTAAGAACTCATCCTTTTTGTAAGTTCCCAAAGGATGGCATGAGCTTTCCTTCCTTCCTTAAAATTTGGACCCTGATGTACAGAAACAATTCAGGATTTTGGTGTAGTGTGGCTAAGACTGTCCACCATTATCCCTTTCTTTCTTGCCAAACTAACCCTAATTTTATTCCAGGAAACAATGAGACCAGCTGAAAGACTATATTTCTCAGCCGCCCTTGTAATTAGGAATGACTTCTGAGATGTAAGTGGCACTTGTCAGGTGGGACTTTAAGGGAAACTCCTTAAAAGAAGACTAGGCAGCTGGTATATGTCCTTTTGTCCTTTGCTCCCCTCTCCCTTTTTCCTTCTTCCTGTCTAAACCCTAGAAGTGATGGCTGGAGACTTAGCAGCCATCTTAGACCATGAAGCAACCCTGAGGATGGAAGGCAAGCCCTAAGGATGATTAAGAAGAAGAATAAAAGGAACCTGCAACACTGATGATCTTATAAGCATCCATAACAGTCTGGATTGCAGACCCACTTCTTTTACAAAAGAGAAAATAAACCTGTATCTTAAGCCACTGTCACTTGTGTTTTCTGTTGTAGGCTATCCAACTTGATTCTAACTGATACATGTAGAAAGAATTCTAGGTCAATTCTCCAGAAATCAATTTCTGTAATTAATTTCTGTAAAAGCCATTCATCAATTTAGTAATTTCCTAAATTATCTGTTTGCTTAAAACTTGTTTCTAATAATTACTTATGAAGTTTATGCCAATTTGTATTTTTCTGAAGCCTTTTAAAGTTCACTGTATTGGGGGGGTAATTTCTTGTTTCTGCTAGCATTGAACATATAATGAATTTCAAGGATTTTATAAAAAATAAAGGTCTCTTTTTCTGCCCAAATTGTTCAATATTATATCTACAACCTTTCACAGAGAAATAAAAGTTTAGAGTCCTATGCGGGAATTGGGAAATTGTGACTAGGAATACCTTTACATATGTGTCCTCCGCGCACAAACACCCAGCAGCTCTGTGTGTGCTGAAGAAAACACACTCATGCACACACAGACACCCCTGGCCCACATGCAAACTGCACATTCAGATTCATACGGACTTTTTGTCCCTTTGACAAAAGAAAGTTTCCACTTCATCGATGACAAACAAACTACATTTAAGGGAAAGTCATCCCATCCTTATATGAAATATTCAGCTTTGAAGAAGTGCTCAGAATTGTCTGAAATACGAAACACTCAGAAACTGACACTCAGTGGAATGCACTGACAAATGCGTACATTAAAGAGAAAAGACAGTGAACTGTGTTCAAAGGATGACTTCATCATAATTGTGAGTGCCGACCCACAACAGGCACCGTGCCAGGCCGTGGCGGTGCAGCAGTGGAGGGAAAACGGATCTCCCCTGCCGTCCTGGAGCCGGCAACAGCCCAGCACCTTTCCTCAGCTCTCCCTCAGAGACTCGGTTTCAAATGTGTCCTAGGAGTCTAGGAACTTGCCTTTCTAATGCAGGTGGTCACTGAGCCAAACTTTGAGAAACACTGAAAATGAATCCAGTCCAGCATACGTACAGGATTTAAATTCCTGCTTCAGTTCGATCACAAATTGTTGTATATCCTGAACCTCTGAGAAGGACAGAGTCTGGTTCATAGTGGGGGGATGGAATTTCATTTCTTTTTTTTTTTTTAAGATTTTATTTATTTATTTGACAGAGAGAGACACAGCGAGAGAGGGAACACAAGCAGGGGGAGTGGGAGAGGGAGAAGCAAGCTCCCTGCTCCCTGCGGGACTCGATCCCAGGACCCTGAGATCATGACCTGAGCCAAAGGCAGACGTTTAACGACTGAGCCACCCACGGCGCCCCTGGAATTTCATTTCTATGAAAGGTTTGAACACAGGTAGGTGTGTGGAGGGATGAGGAGCAGAGAAGACAGGGAAGTCTCTCCAGGTATTAATGATCCCATGTTGTTCTTTAGCAAGTGAGCAAGGACCACAAAATGGTTAAGTTTCATAACTGTCTGACCACTGTGTTCTTATTTTCCCCCTGAAAAATACTAACTTGGAAACAACCACCTCTGAGTTTGGCTGTGGCTGTAAGTAGATTGCCTGAAAACAGAAATAGATTCAAACAAGTTCTAGATACTTTTAGGGCAATACATCCGATATACATCAGTAGCGAGGTGTTAATTTCTAGGGATGTTTAGGCTACTACCCCTCACCTTTACTTTGAGGAGATAGTGGGGCAGACTTGTTAGTCACTGCCCCTGTTCTTCACCAATCTTCATTTTGTTGGGAGGTGTGAGCTCTTCCCAGACAGAGTTCTAGGCCATGAGGTGTGAGCAGGAGCCTTGTGGGCAGGGTTTAAAGGACAGACCTCACAGGCTGGCACCATTTACCCCTTTTTCCTCCCAGATGTTCCCAGATACCTTGGCCTTGGTATCTGTAAGACACTGAGCCAATGCCACTAAACCACTTACTTCTGGACTTTTTGAAAGATGAGGAAAATAAATCCCCTTTGCTTTCCCATAAACATCTTTGCTGCCATGACTGGTGGTAACTACAGACCCAACTATTTCCCTGAACTAAATGAGAATTTGACTCTGCATGTTAGGAAAAAAAAACCAAAAAACTGTCTTTGTGGTTTTCCTTCACATTTTTAAATTACTCTCTCATTATTTTGATTATTTAAATTTATTTAACAGAAATAATATTGCTAATAAAAATCGTAATTTCTTACATAAATTTAGGCATAAGAAAACCCTGAAATGGCATACAGCCTTAGAAAATATATAGCACCTATCCTTCCAAAATCACAGAATAATAATTATTTTACTGTCAAATTGGGGCTTAAAATAGGCAGCTACAGTTGAATATTTCAGGAAATACCTTGCCATATTAATTTTCATAAAGTTTCTAGGCCAAAAGGCTGTGTAGCTAATGAGGTAATAACCAGAAGCCACCGTTTATCCCATCAAATGACTGGTTTCTATCAGTCTGAAGGCCAGCTGAGGTTAATGAACCCCACCTCTGTCCCTAAGAACCCCTGTACATCAACCTCGGGTGGGGTCACTCAGGAAGGTAAAGGGATCAAGTAGAGATCAACTTTTTCTCCTCCTGGCAGCTGACATGATGATCACAAACAATTTTAAGGTAATTCTGGAAACAATGTCATGCAATTTAGACAAGCACTAAATTTATCTCTCCAGTCACTGAACAGGATTTGATTCCAGGTCTAACTCTAAAATTAAGGAAAATAATTTTAACCTTACATTCAGGTATCTACAGAGCATCTCAGTATTGGGAGTGAATACATTCTAAATGAAATGTTTCCCATGTAGACAATTCAACTGCTGGTTCTTTCTATAAGCTACATCTTCAAAGGCCCAACATCATTTTTCCTCTCCTAATTGCTATTATGAGACAATAAATTTCTTATATGGAAATAGTACAAATATAACTGCATGGCATATGTAGGCCATGTGTTCTAGCAAATCCATAAAAATGTTTCATTTATATTTTTGATGAAAGGTACAATCTTCCAAGAGCATTAATCATTAATTTTGGAAACACAGGATTAATACGTGACTTATCTCTATACTAGAATAGGGCTCAGTAAATACCTGTCAAAGAAAGATTCATTCATTCAACAACAAATACTTAGTGAGCCCCTACTATGCTGGAATTTAAGAATTCTCTCTTCTCTGGCTAAAGGGGCATTTGTATGTAATAATGTGAATGATATTCATATGACATTTTAAAAATGTGTTATAGTTTAAGGCTTTCTAAAACAAAATACCCAAGATAAATTATTTTCAGGATCCAGAAGGATATTTTATAATAACGGAGAAATGTATAGCCTTAGAAGAAATTATACCAGAAACTGTAGAGCTATCAGACCCAAAGTCAGTTCCTCTGCCTCTCTGGGACCACATGGTCTCTTGTTTCTGCCTTTGTCGGCATATGTGAAGCATTCTATTTTTCCCTTTCTGCAGACTAGCCTTTGACGCTTCTGCCTGACACCCAATTTCACATCAGAGTCTGGCTCAAAAGTTTAGCTGAATCTGGCCAGCATTTTAGAATTCTAATCCTGTGTTCTGGGAAAAGAAGATTTGCTTGGTTCAGCCTGGGTCGGGTGTCCCCCACTCATCCAATCAGCTTAGACAATGAGGGAGAGTGTACACAATAAACATATGCCATAAGGTCCCGTCCCTGTGATGGTGGCAGGAGAGGTTCTCAGAGATAGGAAGCATGGGTTGGGCTGTCACCTCCAAATTTTTTCTCCACTTGAACTGTACAGAAAACATCTTCAGTGTGGGCTTCAGTGTAGAGATAACCATCTAATTCTGAACCTCACTCAACTTTGCAGAAAACCTACCAAGACAAGTTTCTCTCTCTCAGCTGGAAGAAAAGTTGCAATTCGTTCTTCTTTGGTTCTCTAAGAAGAACTAGCTTCGTTGAGCATGACAAAGCATCTATTTTTTTTTTAAAGAATGTATTAAGAGGTATGCATATTCCTGTGAAGTCTTAGCTTCATTTGAATTTTTTCCATGTATTTTCCAGAGGAGTTTCTTACTGTATTTCTATAGTTCCTCAGCTTGATTTATCTCCTAAAACATATCACCCCACTTAGTTATGGGTACGTCTAACACAATTTACATGATTGTACTGGCTTGGAAATCTGTCATTGCTTTCATAACACAGTCCTCAGAAACATACCCTGAATTCAAATTAAAACCACGAACATCTAAATTGCCCCATCTTCCAATATCCAGATCAACAGTTTACATCTATTTTAAATTTTTTCTTTTTTTAAGATTTTATTTATTTATTTGAGAGAGAGAGAGAGAGAGAGCACAAGCAGGGGCAGCAGTAAAAGGAGAGGGAGAAGCAGACCATGCCAAGCAGGGAGCCCGATGCAGGGCTTGATCCCAGGACCCTAGGGTCATGACCTGAGCCGAAGGCAGACACTTAACCAACTGAGCCACCCAGGCGCCCCCTATTTTAAATTTTCCAATATCATTTTCTGGAACCAACTCTTTGCCTTGTCTCAAACCCTTTCTTGTGGTTGCTCCAAGACAACTCTTTACCCTAGTGACATGGTGGGAACAGTTTCGCCTCAAGCCTTCTTCTTATATAGGCAATCACGTCAAAGCTTTTCTCATTGCTCCAATTTCTACAAACTAATCTCAGTGAAAAATTATAAAGCTGATGAATATTAAAAGACATGTGGAAACACAGTTTATTAAATACAGTTTCCCTCCCAGATATGAGACACTGATTTAACTCTTCTATTCTCATCAGAGGATGTTCATCAGACGAGAACAATAAGTTCCCATTCTAGCCTTGTGACCCCACCGAGGGTCTCGAACTTTCTCAGTAGAGATAAAGATCTTCTCAGACTAAAACTGAGTTTGCACGTGTTTATTAAAAATACTATTTACTTAGCTCTTCTAAAGTTTTTTTTCAAAACACACCCATATAGAATACCTTACTCTATCCTTGTAATTCTATGAAGGAAGCAACAGTAATAATGAAGGGAAAATCTTATACATCCCATTTTTTAAAAATTTTATTTTATTATGTTAGTCACCATACATTACATCATTAGTTTTTGATGTAGTGTTCCATGATACATTGTGTGCGTATAACACCCAGTGCTCCATTCAATACATGCCCTCCTTAATACCCATCACTGGGCTAACCCATCCCCCCACCCCCCTCCCCTCTAGAGCCCTCAGTTTGTTTCTCAGTGTCTATAGTCTCTCATGGTTTGTTTCCCCCTCCGATTTTCCTCCCTTCATTTTTCCCTTCCTACTATCTTCTTTTTTTTAACATATAATGTATTATTTGTTTCAAAGTTACAGGTCTGTGATTCATCAGTCTTACACAATTCACAGTGCTCACCATAGCACATACCCTCCCCAATGTCTATTACCCAGCTACCCCATCCCTCCCACCCCCCACCACTCCAGCAACCCTCAGTTTGTTTCCTGAGATTAAGAATTCTTCATATCAGTGAGATCATATGATACTTGTCTTTCTCTGATTGACTTATTTCACTTAGCATAATACTCTCTAGTTCTATCCACGTCATTGTAAATGGCAAGATTTTGTTTTTTATGATGGCTGCATAATATTCCATATATATATATATATATATGGAATATATATATATATATATATATATATATATATATATATACACACACCACATCTTCTTTATCCATTCATCTGTTGATGGACATCTTGGCTCTTTCCACAGTTTGGCTATTGTGGACATTGCTGCTATAAACATCGGGGTGCACCTACCCCTTTGGATCACTACATTCGTATCTCTGGGGTAAATACCCAGTAGTACAATTGTTGGGTCATAGGGTAGTTCTATTTTCAACTTTTTGAGAAACCTCCATACTGTTTTCCAGAGTGGCTGCACCAGCTTGCATTCCCAGCAACAGTGTAGGAGGGTTCCCCTTTCTCCGCATCCTCGCCAACATCCGCTGTTTCCTGACTTGTTAATTTTAGCCATTCTGACTGGTGTGAGGGGGTATCTCATTGAGGTTTTGATTTGGATTTCCCTGATGCTGAGCGATGTTGAGCACTTTTTCATGTGTCTGTTGGCCATTTGGATGTCTTCTTTGCAGAAATGTCTGTTCATGTCTTCTGCCCATTTCTTGATTGGATTCTTTGTTCTTTGGGTGTTGAGTTTGATAAGTTCTTTATAGATTTTGGATACTAGCCCTTGATCTGATATGTCATTTGCAAATATCTTCTTCCATTCTGTCGATTGTCTTTTGGTTTTATTGACTGTTTCCTTTGCTATGCAAAAGCTTTTTATCTTGATGAATTCCCAATAGTTCATTTTTGCCCTTGCTTCCCTTACCTTTGGCTATGTTTCTAGGAAGAAGCTGCTGCAGCTGATTTCGAAGAGGTTGCTGCCGGTGTTCTCCTCTAGGATTTTGATGGGTTCTTGTCTCACATTTAGGTCTTTCATCCATTTTGATTCTATTTTTGTGTGTGGTGTAAGGAAATGGTCCAGTTTCATTCTTCTGCATGTGACTGTCCAATTTTCCCAACACCATTTCTTGAAGAGACTGTCTTTTTTCCATTGGACATTCTTTCCTGCTTTGTTGAAGATTAGTTGACTATAGAGTTGAGGGTCCATTTCTGGGCTGTCTATTCTGTTCCACTGATCTATATACATCCCACTTTAAAGATGAACCAACCGAGGCCTGAAATAACTAGCTTTCTGACATGGTCACAACCTTCCAAAGAAGCTCTGCCCTGATCTGTAGAATGAAAGGGTAAACCGAGGGTTACCTAAAGTCCTGTCCAGCACTATTTAACTTTTAATCAGTATTTTCTCAACAGAATGCACAGTGTAGTGATAGGGCTGAGGTGTAGAATTCAGACTCATATCCAAGTTCTTTGCTGAGGAGTAGGGAAATTTCTTAAGATCAAACAACAACAACAACAACAACAAAGAGGACGTTACAACTCCCGAGTTGGAAGTTGCCAAATTCGAGTTTCCATTTCTAAGGTTAGGACAATACTCAGAGTGAATTACAGAAGACAGTGTAAGTAATTCTAAGGGTAAAGCTCAATTTTCATTGGCAGAATCTTAGCAACAAGTGGAATATTTGAAGCAGAACAACAATAAAAAAAAGTTTATCTTTCAGGCTATAAAATGGTCATGTTGAAAAATTCCATCCATTTTCCAGCCAAATGGACCAAATAAAGTTACAAAAGCAGGTGCACCTGGAGCAATTTTTCAAAATGGAAAGGTTTTTATACAAGTAACATAGTTTTCACAAAGATCATCTTTGGATCATGGCTTGCTGCCTGGGCCAGATTTAGCTAACAGGTCAGAGGCAAAACACTCTGAGCTCAGCACAGGACTGCTAAAATTCTGCTCTCAAGGGTGTGCTTGAGTTGCAGTGGATGCTTACCCTCTGGGGTGCAAAGGTCCAACCACTTGGGGACATTGAGCCTGTTGCTTCAGGAAGCCTGTCACCAGATGACTTACTCTCCTAGACCAGCTGTGAACATAGCATTGCTTGGCAGAATCTTTAATCAAATAAAAACCCTGGACCAAGTGACACAGCTCTACCTACATCAACAGTTCCAATCTGGAAGGTCTGCCCTTGTGATTTTTTATTATGGGCTTATGATTGAAATGACTATATTTTCTGTCCAGAGTGTCTTCTTTAAAAAAAAAACCCAGCTTTTTGAGATCTAATTTGTACATCATAAAATGCACCAATTTAAAGTGCAATGGTGTTTAGTATATTCAGAGTTGTGCAACCATCACCATAATCTAATGCTAGAAGATTTTCATCATTCCCAAAAGAAACCTCATACCCATTAACTAGCACTCTCCAGCCCCAAGCAATCACTAATCTACTCTATGGATCTCTGTCTCAGCAGAGCTGCCATTCAATACATGGTCTTCTGTAACTGGCTTCTGTAAGTAGCACAATGTTCTTATGGCTCATCCATATTGGTGCATGTATCAGTCATTCCTTTTTGCTGCTGAATAATATACCACGGTGTATCACATTTGTCTCTCCCTTCATCACCTAAGGTACATTTGGGTTGTTTCCACTTTGGGGCCATTATAATAATGCTGCTATGAACATTCACATACAAGGCTTTGTGCAAGCATATCTCTTCATTTATCTTGGATAGAAAACTAGAAGCGGAATCGCCACATTATATGGTAACTCTGTGATTAACATTTCAAGGACCTGTCAAACCGTTTTGCCATAGTACCTTCGTAATTTTATATTCCCACCAGGGACATAGGAGGGTTCTGACTTCTCTACATCCTTGCCAATACTCATCACGGTGTTGCCACAGTGTCTTAATCCCAATGGCATGTCTCTGCCCATTGGTTCTTCACTGTAGTTTTGGTGACTCTGGAAGATAGAACTGTCCATCACTTTGATAGCATCTCTTTGGGAACTCCCAAAGTGCCTGTTTTGTATACCCCAGATAGATCACCCCAAACATACCAGAAAAAAAGGATTCTGTATTATTTTTGTATGATAAGAGAACAGCAATTAAATTCATTGTATAGTTAGGTTTTAACCATTTAATACCTTTTTGGTCTCCTGCTCTCTAGACTCCCATGACTCAAGAGATCTGAGCACAGAGAAGAGAGCAGATCATCCAGCCAAAAGAAAAGTTTCAGATTTCTCAAAAATCTCAGTTAACTCAGAAACTCACAATACAATCACTGCTTATTATTTTGATATTTAATTCTACTAACTGGTATTTACTTTTAAAATATAAGGATGTCATCCAAAGACTGTGAAGCATCATTTCTCAAAAGGATGTCTGTGAGCTGCCTCAGAACCACCAGGGAAGAGAAGTGGCTTGCTAATTATCAGATGCCCTGCCCCAGTCCAAAGCTATCATATTGATATCTCTTGAAATGAACTAAAGTAATATGTAATTATAACAAGAGGTGAGTCTGATTGTCTGAACATTTGATAATCTCCGCTATCAACCCTGGAGTATGTGTCTGAGCCTGGCCATCCTCTGGAGAAGAGTGGGAGAGCTCAGGCCCACAGGCCCCCAAAGTTGCTTGCGTATAGACCCCAGCTAGGGTAACAGGGAGGCGGAATGGAGAAATGCAGCCTAGCAAGGAAGAAGCAATAATTCTGTAGCAGCTCTCTTATTAAGGAGAATCTTAGGGGCAAGGCCCCTTATCTTACTCAACGTGGGCTGGGTTATACACACTATACCAAATTTAAGGTTTGGGACTATTGTGTCCATCGCATGAGCTGAGCCCTTACAGCAGGACTTGAGTGTTAGCTCTCTTGGTGTGTGGAAATGAAAGATCCGCCACGTGAGACCTGGGAGAGGCCAAGAGTGCAGAGAACTATTAGGGCGGGTTTGCCCACTCAGCTCTTCAGTAGAGCAGCGCAGATGACCTCCGGGGTCGTGGGCCCTGAGGAGTGGTATCTGGGAGTGTCCCAGGGGTTTATCTCCCAGGCCCCAATAGAGAGGGGCTTTCAAGAGCAGCAGCAGCAGCAGAAGTAGCCAGAAGAATCACACCCAGTGGGAGCGGCTACTACTCCAAAGTATACTTCCCTGCTGATGGCAGGTGACGATGAGGTAGCTAGTCCTAAGACAGTGCACTCTGGGCAGGACTATGGTGGGGTTCAGAGTCCAAAGGGCTTGTCCAAGGCAGGAGGAGCCAGTGAGGTGACTCTGAGCTAAAATTCCATAGTGGGAGCACCTGGGTGGCTCAGTCAGTTAAGCATCACACTCTTGGTTTCAGCTCAGGTCATGATCTCAGTGTTCTAAGATCAAGCCCCATGTCGGGCTCTGCGCTGGGCATGGAGCCTGCTTAAGATTCTCTCTCTCCCGCTGCCCCTACCATCCCCCTCCGCACTCACACACTCTCTCAAATAAATAAATAATCTCATAGCGGACCCTGATGAGGCCTGGAGGTCAAGTCCTCAAAGGGCTGGTGTGGAATCCTTAAATGGACAGACTCAGAAGGCAGATGACATCTGGATTGAAACAAAAAACTGATCCCAGCTGGTAACTGTACATCTTATTAAGGAGTGGGTACCTTTATCCCCTGGCAGGTGAGGGCACAGAGCCAGGGGAAACCTACAGGCAGGTTGGGAGCTTATGTGCCCTGGGCTTCCTGGGGCTGGTCCCTGGTAAGGGCTTGCTCTGAGGAGAGATGTCAGGACTTTTTCCTGGGCCTGGCACATTTCACCCAGAGAGTGAGCCTGAGCCTTTCTCGTTCTCTCTAGAAGGAGCTGGAAAAAGACACTGGAGAGTCAGGAAAGGAGTTCTCAAACCACTGATATCTGGGGCTGTCAGTCAGTAGAAGCCCGGGGTTGTGCTACTGACTGTTCACCTTTTGAATTCCCCACTACGGTCGACGTGTAAACCCAGTGAGTTTCTTACTTGGAAGATTCCCAAATGGTCTACACTCAGCGCACACACACACATTACGCTCAGACACCCACCTATGGTCTACACTCAGCGCACACATACACATACGCTCAGACACCCACCTATGGTCTACACTCAGCGCACACACACACACACATAGGCTCAGACACCCACCTATGGTCTACACTCAGCGGACACACACACACATGCTCAGACACCCACCTATAAGCATACACACACACACACACACACACACACAATCGAGTACCACAGACCACAGAGACTATGAGTGCTGCTCTATAGAATCTAGACAAGAGTCGATGCCAATTGGTCTGAACCTGCCCTGAGAGAAGATTCTTTCTCAGCCAGGACACAAAGGGAGGATGGCAGCTTTGTTCTCAGCAAGGCTGCTGAGGGCTGGGATACTCAAACTATCTGGGCTGGAAACCTCGAGAGATCAGGTTCCCTTTCCAAAGTTGAAGTACTTCCTAGTCTTGAGCCGGCCCTAAAATGCCAGAAATGCCCTGGAACCCCTGGCATTTTGGTATTTCCAGCAATTAGTGGTGTTGAAAATCCTTCAGGGGAAAAAGAACCCAGGCAGTGATTTCACAAAGGGAAAACAAACAAACAAATCCCCAAGAGAGGGTGAGAAGGTGAACCAGACTTCTACTTTAATTTTAGGGAAAACATAATACTGCATTTTCTCTGCCCTGGCTGGCTCTCCGGCACGGGGGAGCACAACGCGTGCGTACTTGTCCTTCAGCTCAGGCTGTGGATCCAATTTTTATCCTCTGTTAGTTATGCCTTTTGAAGGTTTCAGACAGACTTAAAATCATTATTTAGGAATCTTAATGTGAACAGAGGCTTTCAAAGTGGCCTCCTTCTGGTGCTGCCATGAAGCCTGAACAGGTCACACTTGAGTGGTGACCCAGTGCTGATAAGTGGGGAGGGGTGAATTTATGAAGTGAGCAGTTCATCAAATACACAAGTCACTGAGAATTCATCGAAGCAGGTGGGAAATGACCAGGTTTCAACAGCTGAGGTGGGATGATACTTTGTAATAAGAGAAGCCCCGTTCCTGGGACAGGGTCGAATGAGACCAAGACTAATCAGGGCATGCGGTGACGGGGGCCAGCACTCCGGAGCTGGTGAGCCCACGCGGAGATGACAAGCCCAAGCTGGGGGCTCAGCCGAGAATGCAGGGCAGCCGGGTGGGAGGTGACCACAGACCCCACCAGCCTCGCCGGCTAAAAGAGAGCCTCTGCCCAGGAGCAGAATGCAGCAAGTACAATATGGTGCACACTGCAGGCTTGTGTTTTATTCAATATAAATATTTTAAATGCAGTTTTAAATATTTTGCAAACCAAAAATAGCAGCAAGCATGGAGGTGACTTCACTATTGGTTTTCTGCCTCTTTCTTGCAAAACACAGAGTCAGTGATGAGCCTGTTGTTTGTCATCCATTTTAAATGTTCAGTTTCCTTAAAAGTAGTTCAAAATGAAATGCAAACTTTATTTTTTTTTTCTTTTAAAGAGTGCATCAACCCAACAAAGCAGGTGAAATTTATTGATAGCATTTTTTTGGAATAAAATCATTCTTTAAGCAAAAAGAACAGGAGAGTGGGAGCATTGGCTGAGGGCAAAAATCTGAAGGGCAAGGCCTGAAAAGTGGAGAGCAACCTTTCTCAGTGGCTGACGACACAGGGTTGCTCCAAAATCTTTGAGAGAAGGGCCACACACGTGTCACCACAGTCCCCATTAGGGTGGTGCTGCTTAGCCAGGAACATCCTCCTGCCCAGCCACACTCCAGAGCAACCACACAACTGAAAGAGGATAAAAAAATTAATCTGTGAGCTGAGTGAAAGCCACCACCAGCCTCCAACATCGTTGAGGTTGTTTGCTTTGTGTTTTTAATAAACAGAAATAGTGTGAATACTATGGAGGAAAGAGGGTGCTCCCAGTAAACACAACCTGGATGGTGTTCTTGCAGAACAGACCCATGAGGCAGGATGTTAGGCTGTTCTTTTACTCTTTTTGTTTTTCTTTTATAATCTTTGACTCTGCTTCTGAGAGGTCCGAGTTTCAGGAAAGACCAGCTACAGAATCTGCAGGGCCCAGTGAAAAATGAAACTTCAGGGCTCTGCTCAAAAATGAGTAAGACTTTCAACATGCTGCTAACAGAACATCAGCCAAGTGCCAGGCCCTTCAGAGCTCACCTCTGCGGCTTCCTCTGTGTTTTTAGGTACAAAGACTAATGGCAGTTGGACCTCGGTTTCTCCATTGGACAAGGCTGTGCTGCTGGAAGCAGCCCTACAAGTGCCGTCATCTTGCTGCACTTGCCCTGGCCATGCCGGTGGAGGGACTGTGAGGTCTCAGCGGCAAAACCAAGAAGTCAAGGCAGCTTACTGACCTGCAGCCAGAGAGAACACTGGAGTTTCTATTTCATTTCCTAAAACCAACATTTGTTGTGGGATTTGTCTCCCTGAATTTAAAAAATAATACATGTTTATTGAAGAAAATGCAAAAAATACAGAAATACCTGAAGAAAACAAAATCATCAGTACTCCAACCACCCAGCTATAACCACTGGCCACACAGTGTAATGTATCCTAATTTTTGCTGTGTATGTTTCCGTGTGTGTGTGTGTGTGTGTGTGTGTGTAATTTTCCGAGGCTAGGATCATACTCTAATATTGTTTATAACCTATTTCAACTTATCTTACTATCTCCCTTTGTCATTCATTGAATATTTCTTAATTACCTCATTTTTAGGGATTGTACATTAGTCATATATACATATATAGAGAGAAGAGAGAATATTATACATTTATAGCACAATGTATTTAACATATTTTTATATATATGTAATTTGTTATTTATAGTCTAGCCTAAATACATACATGTATACACATACCAAAATACATTTAAGCTGGATTATATGAGTTTGGTCATTATTCAAAAAAACAATACAATCTATGCCTGGCCACACTGGTCAGACTGAAAACAAAACTCCCTCCTCCGTTTGCTCACTTCACAGTGTTTAAAAATGAGGTGGGACGCCTGGGTGGCTCAGTCGGTTAAGCGTCTGCCTTCAGCTCAGGTCATGATCCCAGGGTCCTGGGATCGAGTCCCGCATCGGGCTCCTTGTTCCGCGGGGAGCCTGCTTCTCCCTCTGCCTCTGCCTCTCTCTCTCTATCTCTCATGAATAAATAAATAAAATCTTAAAATAAATAAATAAATAAATAAATAAAAATGAGGGGCTGAATTCATTTTTGCAAACATAAATTAAAAAGAAAACCAGGGCATCCCCAGCCTCTGAAAAAATTTTCTGTCTGCATAATTAGCACAAAAATCAAATAATTAATTCACTGAGTACAGTTCTGCTGGGTCTATTAGGTAAATGGCATTTCTTGATATTCCCAAGCAATGATTCATTTGGAATCGACAAATGTTCCCCAAGGAGATAAGCAGCGATACTCCTGCTCACCAAACTAGAGCATTTCCTCATTCAGTCACGCAGGCAGGGGCGGCAAAGAGCCTCCAGATTAAAAAGAATAATGCTAATAATACACCAAAATGTTTCTGAGCATGAAGAGATGTTTCAGAAGCGGCTTTTTATTTCAACATTCTTTCAACAGTTCAGTCAACTTCTCATAAAATTAATAGTAAATACTTTTTTAAGGGGTGTGTGTGTGCTGGTATTTTTGTGTGATTTGTTTTGTGTTATTGAAATATGCTACCCTGGAAAATGCTCAGCTATAAATGCCATTCTTCATAAACATGAGCTGGGCTGCTGATACATGGCTTTGCAGTTCTCTTTGAACTGCACTTTTGTTGCTTTCTACGGCCTTCTTCCCTCAGAGCACGTGTCTGGGAACAAGAACTGGAGATGCAAAGGTCACGAAGTTGTCGTGGAAACAGAACCTCTCCTCGTAGGCAGAGCTGGCTAATACTGATCAGCAGCTGCCTTGTGCCAGGCACTGTGCCGGGTTTTGCCAGTATCTTCTCTTGTTAACGCTCCAGTGGCCCTCTTCAGTAGCACCAGCCCAATTTTTAGAGTAGAAAACGGAGTTAGACCAGTCAAGTGTCTTGCCTAAGGTCATGCCACTTCTGGGCTGGCAAAACTTTGAGATGGGAATCCAGTTTTATTCTCTGAGCAACACTGCTTTTCCAGGTAATCTGCACCCACCTCCAGGGCAGGATGAGAACGGGGACCCACATGGTCCCATCTCTCTGTAGCATCCCAATGGCAGGTCTAGTGAATGGTCCTGTCCTGTGGTAACTTTCAGAATGATTCTTCCAGTTTCCACACTTGCCAGACTTCACAGTGACCAGTTCCTTGTCACGTGCATTGCTTTAAAGACTGTAAACTGGGCTAGACAAACCCAGAGGAACAAGCCAACATTTTCCTGGTGATCTTAACAATAACCTAAACTTTCACAGTTTCCCTAAGAGTTGAAAAAAGAGAAAAAGTATGTATGTGTGTGTATGTGTGCACATGTGTATACAACGGACATGACATGAAGCAAAGGGGACAGGGAGGAGCTAGATGATAGAAGGACCAAGGCCTCAAGAACTCCACTCAGAAACAGGGTAAAACCTGAAGTTTGCGCACACACACCATCACTAGTACCACAGACTTCATCTGACCTATTTCTACAGCTTCCCCTGCCACACTTGTATCTATATCCATCCCACACCGTCTGTTTCACATATACACAACTCTGCAAAAATCCCAGCCTCTGCAGGGCTATCATGGCTGTTCTAAGGGGTCTAAAATCTTTTCTGTGTCAGATCATTTCTGGCGATCAAACGCCAGCTTCAGCTGGGCCAGCAGAGGCTGCCAAGTCAGGTGGGGCCAGAGCGTAGATCCTCAGGGGACAGGGACTGCATCAGCCATTGCCTTCCCTATCCTGGGTACACACCTCCAAATACATACACACTAGATTTTCCTTCTTGCACCCAGGTACATCCTACACTCAGCAAGAAAACCATTAGGAGCTTATTAAAGACAAGTTGGGGGCGCCTGGGTGGCTCAGTTGGTTAAGCGACTGCCTTCGGCTCAGGTCATGATCCTGGAGTCCCGGGATCTAGTCCCGCATCGGGCTCCCTGCTCAGCAGGGAGTCTGCTTCTCCCTCTGACCCTCCCCCCTCTCATGTGCTCTCTCTCATTCTGTCTCTCTCAAATAAATAAATAAAAAATAAAATCTTTAAAGACAAGTTGGACCGAAAAACTGTCCATCTTCTCTGGTGCCACCGCAGTGCTAAGTGAAGAGAAGACCTGGAAAATGCACCAAACAGTTGTGGTTACAGTTGTGGGCAGTGAGGGGGAGCTGATACTCTCTCAGTTATGGTAGGTTTTTACCCCAGGCCCATCTAGCTCTATGTAACCCACAGGTGCTCCTAAATATTTGGTCAACAAAGAAGTTCCATGACCTGTGGGACATCACCTGGAACTTGTGAAAAATGCAGAATCCCAAGCCCCAGACTATAGACTATAGAATCAGCACTTGAACAAAACCCAGGTGATTCACATAATATCTAAGCTTGAGAAGCTCTGTTCTGGACTCCAGAGGAGGAGTCATCAATGCTGGTTGCACATTAAAATCACCTGGAGAGATTGTTAACTGGACCAAAAGATGGGCCCCACCATTAGATTTTGATTTACTTTGTCTGGGTAAGGCTGCCAGATTTAGCAAATAAAAATACAGAATTCTCAGTTAAATTTTGATTTTTAGATAAACAAGAAAAGGGTTTTTTTGTTTGTTTTTTACTGCAAATACATCCTATGCAGTATTTGGGACATACTTACATTAAGAAATTTTTCGTATTTGGGAGCCTGGGTGGCTCAGTTGGTTAAGCGACTGCCTTCAGCTCAGGTCAGGATCCCGGAGTCCCGGGATCGAGTCCCGCATCGGGCTCCCTGCTCATCGAGGAGCCTGCTTCTCCCTCTGACTCTCCCCCCTCTCATGTACTCTCTCTCTCTCTCTCTCATTCTCGCTCTCTCAAATAAATAATCTTTAAAAAAAAAAAGAAATTTTTCGTATTTACCTGAAACTTAAATCTTATTGACATCCTATATTTCATCTGGTAACCCAATCCCCAGGTGATGCTAATGTACATTTGGGGTTGGGAACCTCTGCCATAAAGAAAGCCTAGTTCTTCTATGCAAATGCTTGTCCTGGAATTTTCTGAATGGTCCTGATGTCAAATATTCTCTCCCATGGTGGTCATGGATCACACTTTTGGAAAAGAGGCCTTTCTCATCATGACGCTGAGCCACCATTAGGCCTGTTAATGTCCAGTAATGCTAGTGAATGGAGAAATCGAGTTGCCAGGTGACCTATATATATACAGGGTACAGCCTGTATTTAATGGTTTTGTCCTGTGTCATATATTGGTTTTATCAAGATCCCTTAAATGTCCTGTATTCACCTGTTTTTTTTTTTTACTATATTACAAAAATTTGGCAGTCAAAGTAATTTTTCAAACTTAATTGGGTGTCCTACATTTTTATTTGCGAGGTCTGGCAACTCTATGGAGGAAGTACTCTGCTAAAATCCTGGGGATTGTATCCTGAGAAATTTGTCATCCCAGATTCAGTACTTGTCTCAACCTCTGTTGAAGCTTTTTACTTCAGACCTCTGAACTTCAGCAGGTCAAGTCTGCTGAAAAAAATGTGGCTACTCCACAAGCCAAGAATTTCAGTTCATTCTTCGCTGTTCCTGTTATTTAAGTTGAATTTAATAGTTTGGCACTTACCTCACTCATATATCACACATGGGATAAATTAATATTGACAGACATTTGTTGCTAATAAAATGATCCCAAACTTCTTGGTATTTTTTTTCTTGCAGTATTTTGAAAAAGCTAAAATTAAGACAAGCAGTGGCTATAAAAACAGGGAACTGGGGCCCACAGACAAGCTGGGATGGACATGAAGTGACTCTAAATACACGGCTGGCTCCCATACGGATCCCAGGGTTGTTGATGCTCCAGGAGAGATGGGTAAGTTGATGGAGCTCAAATGTGCTCAGCCAAATAACACAAACATTGTGGGAAACCCTCTGGGAGAGTCTGGACTGGGACCCAGCTGGCTAGGGGTGGTGGGGTATGGGGGGAATGGTGACAATGACCTTATGCTAGAGAGAACATGGGGCACAGCTGAAGCACCATCCAGCCTCTAGAAGAGAGCTGTTGTATGTGTCATTTTCTCTCCCTCGCCTTCCCTGGCATGATTTCTACCCCCGTCCTCACTGCAGGACAGGAAACAGCAGGTACAAAGTCTGAATTTGCAAGCTGAAGGTTCATGTTGGAAAATTATCCCCGTAGGCATCAAGAAAGACTGAAGAGATGGCAAGATTAAGAGAACAATTAAAAGCTAAGTAAACATGGGAAACGTGGAAGGCAAACATGGAAGCATCACATCTTTCTAACAGGAATTTCAATGAGAAGAAACAGGGAAGGAAATAGTAGATAAAGCAGACAACAAACAAGCATATGAACAGAAGATTTCAGTAACATGAATAAGAAGTGCTAATACATATTCATATAAGTTCAACACTGTACATAGTCTATAATATAAGCACTAACATACATACATTTATACCTTCATTCCCTATAAACAAAATTCATATCCTTTCATATGAAACTTCACAAAAATTGGACATATTCTTCGCTGCAAAAAAAAAAAAACCATATTCAAGACATTTCAAGGCATCAGCATCATGCAGACTAACTTCTTTGACCCAACGCAGTAAAAGGCAAAATCCATAAAATGACAGTTTTTAAAAAATTCCATGTGTCTGGAAACTAAAAAAAGATACTACTGACTTCTGGTGAAGACAGCAGAGCAGGAGGATCCCAAGTTCACCCGTATCTACAGACACAACTAAATAACACCCACATCAGTGTAAATAACCCACAAAGAACCTGAAGACTGGCAGAATAGAGTCTCCACAGCTAAATGTAGAGAAAAGGCCACACTGAAGAGGGTAGGAAGGGTGAAGATGCGGTTGGGTGCTAAAGGGACCTGCAGGACCACTGGTGGGAGGGAGGAATACCAGCAGCAGTGCGAGAGGAGAGAAACAGACCCTCACACCAGGCACCCACACGGGGAACCCCAGTGGGGAAGCTGAAGTCCCATAACATCTGGCTTTGAAAACCAGAGGGGCATAATTTTGTGAGTTCTTACAATCAGCAGGGATTAACACATGGAACTTAAAAAATCAGCAGGCCGGGCTCTGGGAGAGCTGGAGGGCAATGGGAAACTGAATCTCCACCCTTAAAGAGACAGCACAACAAACAGCCTGTGGAGATACAGCATAGAAGAAGCAATCTGAAAAACCCCTGGAATAAATGAATGGGAGATTTGTTTACTAATCTCAAGGTGCATGCTGGAGGGACAGGGATCCTTGGGAGACTTGTCCAGCAACAAAGGAGCTGGGGGGCACCATTCCCCCTTCCACCACCATAGATCCCCTCCAACCCAGCCATCCCAGGTCCCACCAGCTGCAGGTCCCCTCCTGCAGTAGACCTGTGTGAGCCTTGCTGGCACTGTGACCCCTACCCCCACATTCTCCTATGAACCTGCCCCCCTTCAATACACCCTTAGCTGGAGCCCATCCAAAGTGGTGTCACAAGCCTGCAGTGTATAAGCAGACCTGAGAGGGGCCAGGACCACTCCAAAATGACTCCTACCCTGGGAAGAGGGGAAGGGAACCACACACACTAGTCAGACTGCAGCCCCAGCAGTGGGCTGGGGGTGGACATCCTGTCTGACTGCAGGCCCCGCCCAGCAACAAAAGCTTCTCAGGGCACAACACAGGGAAAGGGTGCTGTAGTTCAGTGCTACTGCATCTCTGGCAAATGCCTCGTCTGTCACAACTCAAGCCCAAGGTGTCCCCAAACTGGCCCAATAACAACACAGGGACCAAACCCTGTCCACAGCAGGCAGAGAGAGCCACTGCTGATGACTGAAGGAAAAAGCAGTTCAGCCACAATAGTAGGGCCCAGCAACACACATAGGAGACACTCCTGAAGTTCCAGGTTCTGGTGAACAAGGCACATTGCACTGCAAGACACTATGGGACCTCGTCCTCATAAGAGCCCTACTTTCAAAAGCAGGAGATATAAATGACTTTCCTAACAGACACAGAGAATTAGACAAAATGAGACACAGGAATATGTCCCAAATGAAAGAACAGGACAAAATCATAGCAAGAGACCTAAATGAAACAAAGATAAGTAATATGCCTGATAGAGAATTTAAAGTAATGGTCATAAAGATACTCAGTGTACTTGAAAAAAACTGGAGGAAGTCAGTGAGACCCTTAACAATGAGATAGGAAACATAAAAAAGAACCAATCAGAGATGAATAATTCAATAAATGAAATTAAAAATACACTAGATGGAATAAACAGTAGACTAGAGGAAACAGAAGAAAGGATCAGCAACCAGGAAGACAGAGTCATGGAAAGCAATCAAGCCGAATAGGAGAAAAAATCGTGATTAAAAAATGAAAATACACTTAAGGAACTCAATGACACCATCAAGTGTAATAACATTCATATTATAGGGATCCCAGAAGGAGATGAGAGAGAAAAGGGGGCAGAAAATTTATTTGAAGAAATAATAGCTGGAAACCTCCTGAATCTGGGGAAGGAAATAGAAATCCAGATCCAGGAGGCACAGAGAGCCCCAAACAAAATCAACCCAAGGAGGTCCATACCAAGATACATAGTAATTAAAATGGCAAAAAGTGATGATAATGAGAGAATTTTAAGAGCAGCAAGAGAAAAGAAAACAGTTACATATAAGGGAAACCCCAGAAGACTATTGACTTATTTTTTCGATTGAAATTTTGCAGGCCAGAAGGGAGTGGCATGATATATTCAAAGTGCTGAAAGGAAAAAAACCTGCAGCCAAGAATAGAAAGAGAGATAAAGAGTTACCCAGACAAACAAAAGTTAAAGGAATTCCTCACCACTAATCCAGCCCTACAAAAAATGTTAAGGGGGACTCTTTGAGCTGAAAGAAAAGACCTTAATAAGTAGGAGTAAGAAAAGTAGGAATCACAAAAGCAGTAAAATTAGGTATATCTATAAAAATCAGTCAAGGGATTCACAAAATAAAAGGATGTAAAGTATGACACTGTATACCTAAAATGTGGGGGAGAGAGGAATAAAGAATGTGTTCAAACCTAAGAGACCACCAACTTAATATAGACAGCTATATACAGAAGATGTTATATACAAACCTAATGGTAACCACAAATCAAAAACCAGTAATAGATATGCAAAAAATAAAAAGCAAGGAATCCAGGTTATCACTAAAGAAAGCCAGCAAATCGTGAGGGAATGAAAGAAGAAACAGAGAACTATAAAAACAACCATAAAACAAGTAACAAAATAGCAATAAGTACATACCTATCAATAATTACTTTGAATGTAAATGGACTAAATGCTCCAATCAAAAGACATAGGGTGACAGAATGGATAAAAAAGCAAGATCCATCTATATGCTGCCTACAAGAGACTCATTTCAGAACTAAAGACACATACAGATTGAGAATGCAGTGATGCAAAAGCATTTATCATGCAAATGAAAGTGAAAACAAAGCCAAGGTAGTAATACTTATATTGGACAAAATAGGCTTTAAAACAAAGACTAAAACAAGAGACAAAAAAGGACACTATATAATCATAGAGGGAACAATCTAACAAGAAGATATGATAATTGTAAATATTTATGCACCCAACATGGAAGCATCCAAATATACAAAGCAGCAAATGACAAACATAAGGAAAGTAATGGATAGTAATACAATAATAGTAGGGGACTTCAACACCTCACTTACATCAATGCATAGATCATTCAAACAGAAAATCAGTAAGGAAACAGTGGCTTTGAATGACACATTGGACTAGATGGATCTAACAGATATATTCAAATCATTCCATCCTATAACAGCAAAATACACATTCTTTTCAAGTGCACATGGAAAATTTTTTTTTTTTTTTTTTTTGGTAAAGATTTATTTATTAGAGAAAGAAAGTGAGTGGGAGGAGGGGCAGAGGGAGAAAGAGAGAATCTCAAGCAGACTCCCCACTGAGCACGGAGTCTGAGGTGGGGCTCAATCCCAGGACCCTGAGACCATGACCTGAGACGAAATCAAGAGTCAGATGCTTAACCAACTGAGCCACCCAGGCGCCCCTGAAACATTCTTCAGAACAGATCAAATATTAGGCCACAAAACAAGCTGAAACAAATTCAAAAAGACAGAAGTCATGCCATTCATCTTTTCTGACCACTATGCAATGAAAATAGAAATCAACCGCAAGAAAAAATCTTTCAGACCACAAATACATGCAGGTTAAATAACATGGTACTAAACAATGAATGGGTCAACCAAGAAATCAAAGGGGAAATAAAAAAAATACATGGAGACAAATGAAAATGAAAACACAATGGTCCAAAAATCTCTCAGATGCAGCCAAAGCTGTTCTAAGAGGGAAGTTTATAGCAGTACAGGCATACCTCCAGAAGCAAGAAAAATCTCAAACAACTTAACCTTACACTTAAAGCAGCAAGAAAAAGAAGAACAAAACTCAAAACCAGTGGAAGAAAGAAAATAATAAAGATCAGAGCAGAAATAAATGAAATAGAAACTAAAAAAAAACAAAAAAACAAAAAAAAACAATATAACAGATCAATGGAACCAGGAGCTGGTTCTTTGAAAATATCAACAAAACTGATAAACCTTTAGCCATACTCATAAAAAGAGAGAGAGAGAAAGAGAGGACACAAATAAACAAAATCACAAGTGAAAGAAAAGAAATAACAACTGACACCACAGAAATATAAAGGATTATAAGAGAATACTATGAAAAATTATATGCCAACAAATTTCCAACCTAGAAGAAAAGGATAATTTCCTAGAAACATATAACTTCCCAAAACTGAATCAGGAAGAAACAGGAAATTTGAACAGACTGAAATTGAATCAGTAATCAAAATACTCCCAACAAATTTGAACAGACAGCAATGAAATTGAATCAGTAATCAAGAAACTCCCAAAAAACAAAAGTCTAGGACCAGACAACTTCACAGGTGAATTCTACCAAACGTTTAAAGAAGAGTTAATACCTGGGGCACCTAGGTGACCCGGCTCAGTTGGTTAAGTGTCCCACTCTTGGTTTCGGCTCAGGTTATGATCTCAGGGGCCTGGGACTAAGCTCCGCATCAGGCTCCCCACTCAGCTGCTTGAGATTCTCTCTCCCTCTCTCTCTGGCCCTCTCCCCCTTGCATGCACTCTCTCTCTAAAGTAAATAAGTCTTTAAAAAAAAAAGAAGAGTCAATACCTATTCTTCTCAAACTACTCCAAAAAATAGAAAAGGAAGGAAAGCTTCCAAATTCATTCTGAGGCCAGCATCACTCTGATACCAAAACCAGAAAAAGTACGAAAAAAGAGAACTATAGGCCAATATCTCTGATGAACATAAACACAAAAATCCTCAACAAAATATTAGCAAAATGAATCTCACAACACCTTGGAGAGAAGGCAAAATTACTTCTAGAAGTAGTAGCAAGCTGACCCAGAGGGCACAATGTTCTTTAAATTCCCCTTTTCCAGGCACCACCCCTTTCCTCTCATGCTGTCCATAATTTGGTTGGGGGTAACTCACATTTCCATGGCTCTCTGGGGGTCACAGCTAGGTGGGGAAC
This sequence comes from Neomonachus schauinslandi, assembly GCF_002201575.2. Taxonomy (NCBI): domain Eukaryota; kingdom Metazoa; phylum Chordata; class Mammalia; order Carnivora; family Phocidae; genus Neomonachus; species Neomonachus schauinslandi. Next base: position 121,143,620 of record NC_058409.1, read on the forward strand.
AGCAACAGCAGGGCCGATTCCAGTTCTCACAGAACTGTTAGCCTTGCTTTCCTTTGCTGAGAAGCAGCAAACCTCATGGTTAAGAGCACAGACTTGGGGGAGAGAGATGTGCCCAGATGCCAATTCTGGCTTTGCAGGTTACAAGCTTGGACAAACCAGTTAACTGAGCCTCTTCCTCCCTGTTTTTAAAAGGAGTCAATCATATTGACCTCACTGAAGCTTTCAGAATTGAAAGTAGATAACTTGCAAAGACCTAAGTAGTTTGCTTCACACACTTCTCATACTCAGTAATTGTAACACTGCTGTCATTAATTATTATCTTTAATAGCACACCCCAAGTCAGGTCCCTACACTCTGACGAGGGGAGAGTCCTGCTTTCCTTGTGCACAATTCCTGGGCCTATTTATAGCCTCAGATCCATTCTGCAGCATTCTTCTCTGCTCTGCTCTCTATCATGGGTAGGGGATGGGGTGGGGAAGGGCAAAGGGAACCAGCAGAACTCCTGCAGAATGCCTTTCCCCAGGCTCTCAGACAGGTGACTTCTGGCTGTGTTCTGTTAGTGGTGGGGTGGCACCTGGGGAAAGTCAGGGTATCTCCCCTCTTCCTGCTCAGCCTCAGGTGGCATTTCTTGCAGATGCCGCGTCTCCTCTGTGGCTCCACCTCCTGCCTGATAATCCCCAGCCTCCATGGAGTGATACTGAACCCTAGGCTTTTGTAACATTGTTTCTTTCCTTTGCTCCTATCATTTAGGGAGTTGCCGTGGGTTTTCAGCTCTTTCTCATCTTTGGGTTACTTCTATGTTTAGTTTCCCCAATTCTCCACCCCTTTGTAACTGTTCCCTAAATTCATTTCTATTTCTCTCTGTGATGATATCTGAAGTGGTTTCCATATTCCTGGCTAGAATCTGACAGATACTCATGTCCTTTCATTAACATTTGCTCTCTTATTTGGGATGGCTCTGAATTTTCCATTCCTTCTTGACTGTACTTGGAGAAACAAACAACAACAAAACCAACCTAGCTCCTGTGGAAAGACCTCAATGCATTTATTTTAAGCTTTCCTTTAGTTCTGCCCCAGCTAAAAATAATGGGCTTTCCCCTGCCCCTAGCTGTGACCTAAACGAGGGCCAATCTTGGAACAAGTAGAGAGACTAGCAGGAATATCTATACTTAATACTGGAACAGTTTCTAGGTAGAGAAAGTATGACTTCTCAAAATGGAAAAGGCCTTCTTTGCATTTAAAACTCTAGGTTCCTGATTTCAACTTACCACAGAGCTATAATAATCAAAACAGTGGTAATGACATAAGGATAGATACGTAGATCAACAGAATGGGATCAACAGCTAACAGCCTAGAAATAAACCTTCACATTTTTGGTCAGTTAGTTTTCAACTGTGCCAAGTACATCCACTGGGGAAAAGACTGTCTTTTCAAACAACAGGTACTAGGAAAACTGAATACCCACATGCACAAGAACCCTCAGACCATATGCAAAAGTTAACTCAAAATGAGTCTAAGACCTGAATTTAAGAGCTAAAACTACAAAACTCTCAGAGGAAACACAGGAAAACCTCTCTGACTTTTGGATCGGACAATGTTTTCTTAAATGTGACACCAAGGCACAGGCAACAAGAACAAAATAAATTGGACTTCATTAAAATTAAAAACTTTTGTACATCAGATGACACTGTTATTTTAAAAAGTGAAAATATACCCCACAGAATGGAAGAAAATATTTTCACAGCACCATTTATTGAAGAGACTGTCTTTTTTCCATTGCATATTTTTTCCTGCTTTCTCGAAGATTATTTGACCATAGAGTTGAGGGTCCATATCTGGGTTCTCTATTCTGTTCCATTGGTCTATATGTCTGTTTTTGTGCCAGTACCATGCTGTCTTGGTGATCACTGCTTTGTAATATAGCTTGAAATCGGGCAACGTGATGCCCCCAGCTTTGTTTTTCTTTTTCAACATTTCCTTGGCTATTAGGGGTCTTTTCTGATTCCATACAAATTTTAGGATTGTTTGTTTTAGCACTTTGAAAAATGTCATTGGAATTTTGATCGGGATGCCGTTGAAGGTATAGATTGCTCTGGGCAGCATAGACATTTTAACAATGTTTATCCTTCCGATCCATGAGCATGGAATGTTTTTCCATCTTTTTGTGTCTTCTTCAATTTCTTTCATGAGTGTTCTGTAGTTCCTAGAGTATAGATCCCTCACCTCTTTGGTTAGGTTTATTCTGAGGTATCTTACGGTTTTTGGTGTTATTGTACATGGAATCGTTTCTCTAATTTCTCTTTCTACAGTTGCACTGATAGTGTATAAGAAAGCAACTGATTTCTGGGCATTGATTTTGTATCCTGCCACATTACTGAATTGCTGTAAGAGTTCTAATAATTTGGGGGTGGACTCTTTTGGGTTTTCCACATAAAGTATCATGTCACCTGCGAAGAGAGAGTTTAACTTCTTCTTTGCCAATTTGAATACCTTTTATTTCTTTTTGCTGTCTGATTGCTGTTGCTAGGACTTCTAGTACTACGTTGAAAAACAGTGGCAAGAGTGGGCATCCTTGACGTGTTCCTGATCTTAAGGGAAAGGCTCTGAGCTTTTCCCCATTGAGGATGATATTCACTGTGGGATTTTCATAGATGGATTTTATGAACTTGAGGAATGTTCCCTCTATGCCTATACTCTGAAGAGTTTTAATCAGGAAAGGATGCTGTATTTTGTCAAATGCTTTTTCTGCATCAGCTGAGAGGATCATATGGTTCTTCTCTCTCCTCTTATTAATGTGTTCTATCACATTGATTGATTTGCGAATGTTGAACCACCCTTGCATCCCAGGGATAAATCCCACTTGGTCATGGTGGATGATCCTTTTAATGTATTGTTGGATCCTATTAGCTAGGATTTTGTTGAGATTTTTGGAATCCATATTCATCAGGGATATTGGTCTGAAATTCTCCTTTTTGATGGGGTCTTTGCCTGGTTTGGGAATCAAGGTAATGTGGCCTCACAGAATGAGTCTGAAAGCTTTCCTTCTATTTCTATTTTTTTGAAACAGCTTCAGGAGAATAGGTATTATTTCTTCTTTGAATGTTTGGTAGAATTTCCCAGGGAATCCATCAGGCCCCGGACTCTTGTTTTTTGGGAGGTTTTTGATCACTGCTTCAATCCCGTTACTGGTTATTGGCCTATTCAGGTTGTCAATTTCTTCCTGTTTCAGTCTTGGCAGTTTATAGGTTTCCAGGAAGGCATCCATTTCTTCCAGGTTGCTTACTTTATTGGCATATAGTTGTTGATAATAATTTCTAATAACTGTTTCTATTTCCTTGGTGTTAGTCATGATCTCTCCCATTTCATTCATAATTTTATTAATTTGGGTCCTTTCTCTTTTCTTTTGGATAAGTCTGGCCAGTGGTTTATCGATCTTAATAATTCTTTCAAAGAACCAGCTTCTAGTTTCGTTGATCTGATCTACTGTGTTTCTGGTTTCCAATTCATTCATCTCTGCTCTAATCTTAATTATTTCTCTTCTAATGGGTGGCTTAGGAATCGTTTGTTGCTTTTTCTCTAGTTCTTTAAGGTGTAAAGTTAGTTGGTGAATTCAGGATTGAACAGCTATATACAGAAGAATGAAACTTGACCATTCTCTAACACCATACACAAAGATAAACTCAAAATGGATGAAAGACCTCAATGTGAGACAGGAATCCATCAAAATCCTAGAGGAGAATATAGACAGTAACCTCTTTGACATCGGCCACAGCAACTTCTTTTAGGATACATCTCCAAAGGCTAGTGAAGCAAAAGCAAAAAGGAACTTTTGGACTTCATCAAGATAAAAGGCTTCTGCACAGCAAAGGAAACATTCAACAAAACAAAGAGGCAACCCATGGAATGGGAGAAAATATTTGCAAATGACACTACAGACAAAGCTTTGATTTCCAACATCTATAAAGAACTTCTCAAACTCAACGCTGAAAAACAAATAATCAAGTCAAAAAATGGGCAAAAGACATGAACAGACACTTCTCTAAAGAAGACATACAAATGGCTAACAGACACATGAAAAAATGTTCATCATCATTAGCCATCAGGGAAATTCAAATCAAAACCACACTGAGATACCACCTTACACCAGTTAGAATGGCAAAAATGGACAGGGAAAGAAATAACAAATGTTGGAGAGGTTGTGGAGAAAGGGGAACCCTCTTACACTGTTGTTGGGAATGCAAGCTGGTACAGCCACTTTGGAAAACAGTGTGGAGGTGCCTCAAAAATTTAAAAATAGAGCTACCCTATGACCCAGCAATTGCACTACTGGGTATTTACCCAAAAGACACAGATGTAGTGAAAAGAAGGGCCATATGCACTTCAATGTTCATAGCAGCAATGTCCACAATAGCCAAACTGTGGAAAGAGCTGAGATGCCCTTCAACAGATGAATGGATAAAGAAGATGTGGTCCATATATACAATGGAATATTACTCAGCCATTAGAAAGGATGAATACCCAACTTTTACATCAACATGGATGGGACTGGAGGAGATTATGCTAAGTGAAATAAGTCAAGGAGAGAAAGTCAATTATCATATGGTTTCACTTATTTATGGAACATAAGGAATAGCATGGAGGACATTAGGAGAAGGAAGGGAAAAATGAAGGGGGGGAATCGGAGGGGAAAATGAACCATGAGAGACTATGGACTCTGAGAAACAAACTGAGTGTTTTAGAGGGGAAGGGGGGTGAGGAGATGGGATAGCCTAGTGATGGGTATTAAGGAGGGCCTGTAAGAGGGAGGAGCAAGATGGCAGAGGAGTAGGAGACCTAAATTTCGTCTGGTCCCAGGAATTCATCTAGATAGCTATCAAACCATTCTGAACACCATGAACTCAACAGGAGATCAAAGAAAAGAATAGCAGCAACTCTCTGAACAGAAAAGCAACCACTTTCTGGAAGGTAGGACGTGCGGAGAAGTAAATCTGAGGCAATATTTGGGAAAACAGACCGCGGGGGGAGGGAGCCTCCATCAGCTGGCTACCGGCAAGTGACAGAGCAGAGGAGCACAAAATGGAACTTGTAGAAGTCTGCTCTGCTGAGGGATGTTGCTCCAGGCTAAGCCGGGGGTAGAACCCTCACTGGGACAGTGTGGTCTCGGGACCACAGAAAGACCAGGGGTGCCTGAGTGCGGCAGAGCTCCCAGGTATTGGAGCAGGGAAGCCGGCTATAGAGACAGAGCCGAGGAGTGGGCTCTCAGCTTGGGGTTGCCATAAACCATGATCCACGGCACAGTCAGGCCACTGCTCTTCCAGCAGGGACCCAACAAGCAGCAGATCCAGGGAGACTCTCCTTCCTCCCCCGGGAGGAGTGGTGTGGGAGCGCACCGCAGGGATCTGCTGGGTTTGGAGCCTCCACACGGGGTCGTGTGCCAGAGATAGAAATGCTCGGTCATAGGCCAGGTGAGCACGGAGTATGGCCAGAGACCAGGGAGACGGGAGTGATTGACTGCTTTTCTCTGGGGGCTCACTGAGGAGTGGGGCCCTGAGTCCTCGGCTCCTCCAGGGCAGAGATTGGGAGGCCGCCATTTTCACTCCCATCCTCCAAAGCTGTACAGAAAGCTTGCAGGGAACCAAAGCTCCCTAGAGCAAACCCAAGCAGATTACTTAGCCCAGCCCCGAGCAAGGGCAGGGCAATTCTGCCTCCCGCAAAGACATTTGAGAACCACTGCAACAGGTCCCTCCCCCAGAAGATCAGCAAGAACAGCCAGCCAAGACCAAGTTTACCAATCAATGAGAAAGGCAGAACTCCAGCACTAGGGGAATAATGCACATAGAATTCATGGCTTTTTTCCTGATGATTCTTTAGTCTTTCAAAGTTAATTTTTAAAATTTTTTTCTTTTTCTATTTTTTAATTTTTCTTTTTCCCTTTTTCAATCAACATCTTATCAATACCTTTTTAGAAAATCTTTTTTATTTTTCATTTTTAGAGTCATATTCTATCCCTTCGTTGTAGTTAACCTTATTTCTGGTATATATATGTTGTTCTCTCTATAAAATTTTGGGATACAGATTCTTCTAACAGACCAAAATATACCCTAAATCTCTAGTGTATGGCTTTGTTCTAGTCTCCTGCCTGATCACATTCTCTCCCTTTTTTTTTTAAATTTCTCTTCTTTCCTTTTTCAACCAACTTCTTATCTTATCAATTCCTTTTATAAAATCTTTTATAATGTTCATCTTTACAGTCATATTCCATCCCTTCATCATATTTACCCTTATTTATGTACATATATAAGTTCTTCTTTCTTTAAAATTTTGGGAGGTAGTTTCTTCTAACAGACAAAAATATGCCCAAATTGGCCCTAGTGTGTGGCACTGATCTATTCACCAGCCTGATCATATTTGATCATATTCTTTTTTTGTTTGTTTTTTTTTCTTCTTTTTTCTCTTTTTCTTTTCTCTTTTTTTCTTTTTTCTTTCTTTCCCTTTCTTTTCCCCCAATTTCAGATCTCTTCTGATTTCTTTAGTGTATATTTTTCTGGGGTCATTGTTACCGAGTTACCATTTTGTTCTCTCATTCATCTATTCTGCTCTGGACAAAATGACAAGACGGGAAAACTCACCTCAAAAAAAGAACAAGAGGCAGTACTGACTGCCAGGGACCTAATCAATACGGACATTAGTATGATGTCAGAACTAGAGTTCAGAATGACGATTAGAAAGATACAGCTGGGCTTGAAAAAAGTGTGGAAGATACTAGAGAAACCCTTTCTGGAGAAATAAAAGAACTAAAATCTAACCAGGTCGAAATCAAAAAGGCTATTAATGATGTGCAATCAAAAATGGAGAATCTAACTGCTAGGATAAATGAGGCAGAAGAAAGAATTAGTGATATAGAAGACCAAATGATGGAGAATAAGGAAGCTGAGAAAAAGAGAGATAAACAGCTACTGGATCACGAGGGCAGAATTCAAGAGATAAGTGATACCATAACATGAAACAATATTAGAATAATTGGGATCCCAGAAGAAAAAGAAAGAGAGAGAGGGGCAGAAGGTATATTGGAGCAAATTACAGTAGAGAACATCCCTAATTTGGGGAAGGAAACAGGCATCAAAACCCAGGAGGCACAGAGAACCCCCTCAAAATCAATAAAAATAGGTCAACACCCCAACATCTAATAGTAAAACTTACAAGTCTCAGAGACAAAGAGAAAATCCTGAAAGCAGCTTGGGACAAGAGGTCTGTAAACTACAATGGTAGAAACATTAGATTGGCAACAGACCTATCCACAGAGACCTGGCAGGCCAGAAAGGACTGGCATGATATATTCAGAGCACTAAATGAGAAAAATATGCAGCCAAGAATACTATATCTAGCTAGGCTGTCATTGAAAATAGAAGGAGAGATAAAAAACTACCAGGACAAACGAAAACTGAAAGAATTTGCAAACACAAAACCAGCCCTACAAGAAATATTGAAACGGGTCCTCTAAGCAAAGAAAAAGCCTAAAAGTAACATAGACAAGAAAGGAAAACAGACAATATACAGTAACAGTCACCTTACAGGCAATACAATGGCACTAAATTCATATCTTTCAGTAGTTACCCTGAATGTAAATGGGCTAATTGCCATAATCAAAAGACACAGGGTATCAGATTGGATAAAAAAAAAAGACCCATCAATATGCTGTCTGCAAGAGACTCATTTTAGACACCTCCAGATTTAAAGTGAGGGGGTGGAAAACCATTTACCATGCTAATGGACACCCAAAGAAAGCTGGGGTGGCAATCCTTCTATCAGACAAATTAGATTTTAACCAAAGACTATAATAAGAGATGAGGAAGGACACTACATCATACTTAGAGGGTCTATCCAACAAGAAGATCTAACGATTGTAAATATCTATGCCCCTAACATGGGAGCAGCCAATTATATAAGCCAATTAATAACAAAAGCAAAGAAACACATCGACAACAATACAATAATAGTAGGGGACTTAAACACCCCCCTCACTGAAATGGACAGATCATCTAAGCAAAACATCAACAAGGAAATAAAGACTTTAAATGACACACTGGACCAAATGGACTTCACAGACATATTCAGAACATTCCATCCCAAACCAACGGAATACACATTCTTCTCTAGTGCCCATGGAACATTCTCCAGAATAGATCACATCCTAGGTCACAAATCAGGTCTCAACTGGTATCAAAAGACTGGGATCATCCCTGCATATTTTTGGACCACAATGCTTTGAAACTAGAACTCAATCACAAGAGGAAAGTCAGAAAGAACTCAAATACATGGAGGCTAAAACCATCCTACTAAAGAATGAATGGGTCAACCAGGAAATTAAAGAAGAATTAAAAAAAATTCATGGAAACAAATGAAAATGAAAACACAACTGTTCAAAATCTTTGGGATGCAGCAAAGGCGGTCCTAAGAGGAAAGTATATAGCAATACAAGCCTTTCTCAAGGAACAAGAAAGGTCTCAAATATACAACCTAACCCTACATCTAAAGGAGCTGGAGAAAGAACAGCAAATAAAGCCTAAACCCAGCAAGAGAAGAGAAATAATAAAGATCAGAGCAGAAATCAATGAAATAGAAACCAGAAGAATAGTAGAACAGATCAACGAAATTAGGAGCTGGTTCTTTGAAACAATTAATAAGATTGATAACCCCCTGGCCAGACTTATGAAAAAGAGAAGAGAAAGGACCCAAATAAATAAAATCATGAATGAAAGAGGAGAGATCACAACCAATACCAAAGAAATGCAAACAATTATAAGAACATATTATGAGCAACTATACGCCAGCAAATTAGATAATCTCGAAGAAATGGATGCATTCCTAGAGATGTATAAACTACCAAAACTGAACCAGGAAGAAATAAAAAAACCTGAACAGTCCAAAACCACTAAGGAAATTGAAGCAGTCATCAAAAATCTCCCAAAAAACAAGAAACGAGGGCCAGATGGCTTCCCAGGGGAATTCTACCAAACATTTAAAGAAGAATTAATACCTATTCTTCTGAAACTGTTCCAAAAAATAGAAATGGAAGGAAAACTTCCAAACTCGTTTTATGAGGCCACTATTACCTTGGTCCCAAAACCAGACAAAGACCCCATCAAAAAGGAGAATTACAGATCAATATCCCTGATGAACATGGATGCAAAATTCTCACCAAAATACTAGCCAATAGGATCCAACAGTACATTAAAAGGATTATTCACCACGACCAAGTGGGATTTATCCCTGGGCTGCAAGGTTGGTCCAACATCCACAATTCAATCAATGTGATACAATACATTAATAAAAGAAAGAGCAAGAACCGTATTCTCCTCTCAATAGATGAAGAAAAAGCATTTGACAAAGTACAGCATCCTTTCTTGATTAAAACTCTTCAGAGTGTAGGGATAGAGGGTACATACGTCAAGATCATAAAAGCCATCTATGAAAAACCCACAGCGAATATCATTCTCAATGGGGAAAAACTGAGAGCTTTCCCCCTAAGGTCAGGAACATGGCAGGGATGTCCACTATCACCACTGCTATTCAACATAGTATTAGAAGTCCTAGCCACAGCAATCAGACAACAGAAAGAAATAAAAGGCATCCAAATCGGCAAAGAAGAAGTCAAGCTCTCACTCTTTGCAGACAATATGATACTTTATGTGGAAACCCCAAAGACTCCACCCCAAAACTGCTAGAACTCATACAGGAATTCAGTAAAGTAGCAGGATATAAAATCAATGCACAGAAATCAATTGCATTTATATACACCAACAACAAGACAGAAGAAAGAGAAATTAAGGAGTCGATCCCATTTACAAATGCACCCAAAACCATAAGATACCTAGGAATAAATCTAACCAAAGAGGCAAAGAATCTGTACTCAGAAAACTCTAGAATACTCATGAAAGAAATTGAGGAAGACACAAAGAAATGGAAAAACGTTCCATGCTCATGGATTGGAAGAACAAATATTGTGAAGATGTCAATGCTACCTAGAGCAATCTACATATTTAATGCAATCCCTATCAAAATACCATCAACTTTTTTCAAAGAAATGGAACAAATAATCCTAAAATTCATATGGAACCAGAAAACACCCTGAATAGCCAGAGGAATGTTGAAAAAGAAAAGCAAAGCTGATGGCATCACAATTCCGGACTTCCAGCTCTAATACAAAGTTGTCATCATCAAGACAGTATAGTACTGGCACAAAAACAGACACATAGATCAGTGAAACAGAATAGAGAGCCCAGAAATGGACCCTCAACTCTATGGTCAACTAATTTTCGACAAAGCAGGAAAGAATGTCCAGTGGAAAAAAGACAGTCTCTTCAACAAATGGTGTTGGGAAAATTGGACAGCCACATGCAGAAAAATGAAACTGAACCATTTCCTTACACCACACACAAAAATAGACTCAAAATGGATGAAAGACCTAAATGTGAGACAAGAATCCATCAAAATCCTAGAGGAGAACACAGGCAGCAACCTCTTTGACCTCAGCCACAGCAACTTCTTCCTAGAAACATAACCAAAGGTAAGGGAAGCAAGGGCAAAAATGAACTACTGGGACTTCATCAAGATAAAAAGTTTTGCACAGCAATAGAAACAGTCAACAAAACCAAAAGACAACCAACAGAATGGGAGATTTGCAAATGACATATCAGATCAAGGGCTAATATCCAAAATCTATAAAGAACTTATCAAACTCAACACCCAAAGAACAAAGAATCCAATCAAGAAATAGGCAGAAGACATGAACAGACATTTCTGCAAAGAAGACATCCAAATGGCCAACAGACACATGAAAAAGTGCTCAACATCGCTCAGCATCAGGGAAATCCAAATCAAAACCTCAATGAGATACCACCTCACAGCAGTCAGAATGGCTAAAATTAACAAGTCAGGAAACCACAGATGTTGGTGGGGATGCGGAGAAAGGGGAACCCTCCTACACTGTTGGTGGGAATGCAAGCTGCTGTAGCCACTCTGGAACACACTATGGAGGTTCCTCAAAAAGTTGAAAATAGAGCTACCGTACAACCCAGCAATTGTACTACTGGGTATTTACCCCAAATACCACTACATTTGTAGTGATCAGAAGGGGTATGTGCACCCCAAAGTTTATAGCAGCAATGTCCACAATAGCCAAACTATGGAAAGAGCCAAGATGTCTGTTGACAGATGAATGGATAAAGAAGATGTGGTATATATATATATATATATATATACACACACACACACAATAGAATATTATGCAGCCCTCAAAAAACCCTAAATCTTGCCATGTGCAACGATGTGGATGGAACTAGAGGGTATTATGTTAAATGAAATAAGTCAATCAGAGAAAGACATGTACTATATGATCTCAGTGATATGAGGAATTCTTAATCTCTGGAAACAAACTGAGGGTTGCTGGAGTGGTGGGGGTGGGAGGGACGGGGTGACTGGGTGATAGACGTTGGGGAGGGTATGTGCTATGGTGAGCGCTGTGAATTGTGTAAGACTGATGAATCACAGACCTGTACCTCTGAAACAAACAATACATTATATGTTAAAAAAAAAAAAAGATAGTAGGAAGGGAAAAATGAAGGTGGGGAAATCGGAGGGGGAGATGAACCATGAAAGACTATGGACTCTGAGAAACAAACTGAGGGTTCTAGAGGGGAGGGGGTTGGGGGATAGGTTAACCTGGTGATGGGTATTAAAGAGGGCACGTATTGAATGGAGCACTGGCTGTTACACTTAAACAATGAATCATGGAGCACTACATCAAAAACTAATAATGTAATGTATGGTGAGTAACATAGCATAATAAAATAAAATTTTAAAAAAATAGAAAAAAAAAGGAGGGCACGTACTGCATGGAGCACTGGGTATTATATGAAAACAATGAATCATGTGGATCACCACATCAAAAACTAATGATGTATTGTATGGTGACTAACATAACATAATAAAATTTAATTTAAAAAAAAAGAATGGGAGAAAATATTTGCATATCATATATTTGATAAAGGATTAATATCTAGAATATATAAAGAACTACAATCAACAAAAAGACAACTCGATTTAAAAATAGAAAAAGAACTTGAATAGACATTTTTCCAAAGAAGATACATAAATGGCAAATAAGTACATGAAAAAATGTTCAATATCATTAGTCATTAAGAAAATGTAAATCAAAACCATGATGATCTACCACTTCACAACTGCTAAGATGGCTATAATAAAAGACAGAAAATAAGTGTTGGTGAAGATGTGGAGAAATTAGAATACTTGTACATTGCTAGTGGGAATATAAAATGGTGTAGTCACTGTAGAAAACAGTCTGTTATTTCCTCAAAAAGTTGAATATAAAATTACCACATGATCCAGCAATTCCTCTCCTAGGTTTTTACCAAACGAACTGAAAAGAGAGACTCAAACAGATACTTGCATGCCAGTGTTCATAGCAACATTATTTACAACAGCCAAAAGTGAAAACAACCCATCTCCATCAACAGATAAATGCATAAACAAAATGTGGTATATATATATGCAATGGAATAATATTCAGTGATAAAAAGAAACAAAATTTTGATACATGCCACAATATGGATGAAGCTTGAAAACATTATGTTAAGTGAAAGGAGCCAGGCATAAAAGGCCAAGTAATGTATGATTCTACTTATATGAAATATCTAGAAAAAGAAAATTCAGAGAAACAGAATGTAAACTAGAGGTTACCAAAGGCTGGAGGGAAGGGAGAATGGCAAATTATTGCTTAAGAGGTACAGGGTTTCTGTTTAGGATGATCAAAAAATTTTAGAAATAGATATGGTGATGCATTGCCCAACATTGTGAATGTAATTAAGGCCAATGAATTATACACTTAAAAACGGTCAAATTGGAGTGCCTGGGTGGCTCAGTCAGTTAAGCGTCTGACTCTTGATTTCAGCTCAGGTCATGATCTCAGGGTCATGAGATCAAGCCCCATGTTGGGAAGTCTGCTTAAGATTCTCTCCCTCCCGACGATGGACTCTGAAAAACAAACACGGTTCTAGAGGGGAGGGGAGTGGGAGGATGGGTTAGCCTGGTGGTGGGTATTGAGGAGGGCACATTCTGCATGGAGCACTGGGTGTTATGCACAAACAATGAATCATGGAACACTTCATCTAAAACTAATGATGTAATGTATGGGGATTAACATAAGAATAAAAAAAAAAAGATTCTCTCTCTCCCTTTCTTCTGTGTCTCCCCCGCTCTCAAATAAATAAATCTTTTTAAAAAATGGTCAAATGGCACATTTTATGTTACATATATTTTATCACAATTTAAAAATGAGGTCTATTAGGCTGGTGGACTGGATGTGAAGTGAGATAAAAGTGATTTATATCAATTTCATGGTCGCCCATCCCTACAACCCCTGTAGGAGTCTCATAGGGTCAGCTCTCCACTCTCCTTCCCCAGGTAGATTTCTTGAGTCAAGTTTAAAATTGCAGATCTTTGTACACAGAGAGGGGGGTGCAGGCTTTGGGAAAGTTGTGATGTGTATGAAGAAGGAGTGGAGGCAATCAACAGGATGGAAGCATGTTGTTTTGGGGATAGAGAGGAAGAGGGTTTCAGTTGCTGCTGTGAGGGGAAATTTGGGGGATAAGGGCAAGATGTCTAAAGAGGTTATTAGGCACCCTTTAAGAAAACCTGTAACAAAGATGGATGTTATTCTTCAAGGAGGGCCAAAGCAGGATTTCTATTTCTTTGAATGCAATGCTATGTAAGTTCAGAGCAACAAGGAATGTTTGATTTTGTGCAATCTACGTGCACAACAGACAAATGGACATTTGTCCCCAGAAGGAGGCAACCCAGCCCCACCCCCATCTGTACCATTTTTAACCAATGAACTCAGGGCTTCGTATCTGTAAGCACTAGAGGCAAGACTGTGCTGCCAACAAAAATGTTCCTCCAGGAACATTCATGAAGCAAAACTCGTTTGTCAGACACCATTTTGCTCTCAGAGGTACACTTTGCAACATTAACATTCCAAGAATTCTAGCAGTTGCTTTCCAAATTTGCTCCAAACTCAGGTTTCTTCCTGATGGGTCCTTCCACCCCCAAACACACATTCATTCTTGATTCGGCCTTTGACTGGCCTTTCCCCAGGTCTGCGACGTTCTCCCACCTGGAATGTTCTCACTGTTCAGCTAAATCCCACACAGCCCTGAAACCCCTCACTCTTGAAGCCATCTCCAAGCTCCAAATCACAGTGACATCTCCTCACCCTGATCTCCTCTAGTCATTATTTTCTCTATATCACACTTTAGCCCTTAGCAATGTTAGGATTCCTATTCTTCTCTCATTGCTACCAGGACAGCTTGTAATTCCTGTGGTGTCTAAAGGGGGTAGCTCTTTTTATTTTATTTTATTATGTTATGTTAATCACCATACATTACATCATTAGTTTTTGATGTAGTGTTCCATGATTCATTGTTTGCTTATAACACCGAGTGCTCCATTCAATAGGTGCCTTCTTTAATACCCATCTCCAGGTTAACCCATCCCCCAACCTCCTCCCCTCTAGAACCCTCAGTTTGTTTCTCAGAGTCCATAGTCTTTCATGGTTCGTCTCCCCCTCCGATTTCCCCACCTTCATTTTTCCCTTCCCACTATCTTCTTTTTTTTTTTTTAACATATAATGTATTATTTGTTTCAGAGGTACAGGTCTGTGATTCATCAGTCTTACACAATTCACAGCGCTCACCATAGCACATACCCTCTCCAATGTCTATCACCCAGCCACCCCATCCCTCCCACCCCCCACCACTCCAGCAACCCTCAGTTTGTTTCCAGAGATTAAGAATTCCTCATATCACTGAGATCATATGATACATGTCTTACTCTGATTGACTTATTTCGCTTACCATAATACCCTCTAGTTCCATCCACATCATTGCACATGGCAAGATTTTGGGTTTTTTGAGGGCTGCATAATATTCCATTATATATATATATATTTATATATATATATATATATAAATACCACATCTTCTTTATCCATTCATCTGTCAACAGACATCTTGGCTCTTTCCATAGTTTGGCTATTGTGGACATTGCTGCTATATATACATTGGGGTGCACATACCCCTTCGGATCACTACATTTGTATCCTTGGGGTAAATACCCAGTAGTGCAATTGCTGGGTTGTACAGTAGCTCTATTTTCAACTTTTTGAGGAACCTCCATAGTGTGTTCCAGAGTGGCTGCACCAGCTTGCATTCCCATCAACAGTGTAGGAGGGTTCCTAAAGGGGGTATCTCTTGATCGGATGTTGGCCCCCAAATGTGGGGCAATGATCAGGTGGAAGCCGGTGGTGCGGGAGATGAAAGAATTCACCTGAGGCAAAACAAAGGAGATAGAAGTTTACTGAATGCACTGCAAGAAAGTGGGGGGCAGGACAGCAAAGGCATGAGGCAGTGGGTAGGGGCTGTTTTTAAAGGGGGAAGGTGAGCGGGTGCGGCAACATATAGAATTCTCCCTTTTTTTGGTAACTCTGCCTGGTTGTAAGTAGCCCATCAGTCAGTTAGGGCCTATGGGTTTTTGAAGGTGGGTTGCCTAATGGGGCTGTCTGTATTCAGCCAGGTGGTCACTGTGGGCCCTTTCTCATTCCACTGCTCAAGCCTGTTTGCCTAAAAGCAGCCTCCACGAGCCCCTTACAGATAAGGCCCATGACATACATTCACAGCACTTCTGAAACAGACCATAGCCTAGCACCATGCCAGGCATAGAAGAGGTAGTCGGCGAACTGGTTTCTTTGCTTTGAGTTGGTCCACATGGTCTTCCCTTTTCTTCATCTCTACCCACCCCCCCGCCCCCGCACCACTACCAGCACATATGTATTTTCTCTCTCCCGGTTCCTCATTTTTAATGGTATACTCCGAAGTCATGTCACATATTGAAGGTTACTTTGTAAAGTGATTTGCCGTGAAAGGTTTTATGAACTATGCCAAGACTATGAACTATGCCTGGAGGTTGCTTTCTGATAGCCAGTCCTTTTCCTTCCTTGTTAGCAGAGCCCCAGTTTCATCTAGGTAGCAATGTGCTCACCCCAGGAGATGAGTGCAACTGGTCTAAACCAATTATAAGAGGCCTATTCAGCTTTATCTGTGAAGCCAGTAGCAGTCAGGTGACCAAGTTCTAGGTCAGGTGACTCAATAAGATATAAGAAGTCAGGTGGAGGTTTCTGGGAAAGACTTTTTTCTTGAAAAAGCAGCTACAGGGGCGCCTGGGTGGCTCAGTCATTAAGCGTCTGCCTTCAGCTCAGGTCATGATCCCAGGTCCTGGGATTGAGCCCCACATCAGGCTCCCTGCTCCATGGGAAGCCTGCTTCTCCCTCTCCCACTTCCCCTGCTTGTGTTCCCTCTCTCGCTGTATCTCTCTCTGTCAAATAAATAAATAAAATCTTAAAAAAAAAATTATTAAAAAAAAAAAGCAGCTACAGAATGAAATGAAAAGACAGTCACAGAATGAAAACTTTTTGCCTCCTTCTATCCCCTTCTGTTTGGAAAGATGTCATGTGAAGATTTTGGAGGCCCTGCAGCCATCTTGTAGCCAGGAGGTAATTATAGTTCACAAATAGAAGATAGCAGAGAGCCTTCAGGAGCTTGGCAACTTACCTTGGAGCCTTTTCTTTTCTAACTTTTTGATGTGAGAAAAATACATATCTAAACTAATTGTAAATGCCGGTAGTATTACCCTCACTCCCCTCCAGGCCTTTAAGAGCAGCCCAGGTGGGCCAGGCTAATGTCACCCAAGTGCTGTGTGCAGCATTGCTCTCTCCTTCTGCTCCCCTTCCCTCCTCCACTCTGTAAGCTGAAAGATAGAACCTTGGGACAGGACTAGACATGAATTCAAACAGAGCCTATCTCTATGAGGTTCCCGACAGGTCAGCTATTTACAAGTTCAACATGATTCTAAGAACTGATGAAATCACCGGGAATATTTTGAGACCTCAGACTCAACAAACTTGAGTCTTTTTTTGGACTTATCAAACCTATCACAACAAGTACATTTGTGATAAGCACTATGAATTGAACCATCTGGCCATGTAAACTTACAGAATGGTAAGGGTGGAGGAGAAAGTGGAATGAGGGTCAAAAAGAAGATTTTGGTGTTTGATGTTTAATGTCTTCTTTCGCTTCATTAAGTTATTAATATAGGTTAATTAGGTTCTTTTCTTTTTCTTACAGATTTCTTCTCCTCATTAAGGTGATTATCTCAAATTTTGAGGAGCCAAGAACTGTTTAGCCTCAAATTATTTTTCTTTAGAAACATAAAACTAAGGACCTCCTGACTTGGCACATCAAGAGTTATTTAACAATAATTAAAAACCCTATAATTTTGATATCTTCCTTGACTTACCCATAAACAGCCCAGGTTGTGCACTCTGATAGCTAATCTTTGATAGGTTTATTCCTCTGTCTACATGAGGGAAGTATTTTTCTTCTCCAAGTACTAATCAACTGGCAGCTAGTGAAAAACAGTGTCCCCAACTCCCACACAAGGCAAAGGGTTTTTTTAGTACTTTACAAATCAAAGGCTTTTAAATCATGTTTAATAAAGGGAAATTTTAAGACTTTTATATGGAGCTTTTTTTAAATATTCTTTTGGAATAAGATTCCAATCTTTGCCACACTAAAGAGGTACACGAAGTATAAACTGAAACCATTTGCATTATTCGAGGAAACAAATACTTTTGCTTAACTATATGCCTATTTCAGAACCTATTAAGGAGTTTTGATGTGAGGGAGTGGATAGGTGCTTTTGAATAATTCACACAGCCAAGATACCAATTAAGAAGTGAGTGAAAGAAACAAAGATTCAGTTCAAGAAGGACAAATACTAATATCTGAACACTAATATATTCAGAACCCTGCATGTTAAAAAAAAAAGTAAATTAAAATGATAAAAATCAGATACAATTTTTCACCTATCAAACCTATTTCACCTACCACCTATTAGATACACATAAATATTTAAATATATATATTATATACATTAATCAATGCCAGATACAGGATAAATTGGTACATTTCTGGCAAGATATTTGGCCATTTCCATTAAGAACTTTTAACATAGCCATACTTTTTTGGCCCAGAAATTCGTTTCTAGGAATCTTCATGTAGTAGACACGGATATAGTTGGGTGCTGTGCTCATAATGCCACTCCTGGTGGCTACATGTGTGCGTGTGTATATGTGTGTGTCCCTTATCTGCTGCTTAATTTGGGCCTGACTTCAGCCAGTCAGAACTCCTCCTAGGCTCCTTCCAATAATCCCATTTTTTGCATAACTAGCCACAGTTGTGAATAGACCTTACAAGTATTTATACTCCTTGGTCGAGTGTTTCTACTTTTAGGAATCTGGTCTATGAAATTAATCTGAAATTTGGACACAAAGAATACCAGGATCATTTATAATATAAAAAAGCAAAAAAATCTAAGTGCTCAAAGGTTGGCAAATAATTAGTAAATTATAGCTCAGCCATACAAAGTAAAAATTATGAAGCCATTTAAAACTATGTCTCCAAAGACAGTTTAATGACATGAAGAAACGCTTATGATAAAATGGCAGGTGAAAAATAAAATTATAGGCCGCCTGGGTTGCTCGGTTGGTTAAGCGACTGCCTTTGGCTCAGGTCATGATTCTGGAGTCCTGGGATCGAGTCCCACACTGGGCTCCCTGCTCAGCAGGGAGTCTGCGTCTCTCTCTGACCCTCCCCCCTCTCATGCTCTCTATCTCATTCTCTCTCTCAAATAAATAAATAAAATCTTAAAAAAAAGAAAATTATATAAAATTATAATTATAGCATGATGTCAGCCACATATTATATATGCATGCACTTTAAAATGAACAGAGGGGTGCCTGGGTGACTAAGTTGGTTAGGTGTCTGCCTTCGGCTCAGGTCATGGTCCTAGCATCCTGGGATCAAGCCCTGCATCAGGCTCCCTGCTCGGCGGGGAGCCTGCTTCTCCCTCTCCCACTCCCCCTGCTTGTGCTCTTTCTCTCTCTCTGTCAAATAAATAAATAAGTCTTAAAAAAATAAAATAAAATGAACAGAGAGAATACACAGTGGGAAAAAGTCTCTTTCACAAATGGTGTTGGGAAAACTAGACAGCTACATGAAAAAGAATGAAACTGGACCACTTTATTACACCATACACAAAAATAAATTCAAAATGGATTAAGAACATAAATGTAAAACCTGAAAGCATAAAAATCCTAGAAGAGAATACAGGCAGTAACCTCTTTGACACGGGACATAGCAATTGTTTTCTAGATATGTCTCCTGAGGCAAAGGAAACAAAGCAAAAATAAACTATTGGGACTGCAAAATAAAAAGCTTCTGCACAGTGAAGAAAACAATCAACAAAACTAAAAGACAATCTGCTGAATGGGAGAAGATATTTGCAAATGACATATCCGATAAGGGTTAGTATCCAAAATATATAAAGAACTTATACAACTCAGTACCCCAAAAACCAGATAATCCAATTAAAAATGGGCAGAAGACATGAACAGACATTTCCCCAAAGAAGACATCCAGGTGGCCAACAGACATATGAAAAGATGTTCAACATCACTCAACATCAGGGAAATGCAAATCAAAACCACAATGAGGTATCACCTCACACACCTGTCAGAATGGCTATAATCAGTAACACAAGACACAACAGGTGTTAGTGAGGCTATGGAGAAAAAGGAACCTCCTACACTATTGGTGGGAATGCAAACTGGTGCAGCCACTGTGAAAAGCAGTATGGAGTTTCCTCAAAAAGTTGAAAATAGATCTACCCTATGATCCAGCAATCACCCTACTGGATATTTACCCAAAGAGTACAAAAACACTAATTCGAAGGGATACATGTATCCCTATATTTACTGCAGCATTATTTATAACAGCTAAATTATGGAAACAGCCCAAGAGTCCATCAATTGACGAATGGACGTACACATACACACACATACAGGAATATTATTCAGCCATAAAAAGAAATCTTGCCTTTTGCAATTACATGGAGCTAGAGAGTGTAACGGTAACGGAAATAAGTCAGTCAGAGAAACAAATACCATATAACTTCACTCATATGTGGAATTTAAGAAACAAATGAGCAAAGGGAAAAAGAGAAATTAAGACACAGACTCTTAATTATAGAGAACAAACTGATGATTACCAGAGGGGAGATGGGTGGGGGGGGGGGGGGTGAAATAGGTGATGCGGATTAAGGAGGGCACTTGCAATGAGCACCAGGTGATGTATGGAAGTGATGAATCACTATATTGTACACCTGAAACTGATATAACACTGTATGTTAACTAACTGGAATTAAAATAAAAACTTAAAACAAAAAAAAGCTCCCAAAGGGGGAAAAAAATGAACAGAGAGAAATACAATGAAACAGTTATCCACAGTAGTAAGATTTTGACGGATTCTGATGTTCTCTCATCCTTTTTCAATTTCCAAATTTTCAACAATGAACATCTATTACTTTTATATCCAGAAAAAATATATCTTATTTAAATAATTAGAATTAGGTAAATTATTTGTTTTACTTGCATTCTCCCATAGTGAATGAGATGCAGTTTGATCAGAGAGGCTAGGGCAGGAGCATCCACCTAGCTTCACATTAAAGTCACTTGGCACACTTTTATCTATTTATCTATTTACTATTTTTACTTTGATGATGACTTTATTTTCTAAAGGCAAAGATGAGCTAAGTTCACCATGTGCTCACTAAAAAGCATTAATGTTCCATCAGGTTCCTGACATCTTTATCCCATCTCCCTTCACAGCTGGGCCATGTGCCTGCCACCTGCAGGCTCAGTCCCATTGCTGTCATGGGGGCCAATGCTGGCTTTAGAAGCAAGGGCTGACCTAGGCTCCATATAACATTTAGGGTCTAAGCATTAAGCCTTGCTACTGTCAACTACAGACATTATCCGGGTCCAGTAATTTGCTTTGCCCTGACTAACCAAACATCTGACTCTTTTTCACTCCGGGCAAGGCAAGAGACACAATACTAGAGCTTTCTTAGAACTGGGGCTTGGCATGACTCTTCCATTTCCTTTTCTCTTTCTCTACCACAAAATTTAGGGTCCGCTGATAACTTTTCCAGGTGTAGCTTACCTGTCAGATTGCCTGTTAGGACATGGGGAGCTTAAAAAATTATACCCCATGCCCAGATGATTCTAAATTAATACATCAGTGGGGAAGAGAAGCCTGGAGTCAGCATTTTGAACGCTCTTCAGGTGACTCTGATGTACAGCCAGGCTCTAGAACCACTGATTTCTTTGGATTAAACCCATATAGTTAAAGCCTGCTAAGTATGATGGATCAAATGAATTATTAAAACTGATGAAAATAAGTTATCTGTCCTTTCCTGGCATATTTTCCCAACCCTCATGCGTCACCCTACACCTCCTCCATGATTTTAACTAGTTTCTCTACCCCTATAACTAGAATCATTTCTAGCTCCCTAGGCTATATTTCCATATAGATACTAGCCATCCACAAGTTGGTTCCATAAATCTCTCAACTCCCCATATCCCAGATTGGCTAGTTAGTCCTCTCTTCCTGGCCTCTCATCATGCTATGTCACATCAATGATGACACCACCCCCACCCCATGCTACTCCCAAGTTCGACATCTCTGATTCATCTGTGACTCACTTATCCCTAACATCAAATTCTATGGAATCAAGGATCATAAATGTATTAGCTTTCAAAAGTCAGGCCGGAGAGGGAAATATAGCAAGAGTCTATGTGTGATACAGGAAAACAGAGAGTATATTCAACATCAAATTGCATTCAAGGTTCAATTTGTGAAACACTGCAGGTCAATGCCCCAGTTTGTAATCCTGGTATGAAGTCTCCCTCCTCTGTATCTCTCTCCTGACTTTATCTTCTCTCCTTCCTTGTTTCTGCTACTGACATAGTCAGACCCTTGTTGTTTCTTACCTGAGCTACTAGGACAACCTGACTGCCACGTGTCCTCCGAAGTAGTGCCTGACTCACTCGGCACAGAACTACTTGGCACAGAACTTGGAGCCTGCCTACCTGGATTTGACTCCCACCTCCACCAGTCCAGTGTGATTCAGTGTGATCTTAGACAAGTGACCTAACCTCTCTGTGTTTCAGTTTCCTCATCTGTAAAATGGGAATAATAATTATGGTACTTACTTCAAGAAGGTGTTGTAAAAATTACATTAATCAATATATATAAACTTTTTAGACCAATTCCTCACACAAAATAAATACTTGTTATTATTATTTGTATGAATACCATCCTACTATTAAATGAAGTCCAGCTCCTTTAAGAAGCATTCTGGGCCCCCCACACTTTGGACCTTCTACCTTCTAGCCTGATCCTTCACTACCTCACTCCCACACACCAGCATTTGCCACACTAGATTATTCATTCGTAATTTCCTGCCTCCTGGCCTTTGCTTACCCTTTGTTGCCTGGGATGCCCTTATCCTCACTGCTGGCTATGGAAATTCTGTGAATTCTTCAAGTCCAGCTCATAGGCAAGCTTATTCTTGACCCCTTTGCTGATGCTCCATCTTGGAATTAGTTTCTCCCTCCTAGGCAATGTATTTGCCCTTCATTTTTTATATTTAACAATTGTGCCTTATATGACAGGAGGCATTTGTGGCCCTCCTTCTTTCTCCTATCTACCCTACAAGCCCCTATTGTCCATGAAACTGTAAGTTCCTACAGGTCAGGTTCTTGTCTTGTTCATGTTTTAAACACATTTAATATTTTAAATTTATATTTTATGAACTTGGACCTAGCGAAGAGCCTTGTGTAAAGGAAGTTTTGCTAAAGTTTTGTTGAAGAGAATTGTTAAATGTGTGTAGATATTCCCATGTCTATTCCAAGCTGAAACAGACACTCAGTAGTTATCTGGTGACTATAAATAGGGTGTGAAATTGGACACTCAGGACAAAATAGTCTGAGATCCAATGGTCTGACCTGGGTGTCTACACTGACGAGACTAATGCTACAAATCTAAGGTATCCATTGCTTTGTGTATGTCTGTTCAGACCTTTTTGGTTACAAGTAATACAAAACCTAATTCAAACCAACTTAAACAATAGAGGAAATCTGGTGCCACCTCATAATGACATAGAAAGGTTCAGCAAGACTTGCTCCAGTAGCTCAACAGTGCCACCAAAGGCCCATTTTCATTTGGTCTCCAATCTATCTTCCACATGTTGTGTTGAACCCAAAGGCTGGCTTCCCTTATGGTCACAAGATGGCTACCAGCAGCTACTGGGGAATATATGCTTCCTCACTCATGTCCACTGGCAGATCCACCATGTTGCATAACTCTAAAGTACACCACTCATGGAACTGAATTAATCATAATGCCAAAGATACCTACAGGGTTCTGAGCACCCAATTCTGATGGAAGTTGGGGACAGGCTTCTACACCATCAAGCAATTTTCAGACACCATCTGGGTGCCCTACAATTCAACTAAATTCTGACACTGTCTATCTAGAGACAGCATCAGATTCCACCAGGTAAGAGCCCAATCCCACAGCCTGCTCCTCCCCCACCTCAGATGCCAGTTGCAAGTCTAGGCTATCACCTGTTCTTCTGACCAGCCAGCTACAGATCAGAGGCTTAAAGACCACCTCCTTTCTTGGGTTTTTGGGGTTTAGTCAAATGAAAGAGATGCACAGGGCAACATAGGGGGAAAGGACAGCAAGCTTCCATGCCCTCTTTGAGAATGAGTGCCACTCTCCCCGCATCTCCATGTGTCCACCAACCCAGAAGCTCTCCAAACCCTGTCCTTCTGGGTTTTTATGGAGGCTTCGTTTAGAGGAGAGGGCAGGGGGTGGGACTGAAAGTTCCAACCCTCTAATCACATGGTTGGTTCTCCTGGCAACCAGCCCCAAACCTCAGGTGCTTTCCAAAAGTCACTCATTTGTATAATAAAAGATCCCTTTCTTGCACTCACCTCTTAGGAAATTCCAAGGGATTTAGAAGCTCTGTGCCAGAAATGGGCATGAAGACCAAATATATAATTCTTATTATGAATCACAATACCACAGTGCCCCTGGATTTGTGTAATGCAATGGCTCTGTCCACCAGAAAGAGGGAAGCTCTCCAGATGGCTTCCATAGAAAAGAGAGGAAACTTCTTCATCAGTAGCCATCAGGAAACATCTTGTTACATTTGTGGATCCCATTTCTCTGCCAATCAGAGCCACAGAATGGGACCATTTGGATTGATCATATCAGGCTTTATGTTTGGGAGACCCTGGGTTACTGTCAAAAGAAAGATGACCAATGATTCAGCTAGTAGAGATCAGAGAAGATAGTGTTTGCTCCATCTAACTGATTATATAATATACATACTATATACATACACACACATATGTACATACACACATATACACATACATACACACATATATGTGCATGTGAAGAGTTAATAAATGCATATGTATATAATAAGACTGTAATTTTCATTTGCTCAACAAACTATGTGCCCAATACAATGAACATTATTCAGTCTCTGCCTTCAAGGAGCACATAGTCCTTTCTCCTTTCTTCATCTCCTTTATTAACAAGTCAAAGTAGCTGAATCCTTCCCTGATCCTTGATATAATCTCTTCAGATTCTAAGATTCTAGTATGCACCTTTGTTTTGTCTTTAAGGTGGCTCATGGGATCACATTTATGCCATTAACGTGTGTTTAGAAATTGAGGCACTATAAGAAAGTTATGACTGTGACCTGGTGGGCTCCAAGGGTGACCAAGGCCAAGCCAGCCATAGTGAAGGGACTACTCAGACTGACCAGGGACCACTATGGACCCTCTGAACAGCTTTGGGAGACAGGCAGATTTCCATGACTAAAGACTCCCAGGGCTATTCCAGTCATTCAACCCACATTTGCTACTCATCTAGGAAGATATATTTGACTTTTTTTTTAAGTGAATGATGTACTTATACTGGATCCCAGGCATTTTGAGACAGAATTAAAACAATGACTTCTGACCTCCAACAAAGTCCAGATTTCCAGTTTTACTGGAGCTAAATTATTCAGATGAAACTGAGGAGACAAGAAGTCAGGGCTTAGCTGTTTATTAGTTATTTTATTCTGAATATTAGTTATTTTACTCTGAATTAGTTGTTTTACTCTTCACTTCTTTAGGCTTCAACCTCATTAATCAACAACCGGATGCAGAAAATATTTATTGGGTGCCTGTTATGGGCCAGGTTATGGGCCAGGTTCTGTGCTAGGTGCTCAGGATAAAACCATAAAGGCAATTTCCTCACCTGCAAAGTGAAAGGGAGGCCTCGCTAATGTCAACCTCCCTCCTGCTATAAAGATTGTGTGCTCTGGAGATGGAGACAGCAGGTATATGTCCCCAAGCTCTGCAGCAGTGACTCATCGGTAATGGGTTGTGATGAACGGGGAGCCCATCCCTACTTGTCATAACCGTCTCTCTCTACCTCTTGGTGCTGGGACAGCATGATCAGGGTGTAAACTGCATTCTGCCAAGGCCTGCAGAACTCTGACTTTTGGTAATTCATCATTTAGTTTATAGATTAGTTGGTTATAAATATCCTATCCAAAATAAGTCATATATTCTCCTTTCCTTAAAGTATATTCCCAGAAGAACAGGTGTGCTTTATCTCCTTTCCTATAAACATCAGAGCCTGACCCTGTAAGTTCGTTAAAAAAAAGAATCCATCGGTGGGTGGTAAAATTCCTTTTGGACTCTCTGGCTGTTCATAGAGTTGTTTTCAGAGTGATCAGTGATCATCTGGACAGCAAGGAGAAATTAATCACATTGGAAGTTTGTCTGCTGCTATAAACCAACTGAAGCTAATGGTGCCTGCGGCTGTGAGGCACAGGGGAAGGAGAAATGGAGCTGGAGCCAAAGAAGCTGGGTTTAAGTCTCAGTCAACCTACCAAAGAAATGTTGCGTATGTCACTAACTTCTCTGAATCTCAGTTTTCTTATCTTCAAAATGGGTATGCCTACTTCTCAGAGTTGTTATAAAGCTCACAAGAGATAATGTGTGCGAAAAGTACTCTACAGGTGTTAATTATCATTGTATTTCAGGATATAAAGCACTTTCTCTTAGAATAAAGATGATAAAGATCCTCCAGAGGACAACTAGTCATCAGCTGGAATCGCAGTTTTAAATCTGCATAGGGCCATGATAATCATCCAGCTCATCTACACTATTTTACAAAAACTAAAGCCCAGAAAGGCTGAGTAACTCACCCAAGAGAATAGTATTAGACACTATGGGGAAAAAAAACCACCTAAAAATGGTTTTTTAAATAGGAGTTCATCATCTCACATAAGAAGTCAAGAGAATGGACTATTCTAGAAAGTCAACATTGTTAAACTCAGATCTTCCTCTCATGTTGGCAAGATGGTTGCCACCGTCCTAAGTATCACAGCCTCACATGACAATAACCAAAGAGAGGAAGTAGTGTGTGTGTGTGTGAGGGGGGCACATGTGCACACATGGTGGGAAAAGCAGAGGGAGAAAACTCCCCTTACTCATTTTTCTTTTCCTATAAGGACATAAATATTTCCCAGAGGCCCCCAGCAGACTTTCCCTCAGGTCCCATTAACCAGAACTGAGTTACATGCCCACATTTAAGCCAATTACTGACCAAAAATTAAAAAATGAGGATTACCGGGCGCCTGGGTGGCTCAGTTGGTTAAGCGACTGCCTTCGGCTCAGGTCATGATCCTGGAGTCCCGGGATCGAGTCCCGCATCGGGCTCCCTGCTCGGCAGGGAGCCTGCTTCTGCCTCTGACCCTCCCCCCTCTCATGTGCTCTCTCTCTCTCATTCTCTCTGTCTCAAATAAATAAATAAAATCTTTAAAAAAAAAAAAAAAATGAGGATTACCATTGTATGGTTAGGTGATTCATGATTTTTGTACTGGAACCATCTTGCCTAAGCATGTTGCTGACCCATGTCTAATAATTCTGAGTTTTTATTACTAAAAAGAAAAAGTGGGCAGTAGTCATTGGGCAGGCAACCAACGGGTTCTGCCATCCTGCCAAAATAGTCCTGCTCCTCTCAGAATTTGATATTATTGGTGGTACACTACCCAGTGTAGTGGTTCTCTAATAACCACCAAGAACTGGTGGTTCTTGTCACATAAAGAAATGACTCCATGGTATCCATGGTCCAGGTCCTTCTATACAGACCAATTTCTTCAAGGTTTGTGCTCTTTTGTAAAATATATGAGTATTTCAGTCTATTCTTCATTCTGCAAATATAGCAAATGCTTGATTAAACTCCAATAAATTAACTCCTAAATAAGAACATTAACTACATTATCTATTCATTGATTCCAAACATTCTTTTGAGTTCCTACTATGTACTAGGAACTATTCTTGGTGTGATTTATACATGGTACTGAGATAAATGTTCAACCATTTGGAAAAGCAAAGTAAGTAAATGCCTAATTTATTAAAGAGTTAGATATTTTGAAAACAATATTTACAGAAACTTGAGGTTAGTAAGACCTATCATAAAGGAATAAAATCATAAAGGAAAATTTCAAAGTTTTAAAATTCCAACATACCCAAAATCAGTATGTTAAAAGATAAAAAACTATGAAAAATATTTGTAATATCTTAAGAGGATTTTTGTCCTTTAATACATAAAAAGCTTTTATAAATCAATAAGAAAAAGAGGACAACCTTAAAAAATGGTCAAAGAACATGAACATGTATCATAAAGATAAGAAATGGAAGTTGTCAATAAATAGATTTAATATGTTCAACCTCCCTAGTAAAGTGCATAAAGTTGTATGCTTTAAGCAATGTATCACCATTCTAACATATTAAATTGGCAAATAACATTAACAAGTGTTAGTGTGAGTGTGTGGGAAATAATCATTCTCATATATTGCTGATGAGAGTATGAACTGGCTGAGATTTGGGGGAATGCAATTTGCTGATATGCAACAAAACTTTAATAAGGGGCATACCTTTTGATCCAGCAATTCTCCTTCTAATCATTTGTCCCCCCAAATCGTCAAGGGCATGTGCAAAGATGTTTTGAATCAATCGCTCACTATGGTTGCTCATAATGACCCTTGAAACTCAGACTGTAGATTCCAAGCACAAACACCAAACTTAACTGTAAATTGAGTTGGACTTAGTTCTGGAGCCTATTAGAATTTTATGAATTGTGCAGCATAAAGACTTTAAAAAAAAAAAAACCAAGTATTTAAATTTTCAGGCCCTGCTTAGTTTTGCTTTAGAGTAAAAGTCTCCTTGATAATCTCCATGATCCTTTTGTGAGAAAGAATAACTGAAACGTATTAGGAAAAAATTACCTTCACCTTCAAATTTTTAAAAAAATGTTTTTAAAATGATATTTTAAAATTATATTTTAAATGGGATCATCTAGGGAAAACTAACCTTAAAAAGTGATATGAAAAATTTTTAAAGATGAACCTACACGTGTTACAAATTTAAAGAGAAAAATAAAAAAGACTTTTAAACTAAAGCTGTGAAAGAGTTTAAATGTGGGGAAGAGCACACATCGGGCCAGATAGCTGTATGCAGCAGGCCTTTCTACATTGTCTTAGATTTTTAAATTGTTTTATAGTTACTACTATTTAACAGTTATTTAATATTTAGTGTTTAAATTCTGAAATTTTGGATTGCTCGTATTTAGAGTTGTGGTTTGTATGTTACTTAAGAATTCACAAGTTAATGAAGGTAATTTTTAAAAGAATTCAAATTTTTGTTAATAGTTTTTAAGAATTCCTCAGGGTTTGTGATAAGTGCTCAAAAATCAGTAAACCTAATAGTAGCTAACATTCAGTGAGGGCTTACTGTGTGCCTGGCATTGTTTTAAGCTCTCTGTGTTAACTCATTAAATGTTCACAGCAACCCTGTGAGGCGGCACCATTATTCTCCCCATTCTACAGATGAGGAAACAGAGGCACAGGAGGGTTCCTTGGGGACACACTACCGGCTCAGAGAAAAGCAGGGATTTAACTGCAGACATTCTTACTCTAGAGACCCAGCTCTAACCATGAGGCACAGTTGCCTCGAGCCTAAGTAACATTCGGTAAGATCACTCCACAGGGCGCAAAGAGGAGGTGTCCATAGTGTTGTCCACCTGATTCACCAGGTGAATCATCCAGGGAAAGTTGTGAAAAATACAGAGTCCAGAATCTGAATGTCCTGAGATGGGAGCCAAGGAACTGCCTTTTTACCAAGTCATGGGATAATAGCTAATGCTTTCACAGTGTTTACTATGTACCAAGCACTGAGCTAACTGCTTTACGCACCTTACCTCATTTCATCCTCATACAAACTCCGCGTGCTTGATACTCTTTATACTCTTCCCTGCGTAGGCTTGAGGAAACAAAGGTTTTAGAGAGATTTGGTAACGTGTCCAAGGTCACAGAGACCACGGGCAGTCGGATCACACTCAGTGAGCCTCCAAACCTTGACCTCTCACCTCTGGGCATGCTGTGAACGGGCAGGGCTTAGGGAGAAAGTGCCACTGGTTGGCTGCACCAAAGCACATTCCCAGGCAACCGGTAAATGAGGCAGGCTCTAGGGAACATAGTGCCCACCTCACAGCCCAGGTTGAGGGATCAGGGGGTGGGTTCTGGACTAGAGGACAGGGGGCACAAAACAAGTCAGGGCCCCATGAGCCACATGGACATCAGCCCACAGAGGTGGGGGCTAGGGCTGAAGAGCAGAGGAGGGTGTATGTGGCTTGGACCTAAAAATCTGGTACCTTCTCAGCCCTTCAGGACCTGATAAGAATAGTAGATGCTTTAAGCTGCCCTGCTCCCCCCAGAACTCATGAAATTTAAAATAACAACAAAACTAAACAATAAATTAAAGGAAACTCAACAAAGTTCTAATTTTTTTCTCACCATGACTTTGGTGTTATTTTGAAATATCAAATACCAATTTCTTTCTAGAGCCCTAACCATTGACTTTGTCTCCACTGGGACACCAGCTTTTACTCATTGCTAAGGTTCTATTCTGCTACATCTTTGCCAGCAATTAAGGTTTCCTTCATGGTAAATTATGGTCACTGTGTTTACGTGGGAAGGGGGAAACTTCCTGCTTCAATTGAGACTGAGGTGTCAACATGATAAATATCAGGATAACAAGGTGGATGAGATAGATTCTTCCACCATCACACACACATACACACACACACACACACACACACACACTCACTCACACACTCAGTGTAACAGCTCTGAGAATCTGGAACATAAAGCAGGAATCAGAGAATGGAGAGAAGAGAATAAAGAGAATATTTGCAGAAATCTTAAAAGAAAACTGTGCTCTGAACTCTCTTTCCCTCCACCTTCCCAAGGGGTTTGAGGAGTACACCATGAGGGGTCTTTCCTGGATCCCCTTCA
The DNA here is from genome assembly GCF_002201575.2 of Neomonachus schauinslandi. NCBI lineage: Eukaryota > Metazoa > Chordata > Mammalia > Carnivora > Phocidae > Neomonachus > Neomonachus schauinslandi. The sequence continues at coordinate 121,174,085 of NC_058409.1, forward strand.
TTGAGCCCAACGTATCCCAGAATTGGGAGGGTCTACACTGCCAGGGACTGTGGGAGCCTATGGGGGTCACGTGGGAAGCAAGTGGCCTCAGATGGAGGAGGCTGGAAGTGGATGGTCAGCTGGCCTGGAATGATAGAGGCAGCACAAGGCTGAGTCAGACAGATATTGGGCCATGTCCCTCCAGGGAGCAGGGGGGAGATGCCCTCTCTGCAGGGATCCCTAGGGATCCCATAGAGGCTCCCTTAGCCATCTGCCAGGTCACAACAATCTGATTAGGAACTACTCTGCCCCTTATCTCATCCCCTCACCCCACTCTATGCAGGGGAAAGAAAGTCATTGGTGAGTGGGGAAGGAAGAGAGCTGAGGCCAGGATAACTGCAGGACCACTGCAAGGTGTTGAGAATGGAGGGGAGATCTGCTGCTAGGTCAAGTGCAAAATATTTACTATTACAGTGGAGGCTTTGTCTTCTGATTCAAGACTATGTGACTTAAAGGAACTCAAGGCTGTCACTTTCCTGTGAATGAGCATAAAAGTCACAGCCTGCCTGATTTTTCATCTGGGTTAAGGGAACATGACCACTACCACCTCCCCAAAGAAAGTTTAAAGGTACCAAGGGAGGCAAAAATAAAGTTATCTTGAATCTATCAAAAGTTGTATTGTTCAATATACTGCTCTCACTAACATTATCTGGCACCTACTTTTTGCCAAGCACTATGCTAGGGAAATCACTCCCTATCTTACTTAAAGCTCAAAACAGTCCTTTTAGGAAGTGTAAACTTCCTCATTTTTACAGACAACTGAGGCTCAGAGAGGATAAGTGATTGACAGAGCTGAAATTTGAGCTCAGTGGTGTGGTCTCTGCTACAAATACTACAGTGCCCTGGGACAGGAGTGCCTACAGCATCTTGTAGAAAAATTTCCTCCTTGGAGGCTTGGGGTGGTGGGCACATTGATGATTTGTTCTGTACCAGACCTGCAGAAACAAGGACTGCCATCCCTGTACAGAGACAGCAATGTAGACATTCCTGGGAGGTCATCTGACTTGAATTGCATCTCAGGAAGCAGCAGGGATGGACATACATAGAACCACTCACATGCTCCTCCATAACTCATCCTGGCAAGCCGGCATGGAGGCACATTCCCACCTCTGATGGTGGTGGATAAGGCATGTTAATAGATACCAATCTTGGCGCCACTGGCACCATGCTGGAATAGACTGGACAAGCCACAAACATCCAGGATGGCAACATATATACCAAGTAGAGTGTCTCAATCAGCAGACAGACAAGGCAGAAAAGGTAAAGTTTAGAATTTTACAAAAGATGCTGTTTGAAACTGCCATGAAAGGTATGCTGTGATAGAAGTAGGGTCTTTCAGTAATCAGGGTCAGTGCTTGAAACAGAAAAACCCCATTTTCATCAATCTTTAACCTAATGTGTCAGGAAACTGGAAAGGTGACTTTTTTTTAAACTTTTCATAAAGTTCCAATAAATTAAGTTCAAACTAACTTGTAAATTTCCAGGCAATCCACATGTCACTCCCCACCCCCAATCCTCCAAACCCCTACCCCCTCCACCTCCCACCTCCGGAAACCACATAAACATATCAACAGAAGCAGGTTCCTCTCAAGGACAGACTGCTGCATTCTTCAGATTACTAAATCCTCATGAAAAGCCACCATTGTCCCGGCAAGGCATTCAAGCCACCCAGATTGACGAGGCTCCTACCGAATCACCCATTTCAGGCCAGAGGGGGCTCCCAGCCAGCCTCAGAGAGGTAATTGCCCACTAGTGCATGGGGGCAGGGGTGGGGTAGGGGGAAGGTCACTAATCTATCTTAGTGGGGTGCTAACTTTGAAGCACACTGAAGGCTACTTAAATGTTAACATTCGAAGGGGAAAGCACAAACACCCAGCTTTCAAGCCATCAAATTTTTCTTTTAAGAGATAACCACTTCTGACTCAGAAGACAAATATTAAAAATAAAAATACCCCATCCAAACAAAAACCAGACCAGCTCTCCACCATCCATACGATCTTGGTGGTCTCCAGGTGAAAGAAGAGTAGTGTGTGTGTGTGTGTATGTGTGTGTGTGTGTCGAAGTACAGCCAACACAGGTTTTCTTTTTTTTTTAAGCAGTTTCTTTCCCCCACCTTTCAAAGAAAGGTTCGCTGAGTTATACAAATTCATCTGACCAAAGTAAATCTCATTTTATAAGTGATGAAACACGACTTACAAAAGATAAATAGAAAAAGTTATTTCATTAGCATGAAGAAAAAAAAAAAAAAAATCTCAAAAATCCTCTCACCTAACCTTGAATTCAAGAAAAGTAAAATTGTCTTAAAGAATTTAAACAATGAACTTAAAGCAAAATGCTACTGCATGCTTTAGAAGTTACCCATTCCTCCTTTCAGGTTCTTCTCCCCACCAAAAAAAAAAAAAAAAAGCAGGAGAAGGTTACAAAGAATGAACAAAATTAATGTTCTTTATTTGCATTCAAAGCTAAAATTTAGTTGTGAAAGCCAGAGTATAAACTGAAAACAGGAGCTTCCAAAGCTCAGATTTTGACTTTTTCCTCCTGCCAAGGTCTCTTCATTAGAAGCCGTTCTATCTCTCATTAACTGGCCTCAGCTTTCAGTTGGTGACTCACCCACGGGAATGAGAGCTGCACCCAGCCAGCTCCTCTAGCAAAAATACCTTTTCTGCCCCTGGAGGAACTCCTTTTTGTCTCAGTTGCAAAAAATCAGCTGTACCTTTCTGGCTTTCCCAGGACAAAACGTGGAGAAAAGAGTAGGACCTGTCGTTCTAACTCCTCTTCCATAATAAAATCTTCCCGAGAGATTTAGAATGGGAAAGGGCAGAGATGTTGAAAAAAAAATTGAGGCAAGCTTTCCATTATAAATGGGTTTGTGAGCCTGATTAAGCGTCTTCAGCTTTCTGCCTCTCTCCTAGCAATCACTGAAATACTAAAAAGGTGAAGGGAGGATCTGATACCATCTCAGAAGGGATTTGGAGGGTTAAAGGGCCCCTTATTTTGTGTATATAGACCTAGCTCATGCACACACACAGATTATAGAATAGGCTACAGTCCAACTACAGTGAGTGCAGAAGTTCAGTACTAAAGAACCAAAGCAAAACATAAAGTCTGGGTTATTCTTTTTTTCTTTTAATTCCCATCCTTGTCTGGACAAAATTCTGCCTTTACTTCATGTCTTTGCATCCCGAGACCATCTGAGGAGGAAAAAACAAAACAAAATAAAACCCAAACAAACAAAAACCAAGCAACCCTGGGTTTAATATAATTTTCAAATGTTGAACTCACGAAAAATGGTATCCACTATGGTTTAAAATCTGTGTGCTTGCCTTCTCCCTCCCCATCTCAGCCTCTCTTTCTCGCTTTCCTTGTCCTTCTTTGCTATTGCAGTCAGAAGAGTGAACTTTGTATTGGAAATTTTAGGCCAGGTGTGAGGTATTTAGATTAACCTTGGCAGAGATACCAAAGATTAATTTAAGAAAAATATAAGTTGGCAGAAGACATTGCATAGATGTTTCCGCAGGAACAGGATTAACAAAGAAAAATAAAAGAAAAAGACATTACATCCGGCATATTTCAAAGTCATGAGAAAACACATGGATTGTATAAAATAAGAGTAAGATCCAAGTTGGCTCAATTCATAAAGTTTTAAGGAGGCAGCAATAAAAGTATGAGACAACATGAATACAGTGACAACCTTCCCTTCTTCTGCACTCCCCCCCACCCCCAAAACACACACTCACACACAAACTCCATAAACGCCTTCCACAAACTTTCTTTCAATATTTTTATTGGGATTTTCTCTTCATCACCACTGACAACCTCGCAGTTCTTTTGACACCCACAACCCAGTGTTTGTACTGGCCAACATGGCCCAATTCCACACTAGTTCTTTACATCACTCCAAACATCTTCACCACCAAGAGCTCCAACTCTGGAGCTGTCCTCACAGACCACCATCTCTGTCTTCTATCTCTCGTTCCTTTATTCCTTCTGAGGCTAACCTTCCACACTGAGGCCTCCCTACTAGTCTTTTCCTTTAGCCCCTCTGGTTTCATTTCTGTCCCCATTCAGCCTGAACTTCAAGGCACTTATTTCAACAATGCTCAGGGTCTAGGCGATCTTATTCAAATTCCTGACTCTGGGAATTCCCCAGGCTCTCCATTCTCCATTCCTCTCCAAGAACAACTGACACTCACTGGAAACACCAACTCAATACAAATCCTACTCTTGAACTCCTATGGCCACTCCCTCGTGCTCAAGACCCTCTTCCTGCAGCATTTTCTAAGGGCATTCAACTCATCATCATATTCCTTCCACGTATCACAGTTCCCTTGCAACTATCACTGGTGTCCAAACCCACCTCTTTCTCTACCTATCATCAAACTAAGTGCTACGTCCTGCTGATTTCACCTCCCAATAATTTTTAAATAACTCTCTTCCTTTCAGTTTCAGTTGGTATTACCAACGCCCCAGTTCATTCCCACATTTCAGCAGTTTCAACAGACTCCATCCTGCCAATCCAATCCTGCCTCCCCTTTCCAATCAGTCAATCCTGCCAATCATTTCAATCTGTGAAGAAGCCTTCACTGGTCCCTTGTTGACTACTAAGTGAAATACACACCCCACAGCCTGGCACAAATCCATTTACATACAACAAAGCCCCAACCTGCTTTTCTAGTCTCATCCCTTGCTACTCTGGCATTCTTTGGCCAAAATGGAAACACACTTCATTTTCACACCTCTACACTTTTGATCAATTCCCACCCACCCTTATTTGTCTTTCAGACTTCTGTCATTTTTCTCAGCTCTTCAATACCTTCTCTTCCATAGAGCCTCGCTGACCAGTGATCCTTCTTTCCTTCAGGCTTTTATTGTAGATTGTTGGGTCACCAAGAATGAATTTATCTCACTCTGCCTCGGAGTTTATTTCTGTACTTGTCTATGTTGGAAGCTTCCTTGGAGCCTTATTTTTTGGATTTGCATTTCCATAGGGTTTGTAAAGAGCCTTCCATAATATAGGAACAGAATAAATATTTGTGCAAATGGGGAAAAAAACTGAGTAAAACAACCAGCTGGATCTTGCATTTCAATTTTCCACTCTGCTCTTAATTGGGGGGGGTGGGTGGCTGCAGGAAGGGTCCAGTAGGTCCTTTCACCTCTCTGGATCTTGTTCTCTTACTTGAAAAAGGAGAGCTTTTAACTTGAAGGTCTCTAAATAGTCAAACTCAAATGCAATATAATTCTTCTGCTAACTGAATAAATTTGGAAAAATACTGACAAGCTTGGTTTGCTACCTCCATAAGAAAAATCTCCCCAAACAGGTAGTTCCAGGGACTTCCAATCACAGCATTGTCACCATCAGGGCTGACTATACATAATCGTATTTAATGGGGAAAGGTCTGGAGAGTGAGATTGTGATCCTTCTGACATCTCCTAACCCACCCCCCCCAACATTTTTATGTTATATTTAAATTGCATCTTGTTTCCCCAAGACTTAAAGTGAATTCCACAGAGTCCTCCTTTCAAAGTCTTATTGGGTCTGGTGAGAAATGATGACAGGATCAGGGTCTGCCATTATTTATTCTTTAATTTAATTTCCTGACTCAGTCTCACCTCTCCCGATTCACAAAGCCTGAGGGTAAATGGTGACCCCTATTCTCAAAGTGGCATTTGTTTTATTTATTTTTTATTTATTTATTACTTAGGGAGCTCCTAGTGCAAAAGGCCATACTAAAGCTCTGCCATTTTGCTTACTAAAGGAAACATGTTTTTGTTCTATCCTTTTTGTAAACCACACATCA